>NW_006434366.1:3566836-3590572 GCF_000325575.1 Pteropus alecto | reverse complement strand
GTGGCACAGCTGGCAGGGCTGAGGCAGCGGACGTGCGCGCGGGGCCCCGAGCTTGGATCAAGTGCCTGCAGAGTCCGATGCCAGCCGCAGCGGCGCTGACAGCTGCGGACACCCGCCTGCCGCCTGGCGCCTGCCGCCTCCCCTGCCCGCTTGTGTCTGACCCTCGACGCCTCTAGTCGGGAGGAACGATGACTCTCCCCGTTTTCTGCACGAAAAACATCAGCCTCGAACGGGTTCAGTGACCCGGTCATAAGTAGCAGCGTCCGGGTTGGCCAGGAGGCCCGCGTGACTTCAGAGTCCTCGCCCTCGGCCACCACGCTGAGGCCTCCTCCCCGGCGACATGATCACAGGAAATAAAACGGCAAGAGAAACGCGGGAAGTCGGGAAAAAGGGAGCCGTCTGCAGTCATTTCCCAAGATGCTCTCTGTGGTGGGTGTGCTGGATGGGAAGAGGGTTTTCTCCTCTGGGGACAGAGTTGAGCGTTTGCAAAATTCCGTGAACCCCTAGTGGGTACCCCCAGGGCTGTGCCTAGTTGACACTATCACCATTTTTGTCCATTAAAAAAAAAAATCTTAGAATAATTAAATCGCTTTCTCCAAAATGTACGAGTCCCAGATCTCTGAGCCTCCCAACGAGATCTTAGCACACAAAACCCCTCCGCCTCGCGCTGGCCAAAGAAAGTTTAGAAAAACAAAATGACAGTTTGCCTACAACACGTTAAATGAAACTCTCCGAATGAAGCCCATTTTTAAGGTAATTGAACGCTAAGTTTTTTACTTAAGAGCAATTTCATTCCACCCACTTGGCCCGTTAGCATGGGCGACATTCACGGGCACACGGACCTGTAGGGGTGATTCGCCCGCTTCGTTCCCCCAGCCAATCTGTCTTTTTAAGCAGAGAAAAGGGTTTAAAAACACAAATTCTCCTCATGGCCGCACCAAACCCTAAGGCGCGTCGACGGCAAACTTGTCCCCAATCCAAAATGGACACGTTTCGTTACCCCCCGATTTATCTCCTTTTACTCTCATCAGTCAGTCTAGGTCCATCTGATCCGAATGACGCACTGTCCGCCGAGCTGGAATTTTTACCTCTAGCTCGGCCATCCAGGTCCCGGGGGGCCCGGCGCGGGGGACACAGACGAAGCGAACGGGACGCGCGTGATCGGCACGTGCGCTCATGCGGCGTTTTCAGCCGTGATAACCCTGAACGATCCTTGGAGGCGGCTTGGAATGCTGATTTGGGAATATTGATTTGAAAATGGTTCCTTTGCCCTGCCAGGGCTCAGTGGGAGAGAGGGCCGCAATCGATCTGTGATGCTTTCCACGGGGCCAGAGAGGAGGGGCCACAGAGGAGGGGCCACAGGGGCAGTGTTGGGGCGGGCCTAACGTGCCCGGTAAGGTGACCTCGCGATCAACCTTGGGCAACTTCTGTTGACGCGACGCTCTCTGTCCACAAGCCACTCTCACTCCTGGCCCCCAGGCCCTCTCGCGCACGTGTCTGATCTCTGGGACTTGGAGTAACGCACACAGTTTATGATGCTGAAAGACTGCCCCGCTGAGTCCCGTGTGTCCACCCCATCGGTCCCCGTGACACCATCTCCACCGCCGTCACCACGGCGCAAGGCGCTGCCACTTCTCACTTGGCCTTTGGTGACAACTTTCTCCCCCACCTCCCTGAACCAGCTCTTACCCAACTGCCCCTCTCCCCGCTACCGATGAAGGATTCATTCCAGATACTAACCTGACCACCTCGTCCTCCGCTTAAATCAACTCGGTGGCTTCCCACGGCCCTCGAGACAAAGTCCACACTCCCCACCCAGGTAGACGAGCCCCACGCGCTCAGTTCTCGAATCTCCACTCCAGCTTTATCCGTCACCTCGTTTGCCCAGCTCCTCCCGAACTCCAGCCCCACTGGCCTTTCGGTCTCTCTTATGTGCCCTGCACCCTGGCTTCCCAGGCCGCCCCCTCCACACCTGCCAACCCAGCCCAGTCATCTTTCCTCTGGGAAGCCTTGCCTGGGGTGACTGTGTGATCTGTCACCCAAACCATGATACTCGTGAGAACCAGCGTGTTGTCACGGTTAAGTTGGGACCAGCTGTGGGACTCTCCCAACACAGTCGCTCCCAGAGGTGCGTAGCTCGCTATCCTCAGGGATGAGGATCAGGAAAGGGTTAGAGACTTATTGAAACCCAAATCACCTCCTATCCCTATTCCTCTTATGATCGAGTACGGCGCACACTGTGGCCGCCACGTGTTTAAAAATCAAAGATGTGGTTTTATCTCCAGATTCCTCCCAGTGAGAGAGCCCGCCTGGGAAAGAGAACGTGTTTGTCACGCGGGCGCTGGGGGCAGAAAGACAAAGTCATGCTTCCTTGGACTGACATCCGGTTTTGATTTTCAATTTAGGAAGATTTTAATTGTTTTTTGATTATAATAATAATACATGCCGTTGTTTTAAAATTTTTCAAAAAAAAAAAAATAGAGAGAAACAGAAAATAGAAAGTAGACATCGCCTGTAATCCAGGCCCCGTTCCTGGAGTCTTCACGAAACAAAGATTGGACTCCTCCAACGTGTTTTCTGTGTCCGAGCGACGTTTCGTGTTGATATTTTCAAAGCGGGATGACCTCATAGGACTGCTCTGTAACTGGCTTTCGTTTTCACTGGCTACACGGTGGGTCTCTGTCGAGCCTCTCACGTCTGAGAAGGGGCCTGGCACCCCAGCTGGGACTCGATGTCCTCCAGCTAAACACACACGGTTTCACAGAACGCCAGCGTCAGACGGGGCCGCTCCGTGAGCGGGGCGGAGCCACCCGAAACGAGACAGCCGCACGCAGAAAGGACAGGAACAGAGTCCAGGACGCCACGGGAATGGCCGGACACACCCTCTTCCCGGCTCACATCACTGAGCGCTGCCGCCTCGCCAGTTCCCGCTTAGCCGTGCTCTGCTCGTCAGATTTACTGAGATACACACTCGTGGACTCGCTGCACTGCTCACAGCGTCCAACCCACAGCAAAGCCCTGCTTCCCTGGCCCCGCCCCCAAGCCACCTGCCGCAAGGCCAGCCCCTCCTCCACCCCCAGTCCTTCCAGACACCCTCTAAATGAGATGCTCCCCAATGAGGAGCAGTTTCAACCCGTTCGATCACAGGTGCGCCAAATTCCTGAAAATGTAATTGCCGAGTCAAAGACCATGTTCATCTCCGTTTCATTTAAAACGAGCTTTTCGTAATAGAAAGGTAATACCTGATCTTGGCAAACAATAACAAATCGAAAGTTCGGATGAGCATAAAGCTATGAATAAAAGCCCTCTCCCTCTCCACAGCCTTCCGGCATCATCCCGTGGAGGTGATCCCGTGTGTCCTTCCACAGCTTTTGCCCGAATAAAAAGTAGATATGTACACGATTGTGTTGGTGCATGTACAGATACACACACACGTGTAGGAGTGTAGACATATAGTCTCTTTTTGGAATAAATGTCTCGTTATACTCGTATTTGACAACGTTGACATCCCTGCCGACTAGGGGGGCGGGGAGCGCGTGTCCCTCGGCGCGTGAATTTAACACGCAGAGCACCGAGCAGAGACACCGATGGCCAAGCTCTCTCAGCTCTGCTGTCTGTATTTTGAAAAGTCCGCTAACGATCTCTCTTTTGCAAGGCTGTTTTGAATATTCAATGACACGATACAGAGAGAAATTCCATGTGTGGCCGGCCCACGAAATGTGTATAAACAAATAAGACTAATTTATATTATTATTTGGTCAATCGGTCCCATTCAATTAGCTCCGCGTAGTGGTGCCAGTTCTATTTCTTAATGGTAAGAAAAGTCTAATGTCTCTGACCTTAAGACCTTGAGTTACCGATTTTCATAATGAGGGGCTAAGAAATCTCAGTGATGAGTGGGGCCAACCACAGTCTCTAAGAGAAATACCTTCTGCACCGCCTCGCTGACCAGTCCTCTGGCTACGATGTCCTCGCAGAGGACTTGGAAATGTCCTAATACCTGGAACTGGCACCCAGGTTCTTGAGAAATGTCTCGAGGTTCAGACAATGCGGTCTGCATGAAAAAGAGGCGGCTGAGGGGGGCTCGGCAGGGTGAACCCACAGAGTTCGCGGGCTCACTGCCCCCTTGCAGAGAGATGCTCGTTGCGTCCAGCATGGCTGAGGGACGCCCCTGGAACACCAGGGTCCCGTCTGTGGGAGGCCCTGCGGCTCAGCCCGGGGGAAGGCACCCGGCAGCTCCAGCCCCAGAATGGCAGAGAGGCTGCTCTCCAAGCGGCGGCTGCAGAAAGGGGCTGAGTGTGTTGAAACTTCTCTGGCCTCCCTTTCCTCGTGCCCTGCGCCCTCTGGCCCTGCAGTTGTCCAGAGCAGCGGAGGGGAGGAGAGGGGAGGGCAGGAGAGGGGAGGGCAGGAGAGGGGAGCGGGCGGGGCGAGGGGAAAGGGAAGAACTGGGGGGAGAGATTAGAGGGAGCGATGAGAGACGCATGGAGAAAAGATCGGACTTCGCGACTTCACGGTAAGGACCGTGCTCAAGAGGATGACAAGGGGCTCTCGTCCCCAAAGGGGACCGGAGGCCTTTCCACGCTCAGGCCCCCGGCCCGAACCCGCAGAGGCATCACTGTTGTTATTATTATCGCTATTACCCTCATCATCATGCTATTGCCTTGATCAAAGCCCTTGACGTCTGCTATTTTAACTCCAATAATAAATAAAATTTTTAAATAACACATTTCCCTTTTACAGAAGAAACAGCACAGAGATGCTGGATAACTGTCCTCACATGAGCCCAGACGCTGCCGGCCACGGGGACGCTGAGAGGCGGCACCCAGAACCCCGCCCTCTCCCGCGCGGCCCCGCCGCCTCTCCGCATTTTCCCACGCGTTTGGCTCACTGCCCACAGCGTCATGGATGTCACCTAACGGACAGGAGCAGCCTGATGCACCAGAGCTCATGTCCCATGAGCAGGTGGCCTGGGCCTGGGTGTGGCTTCCACAACTCATCAGCCGTGTGACTTCAAGCAGCGTTCTCACCTGTCTGTGCTGCAGTTCGCTCATGCATAATGGCAGCGTCCCACACCCGGTGACGATAGGGCCTGCCCAAGAGGGTCATTAGGAAGGTTGGACAGAACAGGGCTCATGACGTGCTCAGCATGGCACCCGACACGCAGCGAAGACCCAATACGTGCCGGGGGCGGTGGCGATAGCTACGTATGCGTGAGTGACTCTCAGATTCTATCCGTGGTGTTTCCCAGGCACCTGCCGGGCCTTGGCAGAGTATTCTCACGATCCCCACTAAACTGGGGATGAAAAGAGCAATTGAGACAGTCTGGGGCCCGGGAGGGCAAGCTCTGTCTGTCTTTAGCGACGTTCCCAATCTCAAAAGACGGGGGTGGCAGGTGCCAGGGCGACCCTGGAGTCACCCAGCCCTGCGGGAAGAGCAGCCCGTCGCAGGAGAGGGCCTTCCCTTTAGACAGAAATTAATCTCGTCAAGGCTCTGACGAAAGCCACGGAGAAAAATGCACACACACGCACGATTTCGCGCCCAGTTTTAAGAATTGAGCCCCCGCGAGATGCCGAGCGTGCTTCGGCAGACGGAGAGGAGGTGAAGGGTGGATCGGGTGAAACGGGCTGCCTGCGTTTCAAGGTCACAGCAGAGTGGGGTCCGGATCCTAGGCCATCCTCCCTGCTGACCGCCGTTCAGGGTCGGCGGCTCGCCCAACCTGCCTCACTGGTCAGTGCGCAAATGAACAATAGGTCAGACGTGGAGAAATGAGACAGAAGTTGGGGGCAGAGACGTGGCAGAAGTGGAGGCAAGAATCTAGAAGCTTCTACTGCGCCTCCTTCCACTTTCTCACGTCATAAGTGGAGGGAAAAAGCACCCGGGTAGATTTATAGGAATAAAGGAAGATCTCTTTTAGCCCTGCGGTTCTCTACGGAGAAAATTCAGTGTCCTCCAATTTTCTATGAGGCATCAGCTGCTCTTTATAGTTATTAAGGCAGCAGAGTATTCTTGGTTCTATGGAAAATATTGAACCACAGTTGTTCCCAGGAGTATCTTGCTGCTTAAGCTAAATGTCACGAGGTATTAGGTCATAGATACCAACAGGGCAGGCGAAAGCCCGCAGCCCAGAAAGAAAATGGCACAGACAGATGACCAAAGAGGGTACAAAAGGGATGCGGGGTATCCGAGACACGCGTCAGATGCCACTCCTTCCGAGACGGCTGCTGAGCTGTGCAGTGCGGGGCTCAGGCCGGCAGCGGGCTTCCTGTTGCTCGTTCGGCCAAGGCGGCCATTCCCCAGCCCTGGATCGGAGCGTTTCCTTAACGATTACTCGATAAAGCAGCAAATAAGACAGTTTTCCCACCAACTTGGTAGAGTAAGTTCTCTCCCTGTCTCGCCCACCTGGCCTCCCTAGGAAAACAAATTCAGCCTATCTAACTAGGTCTTAGCAAGGACCGGTTCAAAGTAAAAGTAAACAAGAAAAGTATGATTTGGTCTATTTTCTGCATCTTAAAAATGCGACCGATTCAAAACTCTTTGGTATTGAAAGAAGCTTCTGAAGTCACCTAGATTTAGCCACTTCGGATGTAGCCGAAGAATAGGCAGATTTGGCAGATCGGACTCTCCCTTCCTTCCTTCCTTCCTTCCTTCCTTCCTTCCTCCCTCCTTCCCTCCCTCCCTCTTCCTCTCTCTTCCTCGTAATGCGGTTTCAGTAGCTCAGGTGATCTGCACACGCAGAACCACTAGAATGAAGCCGAGCATAGAGCCAGCGCTCGCGGACAGACGCGGGTTATGATCGCACACCAACTACTCCTGTGCACACGGGTTCAGAACATCCCGAAGGACTGGAAGGCATTGTGTTTTTTGTTTTTGTTTGTTTGTTTGTTTGCTTGCTTTTTGGTTTGTTTTCTTTTTTTCCCTCCCTAAAGCCTACTGGGCCCCTGGCTCAGCCAACCACTTTGCTCCTTTCTATATTAGGACGAAACCTCCTTTGATCCAGACTACTCCCCAAATTCTGAGTTGATGGGGTCTGTGCAACGGGGGTTTGAATGTGCTCGAGCCTCTGTCTTACGTCCCCCAACTTTGCCTTCAGCACGGCCTCTGCCCTGCGCCTCCACCCCCAGGTCCCCCGCAGCAGGCTTCACACAGGGACGCTGGTGCCCGCCAAGACATAGACTCCGCAGAGGCCACGTGGACACAGACATCCCTCGCTGGGGGTAGCTCATGCGTCAGGTGTGGCGGGTACCGTGGGCAGTGGACACCCTCTGCTGTCACCCACCGTTACCAGAAAGGTTGGTCAATTAATAAAAACATATCGGTTGTACCGAGAAATCCTTAAAAATGATGCGGACATACCTTCAATTTATATGTAACTTGGAATGTATAAATTGGACCCTAAGCTTTGGATACAGGCTAAGGTTTGTCATTGTGGCTGACTTTAAATGAGTCCGATGTCCTCCAACCACGTGTCCCCTGCTAGGACACCGGGTTTGCTTGCTGTCAAGCAGAGCAGGAACGTAGAGGCCATGTGAAATGATCTGACTTTTTCTAGCTCTTTCTAGGCTTCGTGACTGTCTCATCCCCAAGGCTTGCACAGTTGTCTCGCCCACAACTAATCAACAGCTCTCTCAGCAAATCAACCTTACTAACTCCTGCCAAAACAGTCATTGAATCATCAAGTCTCTTTTGTACTTCTATTAAATCAGTTGTGAAACATTTCATTGAAATCCGTAATTATGTAACGAATGGAACTGGGCAGACATGGGCAGCAGCACAGCTGACTCCTGGCACGTCTGCCACCGCGGGGACGGGGACGGGGGGTCCAGGATGACCCTGCGCTCTGCGCATCGGGCAGTGTTTACGTCAGGCGGGAAGGCACTGGTCAGTCGAGGGCAGGAGACTGGCTGAGAGTTTCTGATGCGGCAAGCTGTCTAATGGACCAGCACGCCAATGGCGGCACAGGGAGACTCTGTGGCTGGCAGAGCTGGCCCGGGCCAGCGGGGACCTTGAGACCTTGTCACAGAGCAAGAGTCCTGGGGGCTGCCCTCAGAGGGAAAGCAGAGCTCGGAGCCCTTTGCGAGTTCCGCTTCAAGAAACAGCTAGTTTCATCAGCCCCGTGAATATTGAGAGACTCGGAGCTGGATGAAGCTTCTGCCTATCCTCACCAAAGAGAAAGAAAGTCCTAGAAAGAAGTCTCAGAGTGTCAAAGTGGGAGCGATGGCGGACGGCTGAGCCTCCTTGATTGAAGACTCAACCAGAGTCCCTGGAGGAAGCCTGAGGCCTCGGGGTCACTCTAAACTCAGGGCCAGACTCGCACGCCCAGGACAGTGGCTCCGGCAAACCAGCATCCCAGCCTCGATGACAAGAGCAGCCACAACAGCCCACTCCAGAGCGCATGGCCGGGCCTGCCGCTAAGTGCTGTCCAGACATCTTGTCACCCGCGCTTTACAGTAACTCTGCGAGGAGAGCCTCTCAGCCCCGACTCACAAACAAGAGCACCGGGTGTCACAAGGTTAAAAACGTGTGAGCGTGGATTAACCCAAGCCTGTGTCACGGATGGGACAGAGGTCTTTAGTCACCCGACAGAACGCGGAACGGCGGAGGGCCGTCTCCATGGGTGTGGCGATTTACAAGAACACGTCATGATTTTAAGGACGGTCGCAATCCTTTAAACGGCATCTCTGAAGGCAGAGAGACGTTAAAACTCCCAAATCAGCAATACGGATGACGCAAAAAGGCTTTAGACAATGGTCAACGCCATTTTTCTGGACGGAAGTGTTTGGGATGAGGAGTCAAGGAGGAGGAATGGCAGAGGCCCCTTGTCTAACATCGGGCCGACGAGCAGGCCTTCCGACTTATTCCTTTGTTTCCTAGTTCTGCCTGAGAAAAATCCCATTATAAAACATTGCCCTAAAACATGACCTATGTGGCAGGCCAAACCTTGGTCACCAAGGACTTAATAGCGTATGTTACGTCTCTCTCGCTCTGATCAACACAGGAAACCTGTGCCCCTGGGACCACACCCACGGGTAAGTCAGAATAATTTGAAAAATCCTGGGCCCTATTTACCAAAAATGTACACATCCATCACTTCTCTTCGGCAACATCTCAGGGCGGGTGGGAGAGAAGGCATTCGGTTAGCATCTCCACTTTAGCAAAAGACAAGATTTGCCAAGTTCACAAAGCTACTTATAGATGTGAAAAACTGTTTTCCGTTAAGTCCTCACTCGGTTAGCAATGACTCGGGAAAAAACTGACCCGAATCGAGTATTTATGCTGACATTCCGTGACACTAAAACTAGACTTAAACAGTCAAGAGACAACCACATTAATATGTTGAGAGCTTGGCCGAAAGGCATATCAGAGAAATTCGAAGTCTTGATGTCACTCATTCATTAAATACGTGTCTATTAAACAAACACCTACTACGTACCGCCCGGAGCGCTCAGCACAAGGCATCCTGTAGTAGATATAAGTGCAAGGTCCCTACCTGTGGTCTCCCAGCTGCCTGCTCTGCATGGTCCGCTTTGTACCGAGAGGGCCAGTTCTCTAAGGCGGGTCCACGGCTGTTCGATAAGGCATCCATTAGCCTCCGGGAAGCAGACTTTTGATTATTTGTGTGTTTACTCATCTAAGAAATGGGTTCATAGCTTTTATTCATTTCTCCAATTCTTAACTTTAAAAGTCAACAATGAATAGTAAAAGAATCATGATCGAAATCAAGAAATTAACAAGTAGTTATTGCACGTGAAGGGCCACCCTCCCCCCCTCTCTGCCCCTCCCTCCCACCCCAAGCTCTGGTCACATTTTATCTGATCAATCCCAATGGGCACGAGGGTGTAATGATGTGATCATTGTCTCGTCACCTCGAACGTACTGTGTATAAATAATAGTCAGTATTACGGTCATTACGGGCCCATGTGTAGGTTTCTTTGTCCAACCGTTTCAAAGACGGACAAATATTTAACGACCAGCCACTGTGTTCAGAGGACCTGACCCTGCGACACAGGTCATTTGTGCCGTGAAAGGAGAGAGACTTGGCGTTCGAGCTACCGCTCCGGCCGGCCGGTCCGATCCGCTTCTTCACCTACGCTCCTTTCCAGCAGATGCAAAGACACCGGGCAATTTTAGGGTTCTGAGGGATTTTTAAACGGTTATTAATTCTGGATATTTTAAAACGATATTAGTACCTCCTGAGGCTAAATGGGACCAAGCCGTTTTTATGAATACAATAAATAAATAAAAACCCATTCCCACAGAGCCACGAATAGACATTTTGGTTCCAAAACTCTCCTAGGAATGCAGGGAAATTAATGGTTTTCATCATAAGTACCCTGGGCGCAGCGTTCACGCGGCATCCCAAATTGTCCATGGTTGGCTACCTCTTATTCTCCACCTTCATTTGAAATGCACCATAGTGAAAAATCCTCTCCAGAATTTAAGCAAGCACGGTCAGGTAATTGCGGCCTTTGAAGACCGACACCCAATAATAACAAAAATGACAACGACACACACACGCACACACACGCACACACACGCACACATTCTCTGCTTTCGCCAGAACTTCCACTTCTACCGCTCCTATAAAGATGACTTATTCTTAAAAATAATTGCACTGATTTTGACTAGTCTGACTTTTTTAAAGCAGTTTCGTTACATTCGTTGCAAGAGCATCTGGAAATGGTCTACTTGTTTCTTCCCGCCCAGCACACGCACGACCCATTCATCTCGTGGTTATTAAAGAAATAAACACCCTCTCCCACCCCAGGAACCTCTGTTTTCAAAGTCAGGCGGGTGTGTAATAGCTCTGGGTTTCTCGGGACTTAAAGCCAGGTGTATCTGGAGAAAGTATCTCCGTCTTCACCGCCGTTAAAGTCAAAAGGAGCTCGGTTCCTTGAAGCTGACCACCTCCCTGCCCGTGACGGCTTGAGGGGAGCGGCCGGGTTAGAAATCCTCGGAACGTGAAAATCGAATCCTGCGTAATCCGCTTACAGGACAAGCGAATTAAGTTATTTTTCCGAGTTTTTTTAATCCAACACATGGACTCCTCCACAAATGGATTCTGACACTGACTCCATCCCTGCCACCAACCCAGGAAAACGTAAGTCTGTCAGGAAGCTTAGAATAAGCTGCAAGTCCACAGGAGCAGTGGGCTCCCCGGTCCAAGGTGAAGATGTACTTGCTTCGGCGACCTAAATGGAATCTGTTTCTCGTGTTTGTCGGTAAGCGCTTTCCCTGCCGATCACGTCAGCCTTCCAGTTTCCTGTACCATCTCACAAGCAGCCTAGATTTCAGTCTCTCTCTCTCTCTCGCTCTCTCTCTCTCTCTCTCTCTCTCTCTCTCTCTCTCTCTGTCATCACGTATTACAAAGTCAAGTCTAAGCTCAAAGCAGAAGCCTCTCTGGAAGCAGCTCTGTTAAGAGAGCCCCCGACTTTTTTCTCTGCTTCTGTTGTTAGACTCTCTCGGAGCAGGAGGCTCTGGTCTCCCGCACGACGCCCATCGGCAAGCACACCACGCAGGCCGCGTCGCCACGAGCCACACTGACCACTTAGGGGGACCGAAGGGGCGTCGGGGTCCTTTAAGAAAGGTGGAAATTCACCTGGAAACAGTGAAGATTTATTTGCTATTACTGCGTTAGGTGCACGGTAGGAAGTGTTTCCACGTGGTACAGCCTAACGGTTAAAAGAGTGGGTTTTGCCATCAAACAGCATCCCGAACCTCATCATCAGTAGCTACCTGTATGGCCTCGGGCAGGTGACAAAACCTGGCCGTGCGCAGTCTTCTGTTTTTACGACGTGACGATGACAGCGGTACCTCTCTGACACAGTCATTGTGACGGTTAAATGAGATGATGCCATGGCCCCTGCTTCTCGGGCTGTCTTGGCAGACTGGACACCCCCAGCTTCGTCACACGCAGCTTTGGGTCTCTCCATATCTGACCGTTGCCCACAAACCGTGAGGTGCCGGGAAGACTCCTCACGCACCGGGAAAGCTCTCGATGCAAGCGTGCGGCTTTCACTCATCACCTCGGTGACTTCCTCAGCCGCCAAGCCAGCTTTCTCGGCCTTAAACCACGTGCAACCAAACGCTCTGCATTCGGCTTAGCAGGTGCCTGCGAACCCCACCACCCGCTGCTCGCCGTGACTCAGAGTTCCTGACTGTGTCTGGGGGGACGCCACCTGCCCGGGGCCTCCGCCCTTCTCATCTCAACTCTGGGACGGGATGATATTCTGCCCCCTCCTGCTCTTGATGCTCACCAGATGCAGACAACGGCTCATACCCTCTGACCGAGCTCTGCCGCCTACAATCAACAGAATGGGACGTTTCCACATCACTGTACTAGGGACCAGAAAATCCGGGTCTGGTCCTGGATCCATTCTTATACGATGCTGGCAACGGTCTCTCTTGATATGAAGTCACTTCCTAAACTCCACTGATGTCTTCGTCCGCCAGGATTGCCACAACGAAGCACCACAAGCTGGGTGGCTCGGAGAATGCAAACCTGTTGTCTCACGTCTGGAGGCTACAAGGCCAAGGCCAAGGCCAAGGCATCAGCAGGGTTGGTTCCTGCCCAGGGCCGTGAGAGGATTGCCACAACGAAGCACCACAAGCTGGGTGGCTTGGAGAATGCAAATCTGTTGTCTCACGTCTGCAGGCTACAAGGCCAAGGCCAAGTCCAAGCATCAGCCGGGTTGGTTCCTGCCCAGGGCCGTGAGGGGGGATCTGCCCCCCATCTCTCCTCTAGCGTCTGGTACCCTCAGCTGTCCTTAGCTTACAGACGACCCGCGGTGCCCTGCGTCCCTTACCTCGTCTCCCCTCTCTGTACGTTTCTGTTTGACTTTTCAAATGTTTATAAGGACGCCAGTCATGCTGGAGTAGGGTGGCCTACTCATCATAACGAACTACGTCCGCAGTGACTCCATTTCTAAATCAGCTCACATTCTGAGGTCCTGCGGGTTAGGGCTTCAGCATGTGCATTGGGGGAGGGGACACATAATTCAACACATAGCCACTGGTAATCTCTGTTGTATCTACTTACCAAGTTAATGTGAGAAAGAATGAATGCACAAGCATTTTGCAACCTGCAAAGTACCACCTCAGCAGAGGGAATTATTAGAACTTAAAACGCTTGGAGTTTGCTTTTTGAGACTGACAGCACATGGCCAGCCTACTGGCTGTCCTGTGCATAAGTGTCTAGAAGTGGCCTTGCTACTTCTATAAAAGTCAATTTATTTTTTCTGTGAGTGCTGTGTCCTTCTCATTTATCGATTTGCATAAAATGCCACTCGATGGCTTAAATATTTATATTATGTGGATTCGGTAATAGCTTAATTTCCGCAGACTGGGAAGGTGCATTATCTCTGACGCAGACAGAGCCCTGTCTTTCCGTGCCATTTACATTCCCATCTCCAGAGACGGAATTTATGTAAATGGATTAGTAGCACAGAAACGAAACGCGGTCCTAGCAAGGAAAACTGACTGGAGAAACGGCTCGCACTCTGAAACTATTTGAATCTTTTCGCTCTCAAGAGTTTCTCCAAATTCTGTGTTGATAGAAGAACACTTGAAAATCAAAGCGGCTGAAATGATGAGAATTCATGATTTCTCCCTGGGGGAAGGCGACGGGAAGCTTTCCGATCCATTTGGGGGCCTATCCCAGACCTCTGCCTGGGGCGGGGGTGACAATAGCCAACAACTGTTTGCACAGAGTAGCTCCAGACTTTTTTTGATACCTTAGAAAATAATTTTCTAATTGCACGGCAGATTGACTTCCTGTGGCTGCTGGAACAGGTTCCCGCTGACTTAATGGCTTCGAACCACAGAAATCTATTCTCTCAAAATTCTGGAGGCTACAAGCCCCAGAGTGGCCAGGGCCACACCCTCCCCGGGGGCTCGGGGACGAGTCAGCTCCTTGCCCTTGCGGCTCCTGGGGGGCGCTGTCCAGCAGGGCCTGGTTGGTGGCAGCGTCACGCCATCCCTGTCTGTTGCCACGTGGCCTTACCCTGTAAAGACCTGCGTCTCCTCTTCTGCCTGCCACTCCCTGAGCTCCCTCGGGTAAGGACACTCGTGGTGGCCTGCAGGGCCCGCCGGGAAGGTCCTCATCTCAAGAGCCTTCACTTCCTCCCATCTGCAAAGACCCTTTTCTCAAAGAAGGTACATTCGCGGTTTCTGGGGACTGAAGCGGATCCCCTTCGGTGGGGGGGGGGGCACATTTCTCATCTGTCACGCGTGGGCATAAAGAGGAAGCTCGTAGCATGTTTTTTTTAGATCATTCGTTTTCAGGCCGTTTTCAAAAAGCCTGTGGCTCTGACGCAGCATAGCAGGACAGGCAGAGGGAGGCGAGCTGCAGCCGAGCCCCAAGGCCGAACCCCAAGACGCGCTGCTCCGCGGGCGGCACGCACAGCTCCGCTCCGCCCGGTTTGGGAAAATGGGATCCCGTGAGAAACGTCATGTCCAGGAAGGAGTCAGTGGCTTGAGGACAAGGCTGGACACTGCGGTTTGAGATGGGTGATTCTGAAAATCCGTTTCTGGCTACACGAATTCCCCGTGAAAAGGGCTGCGGTTCAACAGGACACATTCTCCCAGCGGGGGAGGGGCGGAGTCGCGGGTCCGGGGAAGAACCTGGAATCTGAATCTTAAAGGCACCGCGGCGACCTCATCCGTCGCCTGGACGAGGCGTCACACAGCTCCACGTGAGGCAGCGCCCTCCAGGACCCAGTCTTGTTCCATCGTAGACATCGCTGGAGGAGCAGGAGGGGCGTCCAGCACCCAGGAGGAACAGGAGGGCTGAAGGGGCCATTTCTGTGATGTAAACATTTCAGGGCACTGTTTTTTAAAGAGGTTTGTTTAAAAATATGATGGGTCCCCCAAACGGAAAATACAGTATGGTTCAAAATACAGCTTAGACGAAGTGCCTGGCGTGGTCCAAACTCACGGAGAGGGTGGCCGCCAGGGGCCCGTGACAGGGAGCGATGGGGAGCTCCCGCTTCGTGGGGACGGAGCCCGTGTCACACGGTGGCGGGGCATGTGCCGGCGGCGGTGGCAGCACGCAGTGCGCCTGTGCTTCGTTCCACGGACCGTGCCCCGTGCGTGTGTTTGTCCGCAACGTTGAAAAATGACTTAGGAGGCGTCACCGTGGGCGATGCCCGCGCTCCACTCTGGCTGCTGGGTCTGCGGCGCGCACTGCGCGCCCTTCTCCTGGGGGCCTCGGCGCTACCGACCAGCACCCACACGAATCCGTGGAGGCCCCTCAGCTCCTGGGGCCACTCCCCACTCACGATGACCAGGAAGGGCCTGGGGGGCCCTCGGCCAGCGATTCACAGGTGAGGACAACTCTGAGGCTCAGCTCACGCCCCAGAGTCCCCTGCGGGGTCAGGCTGAGTGGCCTCTGACAGATTTTGCACGAGATCCCACCATTGCCTGTCCCCCTCCCTCACCTGGGCCCTCGTCATGCTTACCTGTCTGCCCCGGAGCCTCTTCTTAATAAATCACTTGTGTACACGGACACACGCACGTGCGCGCGTGCACGCACACGCGCACACACACACACACACACACACACACTACTCTTCCCATTTTAACTGAGTCAGCAGAACAAGTCCACCGGGACTGACCAGCTGACTCTCCCACCAAGAAATAGAAAGAACTGTGCCGCTCCTTCTAGAATTCCGTCCAGGGTGCCGGGGAGAAACTACTCTTGTCCTTCCTCCCCCCACCCCGATCCTCCTGTCGGCATCTGTCGCTGGTCTAGCAGGCCTGGGGCGCGACCGCGGACTGAGACGTTTCTCAGAAGAAAGGCATCGCAGCTGCGACACACCTGCCCCACGACGTCTGCCAGCTGAACTGCCGAAGCGGAGCCTCTACGAGCACGCGCCGAAGAGCCAGCAGTGTGGTGACAAAGATGTCCCCTCCCCCGCCAGGGGCCCCCACCCGGCTGAGACAGGACAGCAGAGGCACCACGCCCCTGGAAGGAACTTCCTTCTGGGGCAAACAGGACTTCTGGTCGTTTTGTGGCCCAGCGGGCCCAGCGTGGCGTTCGGCACCGGACGACGTGAGTCCAGGCCCCGCCTCTCCGTTCCGTAACCGTGTATCTTTAGCTTAGTATTTCCCTTCCCCGCGCACTCTGACCCTGTAAAACAGCTATTAAAACAACGCTGAGCTCAGCGTTACTGTAAGCATTAAACTGTTCACTGACATAACAGGTATGAAGCACCTACTGTGTGTCCGGCACATGTTAGCTTCTCAATAAACATCCCCCACTTAATTTTAATTAAGATAAAACACTGCTACGCAGATGTCTGGTGTACAGATGGTGTCACCCTGTACGTGTGTTTATTTTATACGTATCATGAAAAACAGCACTCGCCCTTCAAACCCGTGGGGTCACGGATAATTTTGCTTAGGACAAAACCGAAGTATTTAAATTAAGAAACAAGTCCATCGAAAGGAAAAGATTAAGTTGAACGCATTACATGTAACACAGGAATGCAGAACAACGGTAAAGGTGGGGCCCGAATGGCCGCATTTGGGGGGCACTGAGGTATACGTGCTGGCCAGTCCAAAGAGGTTCTGGGAGCAGAAGACGGAAGCTTCCGGAAGAACGCTTCACTATGGAAGAGATGCCTAAGAAGCCTGAGCGAAGGACAGGACCGGTGGGTACCGTGCTGCTGGACACACTGCAGCGGAGACGAGCGGAACCGGAACCGCGTGCAGAAACGGCGGAACCGGAACCGCGTGCAGAAATGGCGCAGTGGGGCTTCGGACGCCACGTGGGTGACCAGGCCGGGCGTCCGGTCGGTCATTTTGAACCCCTGAAGCTGTGCTCCTCTGGTGGGAAGGCTTCTGCCGTGGAAGCTCACAGGTCACGAGCAAAAACATTTAAAGAGACCCCAGGAATCAGGCAGCGTCTTCGGTCGCTGAGGGCTGGGAGGCGTCCTGCCGGGTCCCCCCCCCAACCGCGGGCTTCCCCGGGCTCGCCTGTCCCCACCGCAGTTCACGGAGTGTGCCCTTTCTAGTCGCCCAGTGCTCCCTTGGAGAAGAATTCCCTTTGGGTGCCTGCGTCCTCAGAAAGGACCAGGCCGTTGGGCTCGGGCCTGTCCGACTGACTGACCGCTGTGTCCTCTCCTCTGATCAGGGTCGGGTTCGAATGACGATGGCCCCGGGCAGAGCCATTGAGAGAACAAAAGGAAAAGACTTTAAATCCTTAGGAGAAACCGTCAGGTCGGTTGGGCTGGCACAGCCAGGCTCATCCACCTTCCCCACCAACACCCCCCACACACCCCGGAGACCTGGGTGTGGGGGCGCCCTCCCTGCAGGAAGGCCCGGGGCCCCGGCCCGACCGCCTGCTTACCCCACACAAAGCACGACGGGAGAGTCGGAGCAGGCGGCTGCCCACGTGGCGCGCTTTCTGGGGAGCTTGAAATGCCCTTCGAATGCTTCCTTTTGACTGAGCTCCCGTTACCGGCTAACCACGTGGTTCTAAGGAGCTGTCCCCAGACAAAGGACACACCAGGACCAAAATCCGGGCTGAGGGGGGAGTGACCGGCTTGATCCTAGATGGGAGAGCGTCAGACGAGGCGTGTCGCCACCGCTGCCATTGCTGCCGAGGACGTGGGGAAGCCGCTGTCCCCACGTGACCAGTGAGGGACTTGAGACTCGGGGAAGGCGAAGGCCTCCCCAGTCCACACACCCGGGGACTCCCAGCCAGACCAGCTGCCTCCAAACCTGTCACTTTATACCAAGAGCAGTTTACACACCGGCCCTTTCTCTTTAAAATGAGAGAAGTCGCGATGCAGAAGGCGGGTGATGGCTGCCCCATTGGGGTGGGTGCCCAGTTAGAGGCTGACCCTAACTGGACCACGCCTGGGCCTGGCTCTTCCACCGTGGGGACAGCTGGAGTCGCTTAGCGCAACTGGAAAGTAACAACGACTTGCGGAATTATTTGGACTGCAAAGCTGTGATAATAGGCCAGATGACGAAGGAGGTATAAACGGCATCAGCCACGGTCTCTTCTCCCCACTATTCTGAGAGTTGGGTGCATTGCGTCACGCAGACAAACTCGACGTAGAGACTGAGTCCACAACACGGCCCCTGGCTTTGCTTTGGAAGACCGCCACGTCCCCAAGCCCACCTCAGCGACCCTCCCAGCGGCTTTGTGCTGCAGCTCTGAGCCGCGTGAGTCTCGTATCTCACAGGTAACCAGCCTCGGTCACGGGAACCACATGACTTCCCCGTACATCAGAGCAAGCGCCAGAGCTAAAGGAGAAGCCACAGGGTCGAACGTCCCGCCCGGGGCTCCACCCACAGCACACGGCCTGCTCCGCCCTCACGTAGCTGTTCGTAATTCCCCAGAGACGAGGATGCGCTGCCTGGGAAAACCAGGAGAACGACTTGCTTTGGGCTCCACCGCATTCCAGGGCGCCCCGGGCGTGGCGGCCCACATGGGGCTTGGGCCGAGGTACAGAGCAGGGAGAGGACGGCAAATCTGGGTTTGGTTCCGCTAACTTTGCTTCGCCTTAAAAAACACTCATAAGCCACCGTATGACGACAAAGGACCCAGACATGATTCTCCGCCCGCCCCCACGACCCCACACGCACACGTCTGCCTCATGTCAAAGGGGCCGACGGCCCCGTCACCGCTAAGAGCGTCTCCAACGTGCGTGTGGACAGCGTGAGCCTTCGCGTCCCTGTGGCACCAACGATCGCCAGGCCTAGGAAACGAAGAAGCTGCATTGCGTTTCTGTGGATGCTCGTTGGGAGGCCAGACATCAGGGCAGAGCTCGGAGCTGTAATAATTCTCTCCAGGTTCATCCCCACGGAAACACGGGGCTCCGGCAGTCTGCTCCCCACGCCCGCTCGGGACATCGGGCGTCAGGCATCGGGGGGCGGGGACGGGGTCCTGCACGAGGCTGGTTTACTGATCGTTTCAAAAAGTCCTCTAAGTTCACAGACATCAGACTGTGAGGGGCACACTTCCTTTAAGTGGGGGCTGTCTGGTGTCTGAACTCGGCAATCTGCCCCAGAATAGATGACTGATTTCAGATTCAGTTTCGAGTGAGATCAGTAGGTTTTTGAATCCGTGCCAAGTAACCCCCAATCGTAGCAGAGCAAATGGAGCCCAGCCCAGGCGTAGGAGAAAGGGAACAGCAGCCATAAACCTGATGCTCCGTAATAACCATATTGAATATCACTGCCAACGGTGCTATAAACAAACATAGCAGGTCACATTTACTGAGCGCGTAATAGGTGCCTGCGCCAAACGCCGGCTTCGTCACTTGCTGTCAGCTTGACCTTGGAAAGCCACTGTATTAGTTTCCCACGGCTGCCGTCACGATGTTCCAGAAACTGGAATTTATGACCAGGCAGTTCTGGGGTCCAGCTGAAAACAAGGTGTCCGCAGGGCCACGCGCCTCGCCACCAGCTCTAGGGGTGACGTCCTCCCGGCCTCTCTCGCGGGCGACGCTCGGCGTCCTGGGGCTCGTAGACGCGACACTCCAGTCACCTGGCCGCTTTCGTCCTGCGTCTCGATCGGCGTCCACACGGGCCCTGTTTATAAGGACACCAGTCATGCTGGACTCGGGCCACCCTCGTGACCTCGCTTTAACTTGATTCCGTCTGTAAAGACCCTTCTCCCAAATAAAGTCACGTTCTGAGACACGAATAATTAAGTCCTCGACACAGAGTCAGTGGGCACTGACGTCACAGGGCCACTGAGAGGATGGAACACGGCAGTGGACATGGCGCTCAGCATCACGCGTGGCACGCAGCCGCAAGGCAGCAAATGCTGGCCTCACTTCCACAGCAGTGGGGACACGGACCCCCAGAGCGTGCCCCATCTGGCTTTGCATCACAGAGGAGCAGCCCGTGCCGGCGAGATTTTCCTCCGCACCCCCACAAAGGGCATAATGACTTTTCTTAACGGTATGAGTTGATTTTCACATCATGGATTTTACCAAAGAACTCTGCGCGTGGAAAAAAAAATCCACTTTTTGATTTGAATATTACCATCTATTCATACTATGAGAAAATCACTTTGAATAAATATCTTACTGCCAGCAAGTAAATAAAGCTTAAAGGTGAAAAACCTGGTCAATTTTATAAAGGTTAGTAAACGTTTCTTCTAGATTATCTCTAGAACGTAATATTTAAAACTTCCTCGGACGTGGTTCCATAGTGTAGCGGTGAGCACGTCTGCTTTACACGCAGAAGGTCCTGGGTTCGTGCCCCAGTGGAGCCACGGTCCATGGTCTACAGCCACGCCACCCTGAACAAGCCCCATGTCTAATCTCAGAAGCTAAGCAGGGTCAGGCCTGGTTAGTACTTGGATGGGAGACCACCTAGAAAGGCCAGGTGCTGTAGGCATAAATAATAATAAATAATAAAAAAAATAGATTTAAAAAAAAAACCTCCCAGGCTGACGTAGGTAAAACACACCCACATTGGGGAAGGCAGCCCCACACACCAAAAAGAGCGTGGCTTTTAGATTCAGGTCTGTCTGGTTCGGCCCTGAACCCACCAGTCATGGCTCTGCCACCACCTGGAAGTCAGTGAACGTTTTTCATTTTTTTTTTCATTCTTGGGATTGTCATTCGTAATGCTCCCTCCGAAGAAGGACAGCCTGACGGAAGACTGCATACACAAAATGTGGGATACACGTATAATGGAATATTATTCGACCTTAAAAAAAAACAAAAGGGAATTCTGACACATGCTATACCCTGAACGAAACTTGAAGGCATCATGTTCAGTGAAACGAGCCCGTCACAGAAAGAGAAACGCTGTCTCATTCCACTCGTATGCGGCTCCCAGAGGGGTCGGAATCATAAGGACAGACGGGGAGGGTGGGGCCGGGCTGGAGGGAGGCAGAAGCGGGGTAACTGCTCAGCGGGGCGAAGTTTCAGCTTTGCCACACGGACGGTGTCAGGGAGACGGACGGTGGCGATGGTTCAGGGAACGTGAATGGACTTGCGGGCACTGAGCTGCACGCTAAACCGGCGGACAAGACGGCAATGCTCGTGCTTTGCGTGCTTTGCCATTTTTAAACAAAAACATGTTTTAATTCATTTTTTCAGTTAAAAAAAAAGTGAGACAACCTAGGTCCCTAATTAGCATCTGGCTTACAGCAGGTAGCAATTAGACACGTTCCATTATTGATATTCTCCTCCCTCCCATCACCAATACTCACTGGGGTCCACGCACAGCGAAGGGGTCAGTGTAAAAGATCAGACGAGCCACTCGCCCGTGACACCGAATTGAAGCTGATTAAGTAGGACAATGGCCCTGGATCGGGAGATATGAAAACTGGTCCCTATGCTACTGCCGCCTCGTTCTGTGACTGAGCAAGTCACTGGGCGTCTTGGAATCTATTTTCTCATCTGTCAAACGAGGGGCTGCACGAGATCGGCCGTGTAACAGCCCAGGCCTTAGAGGCTTGCGTGACGCAAACTGAGCCAAGACGTGGTATTTAAGAAGGCCAGGTAACAAGAGAGACACACGCAGGGGAGAAGGCCAGGTGACGACAGAGATGCCCACAGAGAAGAATCAAGGGTCACAGCTGAACACGCCAATATGTCTCTTCGTTGTTCAGCGCCTGTATAATCTCCTTCCCTTAAGTGTGAGCAGGACCTGGGACTTGCTCATAACCAACAAAATATGCCAAAGGAGGTTTGTGGTTTCATTACACTATCTAAAACCCCATCTTAGTAGAGAGAGAAGAGAGAGAGAGAGAGAGAGAGGGAGAGAGAGAAATACCTTCTTTCACGCTAGCATGGTAAATTGGCCAAAGGGAGGGAAATAGATTTTAAAACAGGCTGAAATGAGCAATTAATAGCAAAATGTCATACTGTCCAGATGTTACTCTATTTATCAGAATGTGGCTTTGAAAATGGAAGTGTGTTAGAGATCCCGTGCACAACGTGCTCACAGTGAACACCGCTGCGCTGTGGACTTAAAAACGGTTAAGATGGTACGTTTTTCATTATGTGATTTTTTACCACAATAATAAAAAAATGTGGCGCGCTGTTTTCTTTCTTTAACCTCATTTCTCAAAAACAATAACAATGTTTTTGCAAAGTTTTTTTAGACAGCGAATCCATTCTTTCAAAGAACGTTCTATGGGAAAATGACTATTAAAAATGGAGCTGGAATGGAAGACTAGCCGGGGGGCTTCTAAACCCCCGAGTCTGAGTCTCCCCACTTGTGCCCCGAGCCTGCCCCAAGCCCTCTGAAGACTCCCAGTGCTCTGGTGGGTGAGTTTAAAAATCGATGCTACATACTCTATAAACGCCCTCGCAGTGCGTTCAATGGAGAATCAATCAATAACGGTAGAGCTTTGCCAGTCTAAGCCCTGCAATCCGGCCAACCACTTGCTGTAAGTAAGGCCTAAGGGGACCGGAGAGGGGGTGTCCCCATCTGTTTTCATGAAGAGGACGTTTGGATACGATTGCAGGGAAAGCCAGCATCGGGGCCTGATGGCTTCAGCAGCCCCATGGGTCAGCACGTGCTTACTTCAGATATTTGTCAACGATTAGGATCTGAAGAGAACCGAGCTCCAGGAAAGAAACGACAGGAAAAGAAGTATGCCATCGTTCATCCACCCACCCATCCCTTCACTCGGTGAAAAACGTCTCCTTACCACCAACTGCACTCAGGTAATCGACGGGCCCTGGGGATGAAGACATGGCTCGGACACAGTCTGACACACACGTCGCTCTCCATCTGGTGTGAAGAGGCGTTTCACCGGCTCGCTGTAAGGAACCGTGGGAAATGCAAGGGGGATGTGGCACGGAATGGGGCGGCGGCACCCGGCCCGCTGCGGGGAACCAGGGAGGACGAGCTAGCGGGCCAGCGATGGGGAAAGTCACCTCGGGCTCGGCCAACAGCTGGGGCCCAGGTGACAAACAGCTCCGTGCGCCAGGAAGCAGCAGAGCGGGGGGTGGACAGTGTGCGTGGGGAGGGCCGGCCCGCGTCTTCCTTCCCTGGCTGTGCCTGTCCCCGCTTGTCCCGTCCTGGGGAACTTCCAAGGACACCGCCACGGGGTCCTAGAATTCTAAGATCAGTAGTTGCGTCGTGATCCGTGCAGTGAGAGAGGGACAGGGGAAAGAAGACAGGTCAGAGGGAAAAGTCAGGGACACTTCGCCTCAGAGGGCGTCACCAGAAAAAACATCACAACACAGCTTTTACTCACAGAAGAAAACGGAGACCGTCGAGGAAAGAAAGAAAAGAAAAAGAGCCGTGAGCGAGTCCGGGACGGGCTTCGGGGCCCGGCAGGAACTCCCACCCGGCCAGCCCCCGGCGCCAACCCCCGGGCACATGCTGGGTGTCCTGGGCCGCCTGGCTGCACCCGGCGGGCCTGGTCCCCGAGCTCGGCTCCGGCCCTCAGGTGCTCGGAGCTCAGCCCGCCCATCGGTGAGACACTCCGCCTCCTGGCTCTGTGTAAGGAAGACGTTCTCTTCTGATCCAGTTTTCGTACCAAACATCAGAAAACTCTGTAGGCCGGCACGGGCACCGGACACCGGACACCGGACACCAGACACTGGACACCGGAGTGAGTCTCCCATGGGGGGAAGGGGGTGCGGATGGGGCCTGTTTAGAGTTTGAATCACGATGCTGACTCTAAGGGAGGGACTGCTTGACATCGCCTTTCCTGACCTGTAGGAACATCGGACAAGCACAGAAAATGACAATGCCGACCGAGGGCAGCCTGGGATGAAGATCTAACAGGAACGGCCTCAGAGTCCT
>NW_006434366.1:3542452-3566637 GCF_000325575.1 Pteropus alecto | reverse complement strand
TCAAAAGAGAGGTGGAGAAGAAGAAACGGAGACATCCGGAGAGGTCAAGATTTGAAAACAAAAGCTCTGCGAAACACCCTCTGAAGCGGGTGAAGCGATCAAGGAAAGAGGCACCCTCAAACCACAGCAGCGGTATGGTCTTCAAGAGCAGAAAACCATGGAGAAAAAATAGGAAGGAAGGAAGGAAGGAAGGAAGGAAGGAAGGAAGGAAGGAAGGAAGGAAGGAAGGAAGGCAGGCAGGCAGGCACACCCAAGGAACACGATGGTCTCCTCTGCTGGATGCCGACCACAGGCGACTGGGAGAGGCTGGGTTTCAGAAACGGTTAACACCAGAGCAGACCTCCTCTTGGAGTCTCCGAACCGACGTTCTGAATCATCCAGGCGACGAGGGAAACCTAATGTTCTATGTCGTTGCCCAAAGTCTGACAGGGCCCCTGAGGGATTCGATTCTTGATTTCCATGCATTAACGAAGAACGAAAGACATGTTGAAATCTTAAATTCTATTTTTCCCCGTTTTTCATTGTCCTGAAGAGCAAAGCACTATATTACTCAGGGCAAGGTTTTGCATATAATATCGAATAAATCTGAAACAGTTTCTGTGACAAAATTTAGATTATTGTAGAACTGATACTTGGGGCAGGGGAATGCTTAAGTGATCTGAGTATCGATACTCAAAAAAAGAGTTTGTGCATTTCCAGTAAAACTACAAGAAATTTGTCTGATAAATGGAGAGACACGGTCCAAGATTGAAACTAAAAGTCCTAAGTATTTCACGGCAAGACGAAAATGACGGGTCCACATTCCTATGAATGAGAGTAACAAAGTTTTAAAAAAAAAAAAAAAAAGAAAAGAAAACGACTTTCAGAGTTAGTTTTAGGTTCACAGCAAAACTGAGCAGGAACTGCACCATTCCCACGTCCGCCGCCCCGCACGCATGCATAGCCTTCGCATATGACTGTCATATGTGTCTCCGACCAGAGTGCCACGTTTATTACACTGACGCATCGTCACCCAAAGTCTCCCCTACCGTGCACACTCGTGTTCCACGCTCCATGGTTCTGACAATGCACCCACCGTTAGCGTCACACAGAGGAGTTCCCTGCTCTGAAACCTTCCGTTCGTCCCCCTCCCTCCCCCCACCCGCCGGACAACTACTGACCCTTGAACTGTCTCGCAGCTCTGCCTTTTCCAGAACGTCACAGAGTCGTAATGGTACAGTACATAGCCTTTCCGGACTGGCTTCTGTCACTGGTCATGTGCATCTAAGTTCCCTCCATGTCTGCTCATGGCTCGACAGCCACTTCTTTTCAGCACGAAGATTCTGTGGTCTGGATGGACCACGGTTTATTCACCCGTCCACCTACTGAAGGACATTTCAGTCGTCTCCAAATTCAACGATTCATGTTTAAGCTCCATTTTTATACAGTAGCCATCTGGGATCGATCGCCGAGTGTATTTATTTCCTCATTGATTCAGAGGCCGGGGCAGCGCAACCTTTACCCGACGTGACTTCCCCCAACGGCAAACCCAGCAGACGGCCGGCCTGGCTTTGACGCTCCCGCCTCCACCAAGCAACTCGGCGTTTCCACGGGGCAGCCCGTTCCATCGCGGGATTGTCTCTCGTTATTATCAAACAGTTCTTAGTGCTGGACATTTTCCACCTCTCCCCAGATAGGCCTAGCTCCTTCCGGCGCTTTTCTCAATGTATTTTTTCAACTAAACTCTCAGTATTATTTCTATGGTTTGAGGAAAAAAGTAACAGAATTGTTGGTCTTACCATTTTTTAAACCCACTTTTGCAGTTTGTTCTCTTAAAACATTCACAGCGATCAGAGACTTTGAGACCACCAACATGACAGCTCGCGGGCTTTTTTCCCGGACGAGCGTGGCTAATTCCCTGAAGTTCGCTCACGGTGCGAGTGTCCCACGCGGTGCGAGTGTCCCACACGTTGAGAGTGTCCCACACTCGAGTGTCCCGCGCGGTGCGAGTGTCCCGCGCGGTGTGAGTGTCCCACGCGGTGCGAGTGTCCCACACCGTGCTGGCCACCGCCTTTCGACACGCTTCTCTTTGTCTAATTTTCCCTTCGGCGTCGGGCACCGTCTTCCACGAGCAACCGCAGGGACACCGAGGGGACAGACGCCGTTCTGGCGTGCGCGGGCGTGGCTTCGGTTTCTGCCTTGCGGGCACAGCCCTCCGAGACCACATTAAACCTGCGGTTAATTGGAGCTCGCTCCTACCCCGTCCGCTCTGCTATTCATCATTATCTTTTCCCTCGTAAACTTCCTCCTGCTACATTTGCTCCATTGTATTGATCTGTCACCGTAAGTTTGAACCTGTATCTACTCTTCAGAGTATTAGCTCGCTCACCCTGTTTTACGGTATTTGCGATTTTGCTCAGCTGCATTTAATTCATTAGCTCAACTAATATGTATTCGGTGTCAATTATGGTGCCAGGTTCTCGGCTGGGCTTTAGGGAAACATAGCAAAAGAGTGGTCTCTATTTTTAGGAAGTACATGGTATAGTGGGAATGACAGGCTATAACCGACCGGACTAACGTGTAAGTTCAAGCTGACATAACTGTTCTGATGTGTTAAAAATACAACTTCGTTGGTGCCTATGACCCAGTAGTCAGAGTTCCCCAGAGAAGGGATGGTTGAGTTGAGCCCCGACGGACACGCAGAAGTTAGGCAGACAAAGGGTGGCGTGGGGAGGGCTTCTCGCCAGAGCCCAGGCCCTGCGGGAGAAGGAAGCATCGCATGGGGCGGGGGTCCGTGAGGCCCAGCGTCTGGAGAGGCGGCATGGGAGGCTCGTGCACGGTGACACTGCAGATGGTGGCAGGGCTGGCCCACGCACAGTCTTTGGGGGCCGGTGCTTCTAGCCCACAGAGTCTCTCTGAAGCAGATGCCTCTATTATGAACTTTACCCTTATTTCCTTCAATTTTCAGAGCCCCCCTCACCTTGGTCAAGGCCAAACCCCTTAGCTTGCCAAACAAGTCCTCAGAACTTGACTTTCGTCTTCAGATGTGTCTCCGATGGCTCCTTGCTGTGAACATCACGCTCTTGCAGAAACAGCAGACCGAGTGACACATCTTCTCGTCCCTCTGCCTTCACCCGGACCCCGCTCCCCTCTGCACCAGCCTCGCTTATTCCCAGAAAACAGACACGCGGACAAGCGCACGGCCACGCGGCGTCCCCTCAGGCAAGGGCCACGTGTCCTCGGTGAGGCTGCAATTTCCCAGGGGGCAGCAAACATCCATGTTACTTCCTTTGAATGTCAGACAGCGTCTATACAATTTCCACACACGACAAGTGTCTAGTTCACGTTGACGGACTGTATGAGCGGCCTCCCCCACGAGCGCCCCATCGAATAAGATTTCCGCTCTTGCCGTGTGGCAGGCTCGCCAGCCACGCCTGGCGGGTCTGAGATCCGGCTTCTGCAGCACGGCACAGCGGGGTCTGCGTGTCAGCGGCAAACGGGGAGGTGTGTGGCTCCCCCTCCCTGACGCTTTAGAGCAGCATTTTCCAAAACATGTTCCACGCCGTCTCTAAGTGACTCTAAAACAGTTCATTGTGTCTATGGCCATGTCAGCCTGAACAAGCCCGATCCCATCTGATCTCGAGAAGCTAAGCAGGGTCGGGCCTGGTTAGTACTTGGATGGCAGACCACCTAGGAAGACCAGGTGCTGTAGGCGTAAAAAATAAAAAATAAAAAAAATAAATAAATAGAACAATTCCTTGAAAAGGTGTTCCTTGGCCATGTGCATTTGCAGATACCAGGTTATATACGAATTCAATTTGCAGAACGTCTCAGAGCATCAACCTAGCAGTGGGTATTTTGATTGTCCAAGAGACATTCATTCGTTCATTTAACAAATATTAGGAATTTATGTATTGTAAGCGCTAACAGATATGTGCTGGCAAATGATTAAAAATCAGCTCTCAAGGAGGAAAAAAATCCCAAATGCCCCTGATTTCAAGTTATCGATGGAACATCACTGAACTCTGAGTAGGCGCAACACGCACACGGTTGGCCCTTTCCAGCCGGGTCAAGCCGGTGTCGGCACAATGGGTGACAACTGACGATGACTGCGGCAGCCGTGGTGGCTGCACCTGCAGCAGCTGTAGCCTAATGGAGATGACATAAAATAAGCCCCCGGATGAGCCGCTGCATGAGGCTGGACTGTAGAGGGGATGGCCAAGGGGCAGGACAGAGCCCCAGGGGACAGAGACTCACTGAGAAAGGAAAGGCCTAGAGACACCTTGAGAGCCAGGTCAGACAACACTGGCCAGAGATGGTCACACTAGGACAGATGGAGCCCGTCCCAAGGCACGTTCTGCCCTGAGGAAGGATCCCGTGTCTGCACTGTCCAGCATCGCGGTCACCAGCCACGTGTGTCTACTGAGCACTTGAAACGTGATAGGTAATGTGACAGAGGCACCGAACTTCAAATCTTATGTCATTTGAATCCATTTAATTTAAATCGAAATAGCCGCGTGTGGCTTCGACCACCACGATGGGTGCTGAGGCTCTAGAGGGCCTTAATGGCGGGGTAAAAAGCGGCGACCTCCTCCTTTTCATGGTGACAGGGAACCCGCTTCCACGTTAGCTCCGTGCTCGGGGGAAGCAGCAACACGCTGAGGGCACTTCGGAGGCAGCCTGCCGACACTGCGGTCTGCCCTTTGCTTCTTATTCAAAGCCATGTATACATAGGAGGACCTGTTAATGTCTCTAAATAACAGATTAGCGTCATTTATGACTCGTGCGTGCGCACTCGTTTGCTCCTAAAAATACCAACGCATTTTAGACACAAAGCCTTCTCCTCTGTGATGGAAGGAAGAAGGTGGAAGGCAGAGAACAAAATGGTCTCGTGACTTGGTGTTGTCAATATGTGGCTTCAACCGACCGACAGCGACGATGGCCCAACACCCCTATTTTTCATGTCACCACTCAAAGTTCCTTTAAATCTGCTTTAAGCTCCCCAAGCCCTTTTAAATTACATCGTATGCAGTTGATGGATGGGGAAAAATGGCCAAGAATATATGGTCCATTAGAAATTCCCTACCGGCCTCGGATTAGAAGGCGTTTCCCAAAACATTCTATTATTTTGCAAGATAAATCTTTGTCTTCGGTTTCACATTTCAACACCCCGGTCGTGAAGAACTGAGCTGGTAAGTGGTCCAGCTCACGGGCTTCCAGTTTGCTGGGTTCGAATGATGCTACCCGTCACATGCTAAGTAGGCTCTCTTTCCTGCTTCGTTCCTGCCTTTCCATCCTTCCCTTCTTCCTCCCTTCATCTGGTCAACAAACGTGTCCTGAGAGCTCACTCGATGCCTGCTACGGGGGGGCGGCCGGGGATTCGGCAGGCAGGACAGAGAGTCCTCATGCTCGCGAGGCGATGGAGCCAGACAATGGAGGCACCAGACACCGGCCCGCGTGTCCGCACAGGGCGGTCTGCGAACAGAAAGGCGTGGCAAACACGCCAAAATATTAGTCCGTAGGAAGCAAGAAGAAAGCAGCTTAGAGAACCAGCACGCCGGGCTTGGCTTCCATCCAGAAGGTTTGCCTTTGTAAAGAGGAAAAGAAAAATATTTCCCAGAATCGTCTTCAAGGGCCCCAGAAAGAATTATTTGGACATTATTGAAAATAGAATCCAGGCAACTCTCCCTCCATCCAATAAAGCAGCCGCCCACATGCGAACACAAGGACAGACGCAACCTCCTCCAGGAGGCTTCAGCCCAAAGCCCCCCGAAGTGACTCTCCTGCTGACCAGGTGGCGTGACGTCCCCGCCAGGCGCTCAACGCCCCCAGGACGCGCCTCCCCCTTACGTCCCCAGGCTGGCATCCCTCTGCCCCTCTCAGGAAGCCTCAGTTACAGACAGGCGGGTCCACTCACCGCACCCTGAAACGCCTGCGAGTTCCTTACTTCTGTTCCTTTGCCTTTATTCCTAGATCCTTAGCAACCGTTCAAAGCCTGATTCAAGTCCGACCTCCGACGGACAGCACTGCACGACCAGCCCGGCTTCGAACGCATGCTCTCTTCCTCCTCGGGACCCCCGGGGCACCTTAGGGGCCTGGTAGTTTTCAGCAAGGACAATTTGTTACTTCGCAGTTAGCAAGTCGATCAGGTACGTCTGTCCAGGGCATCAGAGCGCCGTGCCTCACTCTGCGTTTCGCTGGTGAGACATTTGTGCACACATTTGCCGTGGAGAAAGCATTTCGACAAACCTCAGCTCATTACATTTAATTCTCACTGCCATCTAATTAAGTATTTTCTTCGCCTTTGTTCACGGGCCCAGAAAAGGAGGGAATTCAGCTGAGGTGGCACAGTTACTAAGACACAGCCCAGGTTCACAGGGGGACTTCTGACTCCAAGACAGTGTCCTTTCTCCGTAGCGGTGAGGAGGTTTGCGTACAGGGCCCTTGGTAAACCCGCCTCCGTGTGTCCCAGATGGCTCTGATCACATAGTAGGTCTCTGGCGGGTATGTACGGAGAGACTGATTTCTGATTAACGAATAACATGAGGCCTCTCTCAAAATCGGCTTCATCAGAAATGCAAAAGAAGCGGGGTGGGGAACGCATCTGTCATAGCGGTGAATTTTAATCCATGGTGATTTTTGGATTTAAAAAACAGCTAGAGAAGGCACTGCCTGTGATCACGGCCACGGTTGTTCCAAGGACATCTGAGTCACCTAATCTTTGGATCTGCTTCTTCCTAATGGTTTCTGGCCAAACCCTCCGACCCTTTATGGTACCGCAGCTCCTCCGTAAGTAGAGACAGATCAGAACAAACGATTAATACGCAAGCGGATGCAGAAACCACACCGATGGATAATTTCAATGTTAATACAAAAATATTTAAAAGAGCTACAGAATGTCACACAGAGGATTAGCAATACAAAGGAGATAGAAGGCATTTATTTTTGGAAAAGCGATTTTTTTCTCTGTGTATCGCTTGTACATTTTAAATAGAGCTTCTGCAGCTCACACATGAATTTCGCTTTCTAAGCAAGAGGTAGCTTGCGTCGTAGGTGAGTGTGCGTCCGGGTGGTGCAGGCACAATCGTATTGGCTTCCGTTTGCCAGATGTGTCCCCTGTGCTGCGCCCTGAATGGACGCTTCTTCACTCCTCACGACAACCCTGCAAGCCACACGTCATGGGAGCCGTTCTGCTGGGGAGGCGTGTGGGTCTCCCGCGCCAAGCGATGTGACACTCACTGCTCAAGAGCCCGTGCAGATGCCACGGCTGAGATGTCCCCCCACCGCGGACGCCCATCCTCAGTAGCGGGCCCCCAGGTCGCCCACACTTGACTCAGCTACAAATGGGAGGTTCCCACTCTCCGTTCTCAATTTCATCGTTTGCTAGAGGGGGTCCCAGGTCCCAGGAAAACAGCACCGACGACCACCGATCTACTGTAAAGGGTATTTTAAGGGACGTAAATGAACAGTGAGATGAGGGCCGACACAGGGCGAGGTCCGGAGGGGCCCCGCGTGCAGGAGCTTCTGTCCCCGTGCAGCTGGAGTGAGCCACCACCCTCCTGGTACACGCGAGCGTTCCCCAACCTCCAAGCTCTCTGAACCCTGCGCTTCGGGGATTTTTACGGAGGCTTCCTCGCTCAGCATGAGGATCCATTAAGTCCACTTCTGCAGAACGGAGAGCGGGGGCCGACAGCTCCAAGCTTCTAATCATGGGTTAGGCCTTCCGGTGACCAGTCCCCATCCAGGAGCCCACCAAGAGTCACTCCATTGGAACAAACGATGCTCCTCTCACCCAGAAAATTCCAAAGGATTTGAGAGCTCTGTGTCAGAAATAGGGGCCAGATAGACACATCCATGTATATTTCTTATGATTTCACAGGAGGACGAACTCCCAAACTGACCACAGATGGGTGGAGTATAAGACTGTAATTAGGGTTGTAAAGAGATCACACATTTACAGTACGATTGAGGGGATTCTTTTTTTAATTTGGAGAAAATTACTTAGAAAAGCATATCAAAGGGAAGAGTGAGTGACATAATAGCTAAATTGCAAAAATTAATATGAACTCAGTTTCCTAAAAGGAAATATATTGTTTTCCGTTTTTTTCTCTAAAAATGACTCAACGGCGTCCACAACACTTGGACCCCATCACTCCTTTACGCGAGTCTCGAGGGCCTAGACATTAGTCTCTAATGTTTCTCCTAAAAAGAAACCTGGGGTTCTCGGAGGGTAACCGGTCCCCTGCCTTGAAACTGACAGTGGCCCTCTTGAGAACATCAGGACGCCCGGCCAGCAGAGTGACATAAGTAGACTCATAAAGACCAAGTTAAGGCAGTTTGAGCATCAAAAATAATCATTATTATCATTATGGCGAAATGAGACAAGTTCGAGTCTACGAAAGGCAGTGATTCGATCCATCTCGATAAGAAACGGGGAAAGTTAACACGAAGTCAACTAAATGGCAGTTCTAATGCAAAAAGAGTGACTATAAATACACACACTCGCCTTTTAATTGGTTGTAATAATTAAGAGAGGGAGGCCGTGTAGGTGTGTTGTTTCTTCTATTTATTCCTCTGTACATCTGTCCATCGATGTGCATGCTTTTGTCGAACCAGAGAAGAAGAAGTAAAGGATTATGAGTCAGCCAAGCGTTTCCAAAGAAGGTTAGATCTAAACCCCGAAATAGGAAAGATTGATTATGATCACAGGTAGTTGCCAGGCAGAATGAAGTTCAAGCAGTGCTCACACTCAACGACCAAATAGAAAGAGGGTTCAACAGAGTTTTGAGATGACCGGTTAGCCAAATGCCCCCCCAGAGCTAGATGGCCCAACCGAGTGAAATACTGATGGGCAGAGATAAGTTGCTGATAATACTCAGAGGACAGGGTGATGGCAGAATAATGAACAATTTGGTGCTGGCCGTGCAAAACTTAAAGAATGCCTCGTTCTGGGGAAAAATGTAAGTTGCAAGTATCTAAACCCGTGTCTCACAAGGGGCCTCGCCAAATGGTCAGTGGCTCAGGTTCGAATCAGCTGGGGGCAAGCAGTCGGTCCCATTCACAGATCAGAAATCAGCCTGTCGATAATCTAGGTCCTAGAACTGAGCTGATCTAAGATACTGGGGTTGTTTGATTTGGGGGGGTATTTTTTGGAACCAATAAAGATTTTGTAATTCTGGGAAGGTGTCAATATAAATTCTACTATCATTTCTAAATTAAACAAATATCGTTGTATATTTAAGGATATATAGAGAAATAATAAAGAATTAAATCAGAGCACTGATAATTGTGAATAGTTTAAGTGTTATTACAGAAATAAGTCTAGTAAACACTGTAATTACACTGTTCTTGTCTACTCTTTAAGGTATTTATAATGTGCAAGTTTCAGTCACATAAAATCGTAACTGTAATTTGCACTTTCTATGAGAGTTTGACTAAGCGCATTTGCAATAAATGCTAAATGTTCGATCTGATGCTTCACGTTTTGTCTGTTAAGTGTGTACATTTGAGAAACTGAGCACGTTACAAAGTATAAAGATAAGTTTATGCTCCTGTCTGTTTAACGAGCGCCCGGGAAATCAAAGAATCGTATCAATCGAAACGATGTCTGCGAGGTTTCGCCATCTGTCCAAGTTCACATCGCAAACCCGGATCCGCAGGAATCTGAAGCCCGTGTTTGCAGCTCCTGCACCTCAACAATTTGCAGACGTTTTTGGAAGTAGCTGTGCTCACATTATTCGGGGCTCTGTTTTTCTCACGTGGCAGTCAATGCTTTGGGGGTGTACGACACAGGTGTTGATAAAAGACTTCACTGGATAATATTTTTAAACAGAAGAATGTGGATAGAAAAATGTTGACATTTAACTTCTCTTGACACACTGGCAGATCCGGCAAAATGGGTCTCAAATGGGTGACAAAAATGACCAGGAACGGCGTGAGGGCTGGCCCCACACGAGGTGCTCACATCCAGGTCACCGCTATCCCTACCTGGCCAGCTCCGCTCGTTCCCACCACCTGAGTGGCCCCGTGTGCATGTCACGTGCCGTCTCCACCACAGACGCGATGTGCTGAGGTCCAAGGCCTGCCACTCGCCGCACGCTCGTGGACGCCATGGTCCAAGGGGAGCCTCGACGCTGCCAGGCCCCGCGTAGAGACGGACCCTCTCAGACCTCAGGGGCCGTGTTTCTCCAGTTCTCAGCTAGAGACTCTGGAATGGTGAAGTAACCAAGCAACAAGTTCTCCTGACACGGAATTTAATGTGCCAAATATATATACCCACTTATAAATACAATTAGACACTAAACAGAGGAGAAAGAGCCAGAACAAAACAAAATAAAACAAAACAAAACCCCAAAACCAGAAAAAGGGCCGCCAAGGAAGTGTTTTGAAACCAAATGAGTCCGTCCATCCATCCATCCACCCATCCCCCCACCTGCCCATCCATCCATCATCCATCCATCATCCATCCTCCCATCCATCCATCACAAAGATGCCCTGTACCCAGGCTCCCCAAAGCTCTTTCCTGAATGCATGCATCATCCATTCAGCGAGCGGTTCTGAGTGCCACCTGTGTTCTCAGAAGTGTGGGGTAAACACTGGGTATAGGGCCATGAACCAAAGGTCTGGGGTCCCTGCCATCGTCTATCAGACCCTAAGTGGATAATCACACGAATAATTAAAACAGTGGTAAATGTTATAAAGGAGAAGAGCAAAGGACGCTGTGAAAGCGTATACCTGTCTTGATTTAGGAATTCAAAACCAGTCTTCCTCGGGCGGTGACTTTAATTAATTCAGACCCATGGGGTCACTGGCCAGCCCTTCCCAGATCCTTGTCTGCTTCACCGTGCGTTTACTTGCCAACTGAGTAAGTAATAAGAGTAGTTAATACAAACTAAGGACTTCCCATGTGCTCAGCTTTGGGGTGACAGACCAACTGTTTAACCCTCACACCAATTCTGTTTTAAGGATGACGCTCTCGCTGTCCCCAGTGTGGCGGTGAGGAAGTAAGCAGAGGCCCAGAGGGGATCGGCGCCTGCCCGGAGCTGGAACACGAAAGCCGAAACCCAAACCCAGACCTGCCTCCTTCCGCTCGCCACGGCCGGCCCCTGCCTCCCTCATAAAGGGACCACACGGGTCCCGAATAAGTTGATCTAGCGGATGAAAGGACGCATATCACACCACACACACACACACACACACACACACACACACGGAGCAGCTTTTCCCAAAAGGATAATGTGGACGTATATTAATCCACTTTTACAGTAAAGAGCTGATCCAGCGGGAGCAAGCTGGATCCTCCTGCATTAAGGACAAACGCGAGTTAGGGGACGCGGGGGCCGGACCCGACCCCAGAACGCAAGGTTCGCGGACTGTGCACCTTGTGTCGTAAACGACGAACACGTGGGCACCGTGGGACGCTCGTCCCACAGTCTGCCAGGCCAGCATGCGAGGAGCCGCACAGGTGACTTCTGCCCTATCTAGCTCGACGCGGATCGTCTGCTCTTAAGTAAACACCTTCAAGGAAAACGGGAATTTGGCTCTTTGCGGAGAAATTCCGTGGCGAAGCTCACTGTGGGAGGCGAGGGAGGAGAAAGCGCGGAGCCTCTGGGAGCGGAGGCAAAGCCAGCCCGCAGCCAGCCCGCAGCCAGCCCGCAGCCAGCCCGGCCGAGAGCCCTTTCAGGCACTGCATTCCACGGGCGAGAGAGATCGGTCTTGATGCAGGTGCATTATTATGAAATATGGAGAAAGATTTCCCCTTATCCAAACATCAGGAACGCTATTTCCTAGATTAACGTTAAAAGCAGGAGACTATTTTCCCTCCAGCTGACCCTCCACTGCCAAGCCCCTGCCCTTCGACACACCTTGCAAAGATCGATTCTCACAGGAGCACCGGTCCCTGGTGCCGCCCAGTTTGGGGACCGCTGGCCTATTTCAGAGTTGGGAAATCTGGGCTCAGTAACATGAGACGACACGTGCGCACTCTGCCTGAATTTAACGGACATTTGAAAGGTTTCACGAAAAGCTGAAGAAATGCAACAGAACAGCGCTTTGTTGTTGTTTTGACGTCGTTTCGTTTTTGCACACGGACAGGGTGGAGGAGAAGGAGGCACCAAACGTTTTCAAGTGCTACGACGTCGCGCGATGTATTAAAACAATATTTCTGAAGCATATTCAATTACGACTTGGCTTGAGCTTTCAAAAGGACAAAGCTCGTAGTGAGATGTGTCCTGAATATTAATGACGTATTTAATCATTCTTATAAAACAAAGAACCATTCCTTCCAGAGTCCATAAAAACGTGCCCACAACTTTTCACATGCACTATGTGAAGGGAGGGCTTTTTGCTAAATTTCAAACACCGATCGGTTGGTTCAAAGGAAGAGGACACCGCACCAAGCGCCGTGGAGGCCCGTGGTTCGGCCCCTTGCCCCACAAGTGTCCACTGAGGAGCTACGAGGGCCACGCCCCGCTCCAGGTACCGAAGACGCTGTGCTGAGTGAAACGGGGTCTCCTGTCCCAGGACGCGTGCTCTGTCAGGGGAAACGTCGCAAACCAAGAGCGACTAAATACGCAGCCAGATGTCAAGGACGGGAAGGTCTCTGAGGATGAGCTGCGACGTGGAGGCGGGGGCTCGTGGGAGCGGGTGGCCGATGTCGCCCCTGAAAGGGAGCAGGAGACGGACAGGAGCTCTGGGTTGGGACCAGGGAGACAGGGGCTCTGCTTGCGCCCTGCTCAGCAAGGGCTCACCTTGAAGATAAGGGACACTTACCTTCAAGATCTCAGGCAAGTCTAGAAAAATGAGGCGGCCTGCAAAATTAAGAAACTCGAAAGAGATCTTCGGCACGGTTCGTGGAAGGCCAGGTCTGCTGCCTTCTTGGAAGGCGGGAAAGGGCATGGGCCACAGAGGCAGAAAGACACAGGTCAACGTCTTCTCAGCCGAGCGACCTCAGGCGTTACTTCGCCACTGGGGTCAGCATCCTCGTCCATCACGGAGAGCTCTACCTCCACCTCGGAACGTGTCTGTGAGGACGACATGGGAGCGCACATGCAAAATCAGCCCGGTGCTTGGCTCACGGTAACGACTTAATAAACGGGATGTGGTATCATTACTGTCTGTGACAAATAACACAACGGCAACGCCTCCAAAACACAGCCAACGAGTCCTTTGTACGTTCTCAAGATGCCCCTTCTTTCTTCCAGGTGAAATCACCTGATTACTGTGAATTGCTTTCTTCGGGCTTGTAAATGGTACCTGTCATGTTATAGATTGGTCTGCTAAATATTTCCATTTTCAAAATAATAGAACCCATTTACAGCTATTCAAATAAGCGGAAGGAAAAATAATCCACTGGAAACTAACGCTGGTCATTTATCGGGTCCGAATCGTTCACAATGGTGGGGGCCGGGTTTCCCCACGCTTGGATTCACATGCGACACCAGTCACGGGGAACTGGGAGCCGGGCCAGGAGTGGGCGTGTTTGTATGTGTCTGACTGGCTGCACCCTAGACACAAATATAAAAATAAAGCTAACTTTGGCTCCCTCGTGGGTTATTTGTACCCAGAACATTCTGCTAAAGCTGACAGAGATATTGAAGTGCTGAGCTGAAATACATTTCTGTCATTTATAGACCCTGCTCAGACACAGAAAAGAACGAAATGGAGAAACATTTTGAAGGCTTTGCAAGAAAACAGCACACAGCAGAGCGATTATTGGCCGTCTGGCAAAGAAGGCAGCCTGGGAAAGTTTATGCCAGGGACGCGACGCCGTGTGACAGAGACGTGGTGCGTGGGGAGAGGGGCTCCCGAGACCTGTCTGTTCCGTGTGATCCATGAAGCGACAGGTGTTCTTGGAAACAGGATCCTGTGTTTGGCTCGGGCCGTGTCCTCTGTTGAAATGGGGACAAAGGACTGGAAAAGCCACCGCCGCCCTGACAACTCTGGCGTGGAGTGACGCGCACTCACCTACCAGCCACTGCCGCCCCGTCGGCAGCCACCTCTTACTGCCACGTGCCGGCCACGGAATTACCTTTGGCCTCTGAAAATGCTCCCCGTGCAAACGGCGCTGCCACCTGACGCTCTCTGGTGATGAAGAAGCTCCCGAGGCCCAGGGAGCAGGCTGCACATAAATGTCTGTCTTGATGAGCACAGGCCGCACTGCCTGGGCATTTTGATCCAGGCCAGTAATTCTTCCTCTAGGTTCAGAAAACTCACAGGAACCGAACGTCCGTCAAAGCTCAGAGAGGATGTAAGTGTGTTTGGGACAGAGGTGACACCCTTTTCTTGCCTGCGAGAAGCCTCTAAAGAAGGAACAGCCAGTCCAGGACACTGCTCAAACCCTCTCTTACAATAGACATCCCAAATCAGTGAGGACTCTTTGACCAGAGTGTCCACAAACAGCCAGTCTCAACCCAGGAGACAGTCACCTCCAACGGGTCAGATGGGCACAGAAGAAATGTGCTTCATGCATCTGAGCGAAAGGCGTGAAATAATCACACAGGCCCTTTCCCCGCAAGGATAAAACCCTGAAACGACCCAAAGCTGCAAATTCCAAACCCCGCTCCCGGCTAGATGTTGACTCAGGCGACATCGTTTTAGAAACCGCATGGTCTACAAAGGAAAACGTTGTCACAAAGCAGCAGAGGCGAAGCCCCGAAATGTCAACTGGGTTTAGAGAAAAACTGTTCTTCTAAATGGCAACAGGTGGCCTTCACTTGTCACACTGATTTTGAGAGAGAAGATCACAAAAGAGAACACATTCTCCCCGTCCAGGTGATGATGGGCGATCGGGCAGGACGTCCCACGTCAAAACATCCGAAAGGCTGAAAAGTGTATCCTCCATGACACACAGAGGCTTCGATGCTTTTGCAGATGAGCACACGAGTGTGCACTGTGTCACGTCAACTACGATTCCTCCTTTCCAGTAAAAAAAAAAAAGGGGGGGTTTTACAGACATGAGTCAACTTCTACTCCAGGAGCAAAGAAAATGGCAGAAATGCTCAAGTGACAGACACTGCACGGGTTTTCTGTTCAGCCCGTTCCGACTCTTTGAGGAAGGTCGAGTTTATCCACATTTCAGCAGATTCACAGGCGACCACCCACCTCGCTGGAGGAAAGCCAAGCCCTGCGTTCAGTGCCGGGCTCCCCGTGAAGCCACGGCGTTAGTTTGGTGCACAAGCTATTGTCTTGTAGCTGTTTATTGCCTGTGTTTTCAGTTGTTCAAATCCAGCCATTTTGCATAAGCGAAGAATTTTCTCAGTACACGATGTGATGAACTAACGTCTTCTGTCACCAGAATAAAGAACTCTAAGATGGAGAAACTCTATGGAGGCATCGAACCCATCTTCCCGCCAAAGTGACGATGTTGCTTGGCAGGTGTTTCCTGGTGCTTTGCTTAGTCTTGTTTGAAATGTATCAAGCAAAGAGGCTTTCACTGCCTAAGGCCTCTCGTTGTTCAAGAGGTGACCTTTCTTATGTTATAATATCATCCCATTATTTTTCTACTGGTTCCTACCGGCACCCATCACCGGTTCATTGACCCCCACAGTAGCAGATGACGTTCCCAGCCACTGCCCTCAATTTTTAATGCCCTTTTATGCTTTCTTCCTTTCTACGTGCTACGTCTCACCCTGCTACACTACCGGGGCACTGGCCTCCCAAACCGAGTTAACCCAAGACAAAAGAATCACGGAAATTCTGAAAGAGAAATGGGTCTATTCTACCCATTTAACAGTTAAATAATAATTTTTTTTTCCGCAAAAGAAATTCCTAAAAATTGCGTTTATCTTTCGTTATTCATTTCAATGATTTTAAACGATTTTCAATTTTATCGTCTAGTTCAATTCGACACCGTTAATAGTTAAAACGAGTTCGTGGGTTAGACAAAGCGATGCTTACGTTTCGATATGTGCTGCGTTCTTGCCGGGTGTAATGACATTTCGATGGTAATAAATAAACGAATCTTAAATGATAAAATCACAAATTAGAGTCCAACGGCACAAGGATTTCTAAGGTTCGGAGCAAGCGCTCAGAATTCTAAGATTGTTTTCTTTGATTCGCAGTAATTTTGAACTCAGGAGGAAAGAGACATGAAGGGACCAACGGTCGGACCATTTCTTGAGCGGAATTTGTAGCAACCGAGGCACCGTCCATTACGATGCTGCCTCTAGAAAGACTCGGAACTTCTCACCTTTCTCCTCTCCATTTCAGTCCTGTCTCCATCTTGTTTTCCTTTTAAGAATAGGAATAGGCATTTATAGAAAAATGCAAAAATGCTAAGAATAATAATACATGGCATTTAGTGGGGCATTTCCTCTGGTCTGACGACTACTTCGAGCTCTCTCTGTGGTCAGGCATTTCAGCCCAACAAAATCTCTAAGTTTTATCATTATGCTCATCTTATGAATAAAAAAAAAAAAATAGAAGTACAAAAGTTGAAGTAACTTTTCCAACCTCATCCAACTAACGTAGGAAAGAAGCGTGAGAACTACTCAGATTGACCAAATATTAAAACAAGCGGAACTCAGAGCCTGCTGAGCGCCGTCGGCCTCGGGACCTGCGTGGTCGGCCCCGAGGCCAGAGCACGGGGGACCCACCGATCAAAGGGAGACTCCTGCAGAAATCGCCGACCACTGTGTACCCACGACCTTAACAGTGACTCACACCGTGACAGGAAAACAGAGACTTCGGCTGTACCTTGTACAGTTCAAGATAAACCTGCCCACTCATTCCATGTTCTTTACTCCCTATAATCAGTCATTTTTCACAGTAACTAAACAAACAAACAAACAAAACATACGTAAACCCAGCTCTTTGGATGCTCAGGGTCTCTCTCTCTGAGAAGACCCCACTCTGTCTGTGGAGCGTTATTCCTTCGCTGATAAACCTTCCTTTGTCTGAACGCTGGCTCGCTCTTGAATTCCTTCCCGCGTGGGACCGAGGACCCCCTCTTGGCGTGGGACTTGAGTCCCCGTCCTGAGCCTGTGTTTCTAACTGGCACAGTTCACGGCTCCCCTCGACACAGCAAGCTGCTCTGATGCCATCGATCGATTATTCCTTTGCTATTCCTCTCAACCTGCATTCGACGCGAAGAAGCAAACACTTAGTAGCAATTATCTGAGTCGTTCGCCTTCGAATGCTGCTGAGGCCAGAAGAAAGTGTCTAAATTGCTCTGCCTGTCTCCATGAGTCCCTCTGTGGTGGATGCTATTTCACTGCAATTCAAATGAGGCACCACCTCAAAACGGGGTGCTTGCAAATAACTGGCACGATCTCGCCTGTTTCTGAAGCCTAAGTGGAAAGGAGAACTCCTGATCAAGAGTCAGGACAGTATTTTAAGAATAGTGGGTAGGTACCTTGTACTGACACTGACCTTGGAGAGAATTAAAACACCAACCAAAAAAAAGGTAAGAATAAAAAGCATTTCTGAGATTGACTCTTTTCCATTTCTATTCTCTTGCATTCTGGCTTCCCCCCCTGAAATCTGCCCCTCACAGCCTGACACCCAGAGGTCCCTCCTTCTCTGAACCCCTGCAGCGTACAGGCGCCACCCTTACTTTTGCCGTCATCTTATGAAACTTGCGTAGTTACCGAGCGCTCCCATGCTTCTTCCCTCCCTATACACTCCTCTGAGGCGCCCTGTATGTGCTCACCAGACCGCGAACGGGAAGCACCTGGTAGAACCCATGATCTACGGAGAAATAAACTAAAGTTACAGAGCAAGACGCCACATCGGAGGTCACAGAGTTACTTAAGGAGCAGATTAAGTACCAGAATTTAGATGTTTCTATCTATGATCCTGAACCCCCAACCCCGAATCAAGGTTTTCAGCTGAAGAGAAGCCTCGCAGAAAGGAGACGACAGAGAAATGCCTGGCTGCTCCGTTTGTCCATAGCCACGGATCCGAGCAAACTATATGCCAGGGGGTCTGAAAATGAAAAGACCACTGGTAATATTTCATATTGCTGGGATTACTCCTAAATACATAGGAGAGCAACCGAAAAATTGGAGTCAGATCATAGGAACAAATTTCGGCCGGGAGTAGACCGCAGAAACCCCAGAAGAAAATATTTAACGTCGAACCCATGCAAGTTGTAAGAATCGATGATCAAAAAATGATATATGGATGTTTAGAAACAAATTTCTTCCTCACTGGGTGCCACTGTGAATTTACTGAGAACACGTCATGCCCCAGCAACCTCATTCCTTTCTCGATAACTTCATTCCTGCCAGGAATCAAAGCCGCCATTTGTGAGGAGTTGCTACATGCGATGCGCTCCACTTGCTTGAAGAGTGGACGCTCATTCATCGACCCCTTAGCACCACACTGACCGTTAGAAGTCACCGTCCCAGGTCAAGGAGCAGATGCGGCGCTGGAATTCAGGTCTCTGTGACTCCAAAAACGTCTGCTTCGACCCTGCCATACTCACAGGTAGCCCGATGGGAACCCCTAAGCCACTGGAGGAGGGGAACAGCTTGGACACAGTGCATGTCATCTTAGCAAAGCACATCACACAGTCCTCCAGAATCACTTGTTGTCACGGCGCTTGGAAGCATCCGAACCATTTCCAATGAGTGCTGCTTGATGGATCGATGCCGAATTGAAGAGGAGTGTCTAGGACAGCGCCACGAAGCTCCGTGTGAGGTCCGATTCTCTTGACTATTTTAATCGATGCATCAGATTAAGATGGAGAATGTGTGTCTGCAAAAACTCTTTAGAACGCACAACTCTGGGAAAGATGGCCGTACAATGGCAGACAAAGTGAAGTTTCGAAGCCACCTTCGCAGGCAGCGATGCTGGGCTGCAACCAATTAGAAGAAATTTAACAAGGACGCAAGTGGATTCCTATATGTAAGTTTTAAAAAAAAAGAAACAAACAACTTAAATGCCAGATGAGAGAGACTTAGCTCGAGAGCCATTCCTCCTAAAAGCGATCCGTGACTTGTGTCTTCGCTGCCTCGGCTCCCCTTGCAGACGAGAGACTACCCGGGAAGCTGTTATAGACTGCCTGCGTCCCCCTAAAATTCACGTTGAAATCCAATTCCCCGGCATGATGGTACAGTAGGAGGGGCCTTGGGGAGGTGGTTAGGCCATGAGGGTCCAGGCTTATGAATAATGACATTGGTGCCCTGACAACGGAGACCCCACAGAACCCTCGGCCCCCTTTCCACCACGTGAAGACACAGTGGGAAGATGGCTGTCTGCGAACCAGGAAGCGGGCCCTCGACGTACGTCAGGTCCACCAGCGCCTTGACCTTGGACTTGCAGCCTCTAGAGCGCTGAGAAGTAAACTTTTGCTGGCCACGCCCCCCAGTCTGTGGTATTCGGTTACAGCGGCCCGGGCAGACCCAGGCAGAAGCCATACTGGCAGGTGAGCCGAAATCCGGGGTGCGCGGGCTAGGTCACGGGCTGCAGAGCTGAGGAAAGCCACAGCGTTGGGATCTGGCCATGCACAGCCCTCCTGGAGAGGCACGCAGAGGGGGCTGGGAAGGGCAGGGCAAAACAGATGCAAGGCCAAGTCCATGGCAGGAACGACAGGGCTTACGACAGCGCTGGGGGCTCGGGAGTGACACGGAGGCAGAACTCCTACGGTCCCAGACGGGCCGAGGGGCCTTCAGAGCCACGGCCCACCGAGGAGAACACGTACCCAGACGGCTGTGGCGATGTCCCAGCGAAACTCTGTGTAGACTCTGGAATTTGAATTTTATGTAATTTTCACGTGTCACAAAATATTCTTCGTTTGCTGCTTTTTTCCCAACCATTTTAAAAATGTGAAAACCATTCTTAGCTTGTTAGTACAAATACAGGCTGCGAGCCTTAGCTTCTCAGCTCCAAGGGCAGGCTACGGTTTGAATGAACGGATAAACGAAAATGATTTATTAGCGTTTTAGGGAACAGAAACAGATGACGCTGGAACCAACGGAAGACGGACTTCTAGAGGAGCAACTGATACCGTGATGACCCAGCTATTTTAGGAAAATTTAGGAGGTTCGGAGGAGTAATGCTGATCTGTAAAACAAACAAACAAACAAACAAAACTAAACTGAAAACTCACAGCTGTGTGGTTGTAACCCGGGCCAAGAAATTCACCCAGAAATGTGGGTGAATTCCTTCCAAAGAAAAATGTCATCATTCCATAGCCGAAGACATGGCAAGGAGCCGAGGTCGGGAGGGACCCCTGACAGCCGAACACACACAAAAAGGACAGACGACAGCGGCGTTTCGAGGACAGAACTGGATTCTCGGGTGCTGCATCTTAGGCGACATTTATAAAGGTGAGCAAACAGGTTTTCTGACTGGCGTCGGACTGGCCACACGGAGCTTTTTCTCCGCAGAAGAAAGGCTTTTTCGACAGACACGCGGCATAAACTCTCTCCCAGCACATGCTGGATTTTGACCGTTTCAACGTCATTCTCTGTATCTGGAGGTCGAATGACGCTCGGCAGCAGGCACGGCGGCTGCCCCCTTGTTGAGAGCAACTCGAGCACAGAGCTAATGGGGTGAGCCTTTCACAGGAACTCAGGCGTGTGCCTCACGTGCTCCCCAATTTTAGCACCACGAAATTACTGAGACTTGAGGATCTTCCCCACGCCTCACGCACTGTCGTTAACGCTAGAATGCCGTCGCCAGCAAATACTGCTTTTACGCCAAACATGAGGTCTGTAAACATGGCGTGTCGTTTACTAGTTTCCAGATGAACAATGTTGATATGAACTCCAGGGCGAGAGTGACTGCCTGGCTGTGTATCCACTGCGAAGTTTGCCCTCATCCTCTCTACATTAAAAAATAATGAATCTGGTCTCATTTGTAGGTTCTTAAAAGCGAGCGTCATGTGGCCACATGACCGGATGAAGCAACGGCCCATAAATAGGAAATGCGAACAGGATTCTCTTACCTTTCTGAACTGAGAGCTTTCTGGTCCTCCAGGGACCCAAACTTCTTTACAGAAAGTTTGGAAGTTCAAGGGGAAAATTAAAAAACAGAAGCCTCGGAAGAGTGTGGTAGACCAAGGATTTCTTTCTCCCCGTCCTCCCTGAAAGTCCCGGGTCCTTCTACCATCATAATAGTGTAGGATGAAAACCCGGAGCCTTCAGAAAACCCGTTTGCTCACCTTTATAAATGTCGCCTAAGTATTCTCTTTCTTCTAGACTAACTTGGAGAAGTCGCAATCACCGAGTTTAGTTTAGCACTTGCATCCGTTTCCGAGGGCTGCTGTCACAAAGCACCACTGACCGGGTGGCTTAGAACAATTCAGGGCATGTGTCTGTAGAGTCCCGGAGGTAGAGGTCGAAGGTGAGGTGCAGGCTGTGCGCCCCCTGGGACCCGGCGCAGAGCCCTGTCTCGCTTCTCCCTAGCCGCGGCCGGCACCCTTGCTGGTCCTGGGTGTGCGGTTCCATCATCCGACCTCCGCCTCTGCCGTCACGTGACGTTCTTCTCCCTGTGTCCTTCTCTGTTTCCCGTAGGGCATCGGTCACGGGGCCACCCTGCACCTGCGTCACCCCATCTCAGCTAATTACACCTGCAATGACCCTGTTTCCAAAAGGGTCACGTTCTCAGGTTCTGGGGGGTTAGGATTTCGACATATCTTTTTCGGGGACACAATCCAACCATCACGGTAGTTAGAGAAATCTGACCCCCAAAGACTTCAGGCCACACGAGTGAAGAATATTGAACAGAGACCTGGGCCTACAGCACACTCCCGCCGTGCAAGGACCGGCCTACCCGCCCCTCCCCGCACGCCCCTCCCTGCCCGCCTCTCCTTACCCATCTCTCCCGAAGCGTCCTTGTCATCATGGGCGCCGTACGCCCCTGTGTCTCGCACAGCACAGCCAATCCGCTGTTTCATCTCAGATTTACGACGAGGAAAACGAGGATCTAAGAGGTGCGGTGGCTTGGCCGATGACAAGTCAAGAGAAGCAAGCGAGAGTCAAACCCAAGCTTGTCTGACAGCCCAAGCGGTGTGGAACCTTCAGAGCCATGTGGCTAAGTGACAATAAAATAAGCTACTAATTGGCAGTGGAGTGGTTTCATTGAGGAGAGTTGTAAAATTCAGGGACATCCGTGTGTGGGCTGGAGGTGCTTACGATGTTTTATTCTGAACCTTTTTACAGATTAGAATTACAGTGAGAATTAGTAATTCTCGAGTGCTTGTTATCTGCTAGGCCTTGTCGTAGGCACTTGAGATACGAGATTAAACAAGATAAAATCTCTTCCTGCAAGAGGCTCATAGCCTTGTAGTTGAGAAAGTCAAGTAAATGGACAACGAAAATTTGGCGTAAAAAGATAACGATAGGTAACATTTACTGGGCATTTATTCCGTTCCTGGGTCTATTGTGAGTACTTAACGTGCACTGACGTGTTAAGCCTCACGTGGCCCTGCGAGGAAGTGCTGTTTTAAAGCTCCATGTCCCAGTTGAGGAAACCGGCAAGTGAGGTCATCTTACCCGGGGCCAGTAGGGCCAGAGAGAGAGAGACCGAGCTGGGTTTAAACCCTCCTCTGGCTCCAGAACCCACATCCTTGGCTTGTCCAACTCTACACCGTTTCCAATAAAACAGGGAAGAATGGATGGAAATGAATGTAGATGCTGCGAAGCTCAGGGTGGGGGGACCCCAGCTTTGTCAGCAAGGCAGCGTGTGCCTCGCAGGGCAAGCAACACGTGAGCAAAAGCCTAGCAGAGAACAGGCTCGCAGCGGATTCAAAGAATCGGGGTAAAATGTGTCTTATGAAGCTGCTGAGACTGCGGCCTGCATTAAACGGGACAAACCGGATAAAGGCCTCGGTTCGGTGCCTGACAGTCAGCGCTTAGTGCGTCTGAGCCGCCTTCGCCACCACCAAACCCAGCATCCCCTTGGCCGGCCGCCCGGGGTGATTCAGGCATCAGGCCGGCGGAAGCGGGTACGTTTGGTCGGGATTTCCCAACCCGGAATGGTTCACTGAAACCCCGGGGAGACTTTTTTAATACAGATTCTGGAGCCCCATGATCCGTGATCCGTGACACACTGGCACGGGATTATCTGGTACTGCTCAAAACAGAAGTCATCAAATGTCATTTTAAAAACCACACAAAATATCACTGTCACATTCGCCCAAAGCTGAGTTTCAACGCATGCCTGATATTCGGTCCACCTGTCAACCTGACCTCACCCCTCACCACGTACTTGAATCTCTCACCGTTCTTGACTCATATTGTCCTTGAACTTCGTGCTGTTCCTCAGTCTTGTCCACGGAGAGGGGGTGGGGGCAGGTCAGGGGGCCAGGGATAAAGTATGTGCAGGTCCTTCTGTTACATACGATCCTGAGTAACCACGTGTGCTGCAGTGTTTTTACCCACGACAGCGCAAACACGACTGGAGTGCGATGGCGCCATGCTTCACGCTCCTCGGGCTCGACTGAGGACGCCGTGTCCCGCAGCTCGGTTTCTGGGTTTCTGTGATGGACAACCTGAGCCAGGGAGACGCGGTATTTAAAAATAGTCGTGATTTACTCGTAAAAGAAACAAGTGGTGGAAGGAAAAGGGATACGGTGTGGAAAACAAAGATTTGCTGTAGCCATAAGAGAAACGCTGGAGGGCTGGCGGCGAGAGGCGAGAATTTTAAGGTCCACTGCTCGTCCGAGGGACATTGCTTGAGAGAAGTGGGGAGAGACAATTTTAATAAAAATTGATGGGCCTTTCAGACCTTATCTACCGTGACAGTAAAGACTGGACGGTCTAAGTTACTTCTGATGGATGGATTATAGGTTTCTTCTAAGGCAACACTGACCAAGGGCTTGACCATGGAGAATACCAGCTTTTGTTTGGGTTACACACATTTCGACACAGCCACTTTGATGAGCTGAGATCTGAATGACCCGCCTAAACGCCCCAGGAGTCCAAGTACCTGGACGGGCTCTTCGCTCAGACCTCGCTCCGGACCCTTGTAAAGGTTGGGGGCGGGGGACGTCCGACTGCTGCCTCTCCACGTGGAAGAGAGCGATTTCTACTTGGTCACCCCAGTTAGCGTGGCTGGAGATGCAGCTGTCAACTGTTCAGTTTTAAACGTAACATGAAACCGGGTTTGTGCCTCCCCCTGCCTCTTACGTGTTCATCGGCTCCCCAGTTTAAATGTTTTTGCTAAAAATATCTGGACTCAAATTAACTACACGCTGAATAAAAGTAAATATAAAAGTAACTTTTTGGGACGTGGTTCCACAGTGTAGCGGTGAGCAT
>NW_006434366.1:3530915-3542344 GCF_000325575.1 Pteropus alecto | reverse complement strand
TCTGATCTCGGAAGCTAAGCAGGGTCGGGCCTGGTTAGTACTTGGATGGGAGACCACCTAGGAAGACCAGGTGCTGTAGGTGTAAATAACAATAATAAATTAAAAATAAAAAAAGTAACTCTTCAGAGGCCTAAGCGGCTTTGTGGATATTTCTCATCAGGTGATCGCATTACTCAGAGCCAGTGAGACAGAGCGGGGTGCATTTCGTGAAGTGCCTCGTGCTTAGCAAGCACGCTCACACACACACGCGTGCGCGCACACACACACACACAAGGAAACACACTACGCATGAATATGGTTAAAAAGGCACAAAACCATAACTCCCCATTGGAAGAGAATTATAAACATTGAAAATGTGATCGACTTGTCAAAAGTACATTACATTGCCCACAAATAATTGTGAAATATAACTTACTCTTCTACTTATTATACGTACAAAATGTAAAAAATCACAGGTTTTTTTTTTTCATTAAGAAAATAAAAACGAGGATTTCACAGCTGCTCACCTGATCGAGTACGAAACGTGCCTGTCACGCCCTCGGCCCCCGCGCCCGGGCCTGGGAACCACGCTGTGCCTCTGCGAACGCGGCCGGCCCGGCTGAGCGGCTGCCGGTCCTGGGTGGCTCGGGGCAACACGCTCACTTCGGTCCCTGCGTGGGGCACAGGTGGCCCAAGTTCTTGCTTGCCCAGGCCAGGAAAGACAAACCTGAACGAATTCACCAGCCGAGTCTTCCCTTCCTTACAACTGGGGAGTGATCGCCCCTCGCTGAAGGCGGCAACCATCGCTCCATTCATTTTCCTTAAAAAAAATAAAAGTGCCAAAGCACGCACCACCCACCGACTCTCAGCCACCCTCACAGTGAAGTGGCGACCCTCATCAGCCCTGGCCTTGCGGACGTGGCCCGTCAGGAAGGAGCGAGGAGAGACGGGGCCGGTCCCTGCACGGCGTTCGGTGGGGCACGTCCATGTCCGACAGGGCGCAGGCGGCAGGTGAAGACGTGGGGTTTGGCAGTAGCCATGAGAACTGAGGTTCCATCAGGCGATTCCAGACGTGACCCAGAGCCCCCGCCCCCCGCAGCTGAGCGTCTCTCTTTCCTTGGGACCTAGAGACGGCGAGGGCCCTTGTGATGGATTTGCTGCTCTGGACATAAGCTCAGAGGCACAGCTGAGAATGTGGCCTGCGATCACCACAAGCCCACACTGAGTAAAAGCCCCAGAGAAAGAGATTCCGTCACCCTCGAGTTAGTAGAATCCAGGAGGCTTTATCCCCCTTACCTGTCCCAGCACAAGTGTGAGATGCTTCCAGGTGACAGGCAGCTAAATATGCTAAAACTTTCCACTGTTTTAAGAACGAACTCCCTCACCAAAATCATATAAAAACACACACGTCGCTTATTTACCTTCAGCCACGGACCACATTAAGCGAACCGAGTCGTTCTTATCAGAGTCCTAGCAAACTATACCGATTGGTTATTTATGCGAAATCTCAAGTTAAAGAACCCCTCTAAATATTGGCAAATGCACCTGGATTGGTGAACCTACTGATGAAAGCAGAAATCACACCCGCAGCCCACAAGCAGCACGTAGACCAAGGACACGACCGAGGTTCACAGAGCTTTTCAGCCCTCGAAGTAGCCACCATCTTGACGATATCTTAAATGAAATGTTTCACATAAAATTCTGGATCTCCAGTTTCTCTTGGCAAAACCAGACACACGTTTTCACAAAGCGACAATCTAACGACACCGAACAGCAGCGGCCCACTTTGAAAAGGCACGTTCTTTCCAGTTTGGCCCAGTCTCCACCGGGCCACTGACCTCACCGGTCAGCCAGCCTCCTGTAGACACCTCGGCTGGGGATTGCTCTAGCGAAGATTCCAGCAGCCCCATGAGCCAAACCAGAAAAGTGGCAGTCCCCTCACAGGCCCACCATTCGGTACGATTTACAGCTGCCTTAGTGTGCGCGACCTCATTATGCTTGGACCTTTCACAACCCAGTGTTTTTCACGGAGTAAGTGCCATCCATTTCAGTCGAATAAATGAATAATTTAATCTGAGGACAGCTGCTTATAGTCTGCTAAAACTTCTCCCGTTTCGAACACAATTCTCTTTTTAATACAGCCTGAGGTCCATTAGCAATTATAAACACTCTGTGGAACGCTGCCCGCTTCTCCTACCTAAGATAAAATGCTGGGACTGGCCTCTGTAATCAGTGGGCACAACCTCAGGTCTACACGTCGAGCATCAGCAGGGATGGTCCGTGCCGTGCAGCGTTAGTGGGTGTCTCCGGACTGCTTCAGGGGGCGACCCCATCGCCCCAGGAAGGCCCATGTCCAAGAACCTGGGGGCCTTGAGCCACAAGGGCATCTGGCCCAGCCGATCCGACCGCTAGGAGAGAGACGTAACACGAAGACCAGCGCAGCCAGCGTACACAGCAGATGCCAACACGCCCGGCGAACACTCGGCATAAAATCACGCTGCCCGATGTGACAGAGGCGAGGGAGGCTGGGAGAGCGGTGAGGGGTCACGGGACGAGCCCGGCCACTGCCAACGGGCGACGTTTGCTCTCCTGGCTGGAACGTTTAAAGAAAGCTCTTCGGGGTTTTCTAAATGAGCAGACACGCTGAGCTGCTATGTGAACCCAAAGTCAGAAATGAACGAGTCTGTGTCAGGGAGGTTGACGCGGGCGTGCGCGTGCAGGCCGACCGCTGTTTGCTAACGCCCGGGCCCGCGCCGTTAGCCCTGGCGTGTCACGGGCACTGGAGGAACGTGCCTGCTCAGCAGGCAAAGTCCATCTGTCCCATCTCTGCCACCTTCCCCATCCATTAAATCTGCACGTGGCGAGGGAAGCACACGGGGAAAGGGACGGAAATGCACTAACTTCGGTAAGGAGGGGACTTCGAAAATATTTGATCTGAGCTGGCTCCTTTTAGCCATCTAAAAATGACAGGCGTGGTGGTAGACTTGTGGTTTAAAATGCAGATAAGAAAAAAAAAATGGCTGCGTATTTTATGGCCAGGGCATTACGAACCAACCTCAGCACTTTGTGCTCCCAAAGCTGACCACGCTTGTTCTCGCGGCTTTTAGGAGACACCCGAGACAGAAACTCTATCACGCTTGCCTTGCAGAGTGCTATGATTTTGCTGCTCCCTTGGCATATGCCCAATGGAAAGATCTAGAGAGTATTTCCGGGGCAGCCCCTGAAGCACAGATGGCAGAGGGTTCACGCACAAGTCCATGGAGCTTCTAAGCCGCTGTGCTATGTGTTCTTATTCGAAAATAGAAAATGTAAACGCTTCTGTGCGTCCTCTCCGTGCCAGGCATGTGTAGACACATTGCCTCATCCCAGCGGTTCGGACACCCGGGGGTAGGGGTCCCTGGTGAGGGGGCTCTGGTTCTGAGAGGCCGTTTGTCACGAGGCCTTCCAACACCAAGAGCTGCGGCAGGTCTCGGCGGCTCCCTTAAACGCCACCCGCATGCAACACCTCTCTGCACCATGCCACGGCTGTGTCCAGCACAATTTCAAACACGAGGAATTAAATTCCTCACAGGGAGAGGGGCTGAGCGACAAGGAACCCAAAACCTGGGAGTGTGACCTGGGTGTCCCCAAACCTCCTGGTGTTAGCACCAAAATACGGCATCCTGGGGAACCCTGCAGTCCTGGGCACTCTGGGACGGACGGGCGGTCACCCGACCTGTGGCTTTCCCACACGTGCAGGGACGGAGTCGATCCTAATGTCATTGCCCCGTGTCCCCACCACAGCCCGCATCTGGTCCTCCACAGCTTCGCTAAAGCTCAGAGCCAAAACGAGTCGCTAGCATGGAGCAGAAACTCGACGAGCACTTGCTACATCCGAGTCCGCGTTTGTCCAGTTCTCGGCACGGTGCTTGTCACGTGGTGGATGCTCGTCCACGTTCACTGAATCACGTCGGCCCATAATAAACAGCAAGGTAAACTTTAAGAGCTGAAGAAGGCTCCGAGGGAGGAGGCGATCATCTCTGTCACCCAGTGATGGGGGAGGACACGCATTTATGACAATCACATCTCTCCCCTCTAGAAGGTCGATGGGTGGGGCCACTTCCGCTCTCTTCAGCATCACCCGCCAAATCCCTGCTCGGGGGCCGACACCACCCAGGCTTCCGGAGGACCAAGGCCAAGGTTGGTGACCCTGTGACTGTACTAGACGGCGTTTCTTACGTCCCAGGCCCTGTGCTAATAATTTAACGTGCATCCTCCCATTTAATACTGGCGACAACCTGGCTCGGTGACCACTGTTATTCCAGCTCACGGATAAGATGACTGAAACTTCCAAAGGGACTGAATCCAGAGCCCAGGCTCTGAGGCACAAGGACACAGTACATCCTAAGTCATCATGCAGTTGATGGGCATTTCATACCCAATAGAACGGTACCTCACTGAGTTCTGTGTCTTTGGGGTGTCTCGCTCATAACTGGAATAGCTATTTTCCGGATCAGGTAAACGGATCTCTGTATAATATATGGTCACTTAAGTTTGCCGGCTCTTCCCTTTGGTTCTGAGGGTTTGTGGTTGGAGTCTGTAGGTCTGAACCTGTGCCAAACACTGTAAGCAGTTTTCCTATCATTGCATCTGCAAGTACAACTTAGAAAAGCTTCGCTCGAAAGGCTCAAAATATACCCTTCTGAAAAGAATCCCACGCGACATCCTTATCAGATGCCCCCCTCTCCTCCTTCCCCTCCCCGGCATTCTCTTTCGTGGGGATGGATGTTTTGTACCGATATACCTAACGGAGAAATTCAACCGAAAGGCCAATGTTCGCGAAGCTGTACTTTTTGGGTGTGATAGACTTAACTACTGATAATTGCAGAGAATGTACTGGAATCAGCCACGCCCTCCAGGAAGACGCTTCTTTAAACACCTCTGCCTTAATTCAACTTTGGCATTTCAGCACCAGAGAGAACCTCAGAAATATTCGAGTTTGGTAGTTTTCTAACTCTGGTCTGCAGAGGGGCGAGTCGGCCCACCCAGCACCCAGTCCAACCCCTTCCTCCCAGGCTTCCTGTCCTGCATGGGGCCTGGGTTCGGTCAAGCACCATACAGAGACAAGTAAGCTCCACGGAAAGGTGGCCACAGCCTGGGGGTGCGGCTCTGCTGTCAACAATGGCAGCAGCGTCAGGGTCCCATGTCCCCTCCTCCCCCTCCTCCTCCTCCCCTTCCTCCTTCTCCTCCTCCTCCCTCTGTCTCTGAGTCTCCCTCTCTCTCTCTCTCCCCCTGCGCCCCCCACCAGGTTCAGACTACTCCATAGTGAGGATTCAGTTGTCTCATCCTTTTTAATTCTCCCATCATGTTTAACTCCTGACATTCCTCTGGAACCTTCTCTCTTAGAATACGGCTGAGACATCACTTGGCCTCTGCCTGCTGAGAAGACATCGCTGACCCATCAGAAGCACCTGTTTCCCTCTCACTAGCTCCGAACGCTTTGCGCTGCTCTGCCTCAGATGACGAAACGGGCCACGAGCTGCCCACCTTCCACGCCCGTTCCAGAGAGCCATCGAATGACTCGGAACACGCTTATATTAAATGTTCAGATTATCACAGAATTCGAACAAATAAAAACTTCTTACAGCAACCTAGCAGACTCGTGAGGGTCTATTCACAAACTTCGGGACGGCCTGGACCCCAGTGCATGTCGCACTCACCTGACAGCGGGAGCCCTGAGCTGCAAATCGAAAGAACGGGACGTTGCACTCACCGCTCCCGGTAACCGGCAGGGCGACTCTGGGTTCAAATGCACCCAGATGTCCCCAGTTCTCTGAAGCACAGGGTGGTATTAGCCTTCTTGAGGTGCAGGTGTGCTCATTTGTAAAATGGAAGGGTTCAGCCAGATTGTCTCTAGTTTCTTTTCAGCCTTCGTGTAAGTCGCCATTTATAGGCCACGTACTTCTCGGCGGCTCTTCCTTCTCCTAAAGTCAGAAGACTCAAAAACTAAGTCCCTCTTCCTAAAGACAGCTCGTGTGCAGTGCGAGTTTGGGGCAGGAACAGAGACTCAAGGGAATAACGTGAATCGAACGTAAGAGAATAAGGATCCCGAGGATGATTAATCTGGTAAACGAGAACTCGGTTATCCATGAAAACGGACAGGGGCCCCGCTGGACTCAGAGAGGCCGTCAGCGTGCTGCGAGACACAAAGCGTGAGCATCTCTATTTCATCGGTGGAACGAAGGGCAGGCAAAGTGGAGGCGAAGCCTCCGGCGGGAGGTGCCGCATGGAACGCGGGGCACTGCCGCGAGCTTCGGCGTGTCCGCGGAGCCTGCGTGAACCAGGGGTGCTGACTCTACCTGCCACCGTTCCCTTGACAGCCAGGCGGGCCCCTGGGAGAGCAGGTAAACGGGGATGCTAAGTGTCTGACGACGGGGCACTGACTTCCCGCGCAGCGGTCTCCACGCGTTTTCTGCTGAGGAACGAGTCTGCGTTTCCTTAAAGCTTTATGGCGACTGAAAGGAAATGGCGTAGAAAACGCTGCTGATGGGGCAGCCGACAGGCTTCCTCGCGGTGCCCGAGGTCCCCGGGGACTTGGGGAGGCGGCATGGAGACGGTATCAGGCCAGCCGCCACCCAAGGGCAATTTTAAGAGGAAGCGAGACTCGGAAAGCCCCGTCTGCGGGCTGTTTGATAGGTATCTTGTTGGCTGTGATGATGCCGGATCCAGCCACCTTCTCCGCCCCCCTTACCAGACTCGTGGCGAGGACCAGGAAAGACCGAAGTCGTGCAGGAGAAATGGCTGCGTTTCCGATGGATGCAGCTGTATTTCGGGGACAGATCACTAGAGGCTGAAACACGTGCTCCTCCACCTTTCGGGACATCTGGTCTACACTCGCCTTCTTCCCCGGCCGAGCCGTCGCTGCGCCTCTGACTTGCCGATGGATGCCAGCCGTTTCTTAGCCCGGTGAAATGCGGCCCTTTCTTCTCTCTTTCCCCATCCTCTGTCTGAACGGAAAGGAATCTGCAGAAACGGAGGAGGAACAGCCAACGATGGGAGCAGCCTGGGCACTGAGTGGCCACGTGGAGGCCCCGCAGCCGGGAGCACGCTGTGCAGTTAACGCGAGTGTGACGTGCACTTGCCTTCCTCGAGCCCCCGGGGTTCTGTGGCGTGTTTGTTCCGGCAGCTGGCACGATATAAACGAGCACGCCACTATTTCGTGAATGCTCGCTATACGCTGGGCACATACACATCTGTTTGATCCTCACAAACCCCACGACATAGACACTCCCAGGAACAGAGAGAGCTGAAGTGACTTGTTCAAAGTCACACAGCTGTGTCCAGCTGGAATGTAAGCCTTGGTGGTGTGAACCAAGAGCCCTGGCTGGTGACGGTCATGCACTCTGCCTCTCGCCTAGAGGACGCGGCTAAGTGTGGTTCCTGTGTTAGCTGTCAGGATACAATCAGAAGAGAAATCGGAATGGAAGCAAATCATTGAAAACCAAAGAAACTGGATTGTAAAGTTCTCTTATTAACTAAAATCTGTACAGTAGAAAAGCAAAAAACCTAAATAACTTTTTATTTTTTAGTAGGGTCTGGCTAGCTAAAGGTAAATAGTAATGAAAATAGAAAATAAATTGAACATGTTAAATTGATAATCCAAATTGCAGTTTATGTATCTATAGTTCCATAACCAAAATGGGCATTTCTAATAAGTATGTTTATTATAATATGTTATAGAAAATGATTCATAAAGACCAACAGAAGATTGATGGAATTGTACAGCCATTAAGCATTATACTTTCGAAGACTTTTTACTGCTATGAAGAAAATGCTCATGACATAATGTGTTCAATTACATAAAGATGCTCATTTATTAATTGATTCAGTGTATTCATTCAAAAAATATTTACCGGCCACCCGGTCTCTGCCTGCAAGTAGTATACAGTAGCCACCTTCTTATCCACGATTTCGATTTCCACAGTTTAAGTCACCCACGGTCAACCATGGCCCAAAGATATCAAATGGGAAACTCCGGAAATCAACACGGCATAAGTCTCAAGTGCCCGCTGCCCTGAGGACTGTGATGAACCCCTCGCGGCCCACCCTCCCCCGCCCGGGGTGCGACCCATTCCTCCACCCTGCACGCCCTCCGCCCCCCAGACGCCAGCGGCCGTGGGATCGCAGCGCTGTGTTCGAGTCACCCTCATTTCACGTCATAAGGGCCCCAAAGGGCAAGGGCAGTGATGCAAGTGATTCGGACGTGCCAAAGAGAAGCTGAAAATGCTCCCTTTAAGAGAAGGACAAGTGTGGGACAGTAAGATATTTTGAGAGACACAGGCACATAACTTTGATTACAGTCCATTGTTATTATTGTTCTATTTTGTTGTTAGTTATCGTTACTCTCTTACCTGGCTTGTAAGTTACACTTGATCGTAGGTAGGTAGTATGCACAGGAAAAGACAGAGTACGTACAGGGTTCGATACTGTCCAAGGCTCAGGCATCCACTGGGGGCCTGGGGATGGGTCCCCTGAGGTTAAGGGGGGACTGCTGTGTAGTCAACAGACTGGCAGAGTCCCTCTCTGGGGCTCAGTTGCCTTAACTGTAGGAAAAGGAGGCTGGCTCGCATGCCCGTCAAGCTGCACGGCCAAGTTCTACAGGTCGGAACAGGACTCTCGGTCCAGTCCATCGTAAGGACTTACCTGGTGAACGACGAGGCTGCGACTCAACCAAAATCGCAGCAGTACCATAGCCTGTTCGTGTGACTTCCATTCAGAGCAATGCGCCCTCTTGGTGCACCCCGGGCTGAGGGGCTTCTTGAGATGTGAGATTTTTAGGACCGAAACCCGGGGTCCCAGGCAAACCCGGGTGGATGTTCACACTACTGCCATGTCAAATTCTTAGACTTAAGTGTTAGAATCATTTTAATTACAGAAACCTCGACAAATACTTTTTAGGGTTAGAATGACTTCATGTGCTTTACAAAACTGGAAAAATAGGAACTATGTGTATACGTAGTAAGTCCACTCGATTGTCAAAACGTTCAGAGAAGCAACACACTCGGTATGAACGTCGGTAACGATCATAATTTTCATAATTATAAACCGTGCAGTCATCACCCTCTAAGAGCGTGGCGGTGGTTGTTTTAAAGCTCTGATATTAATTCCGAGGCTGGAAAGAACACCGACAAGCGGCACTCTATTAATATTTCAATTAGAAAGAGATATATTTTTAACTTTTAAAACTGGTGGTTTTAAATGGCATATTATAATTTTGTTCTCAAAATACAGATGTTCTTTTAAAGATTATTCGAGTATGATCACCCTGGAAAGTTTCATTTTTCTCGCCCCCCCCAACTCTATTTACCATATAGATCAGTACAATTAGGCTAATACCAATTATAATGTCCCTTCCCACCGAGGATAAAGAATCTCAAGGGGGTAGCAGGGGTTCGAGAGGGGTTTTTAGTGTCTCCACACGGCCAGGTTGCATTCTCTCACAAAGCCGCCAACGGCTTCCACGACGACTGAAATAAATAAATATGAAGATAACGCCCTTTTCTGCGGATAGATTTAGGACCGCAGGACTGGGTCAGCTCACGAGGCGGACTTCAGATGGACTCGAGGATTCTGAAAAAGAAACAAGCGACTTGGGTTTCGGTCCCCTCGCCCACTGCCTGGGTGTTTCCCGTCATTCACCGCAGTGACCACGCGCTCTCCACGTCGGTTGATCCATTGATCGGTTGATGAAATGGCCCTAAAACACCTTTGCAGAATTATAAAATGGCAGCTCCTAAATGTCGGGCCGACGAACCATCGCGGCAATTCATCAGACTTCCGAAACCTGGGTCAAATTCCAGACTCCTCTGTGAACGCTGTGCCTACATTTGTCCTCATGTGTCCCCCAGAAATCTCCCCTACGCACAGCGATCGCCGCCCTCCCGCCCCAGGCCCCGCCCCGCCTGATAGTTTTCTTCCTGAGGAGGATGCTCTTCAGTCTACACCGGAATAAATGCAGAGATCACGTCGGAACAGGCAGAGCTTCCTTTCCCACTCTTACCCGGGAGAAGGGGGGAATTAGTTTAAATAAAAAGATATGCTGCTTTAAAGAGAAATGAATTAAACGGTGGGGAGATAGGGTCTGTTTCTCTCCCTGGAGCTGCTGGCGCCTTTACGACAGACAGTCTGTCACCTGCGTCAGGTCCATGAAACAATCATTCCACCTGCTGGCCTGAGGTCTTGCTTGAGCCTCCCGTCCTGGCTAGTAACGCCTCCCACCTACGTTTGTCGACTGCTCACCGCACTCGGAGAAGGACGCGGAGCCCCACGCATGCTCACCCTCACTCAGCCCCGAGCCCCTCGGGGGAGCCGGTTACCAGCCCTGCTCCTTAGCCAAGGAAGCTTAGCCTTAAAGCCGTCAAGCGACTTCCCCGGAGAGACGCAGCTCGGCCGGCAGCGCCGGGCCTCGGAGCGCTGCGGGCCTGGTCTCGAAGCTCACGCACTCATGCTTGACCTGGCTTCTTCCGACCGCAGCTTCACGCCGCCCTCCAGGAGCCTCTTCCCAAACCTGGAGGCTGTTGGAAAGGGTAACACCCCACGGCCATGAATTGCGTCAGTCCCCCCCAAGCCACGCCTCGTAAACCCACTGCGCGGGGTGCAGCACCGTCTCCCTGGCTGGGAAGACTCCCCAAGAGGCCTCGTTCCCTTTCCCGTCCCCGCCCGGGGCCCGCCTTCCTCCAGACAGCTCCCAGCCACGCAGACTCAGCGCGACGAGCGGGGAAGGGACGCGGGTGTGGCGGGTGGCACCAGTTCCACCCCCCGGTTCCAGGTGTACGGGCTGCACCCCAGCTGCCGCCGGCCTTCCCAGGGGCGCCCTCGGCTCTTCGTCCACCCTGAATCCCAGTTACCCTCTGTCCCTAGCCCTTCCTAGGCTCACTGGGACCCACCGGTATCTACACGACAGTTTCGGGATGACAGGAAGTCGATGGGCATGCAGGAGCATCGAGTGTTTGTCCACATCAGTAAAAGACACAGAAACGCTATAGGAATCTAAATAAAAATAATCGGCGGGACTAAACTTATACGACGTCTTCGAGGAATTCAAAGATGATTAGGAATAACGTGCCACCCAAGTTCCCCAGCAGTTCCAAGCCTGGATGGACATCATCAGGAACTGTCACCACACCCTCTCGCCCGGAGTCGTTCAGTCCTAAGGGGTTAAGGATGCTCTAGCGTGAGCAGATGCTCCCCAAAACAAGTGCCCAGGGCCTCGCGGGCCAAGGGGAGACTCAGGTTCAGGGGCAGCTCAGTGACCCATTTCCGCCCCTTGTTCTCAGACGTCCCTCCCCCGCCCCGCTTCAGTCTCCTCCGCTCCTTCGGACACAACTTTTACACCTAACAGCTCGAAAAGCCGCAATCGCAAAGTTTCAGGACGCCATGCGAAGGCGGCGTCCCCCGTGCGCGGGCGGGCG
>NW_006434366.1:3529187-3530147 GCF_000325575.1 Pteropus alecto | reverse complement strand
CGGCGCGCTGCCCCGCCCTCTGCACCCCACTTCTCCTGCCCCCCTTCCTGGCCCTGCGTGCCTCTGGCCCGGCCCCCGGCAGCTGGATCGAGCCCAGGCCCGCGCAGCAGCTGTCGCTCGCGTCGCTGCCTCGCCTCGGGTCCTGGTGCTCGGCCGGGCCCCTGAGGAGCCCGTGCGCGCTGCGGCTGGGGAGGGAGGCGCCGCTCAGCCGGTCCCCCTGCTCTTCCTCCTGCTGCCGCCGCCGGTGCGGTTCGTGCGCACCGACACCCCGCGGCACCCCGCCGGCTGGGCCTCGGGGGTAAGTGCGCTCGGCCGGCCGGCCTGGGCTGCGGCGGGAGGCGTGGGCTGCAGCCAGGGGAAGTCGAGGCAAAGTTGGTGGGGGAACCGCAGGAGAAGCTCCGGGCCCAGGGGACGAGGGGCGTGGCTCCCGGAGCTGGGGAAATGACGGAGTCGGGGACACAGGCATCTAGTCACCCCCTGGTCCCCCAAAACCCATGAGGTAGTTCGCAAGGAAGGCCAGGCGAAGTGGCAAGAGGCGGCGAGCCCGCTGGCTCGGGGACCGAAGCGCGGGGGTGGGGCCCGGCCGGGGGTGGAGCGGGAGCGGGACGCGCGGAAGGAGGGCCGGAGCGGACGGGGGTGGCGGGCGGTGGGCAGAGGTCGGGGGATGGCTTGGCGGTGGCCTTGTGGGTAAAGGAAGGGGCAGGGGCGAAATCCACGGGGCACCGAGCATACTGAAGTGCGAGCGTTGTTGCAGTCTACTGGACTGTCGCCTGTCCGAGTGGGGACAAGACCTCGCCCTACGTCCTGAGCTCGGGAGGCTGCGGGGGATGACGAAGTGTCAGGTAAGTGCGGGTCCGCCCGGGGAAGCGGGCCGTGCTGGGTCCCGCGCGCCGCCGGGGTGTGGAGCGAGGAAAGTTTGCCAGCGAGTGTCCTTTGTGCTGCGTGGAGGGGGTGCGGGCA
>NW_006434366.1:3524560-3529079 GCF_000325575.1 Pteropus alecto | reverse complement strand
CCATCGCGAGGGAGCCCGCCTTGGGGCGCTGCCTGGGAGAGTCGGCGGAGGTGGGGGGGCCTGGCCTGCTGGGCTCGCCGCTGGAGCCCCGACACCGTGAGCGAGTGGACCGCGGGGGTAAATGGTTCCGAGGCATCGGAGCCACGCGAGCAAAGGCCCAGAGACCAGGAAAATGGACCCTTCTCTAAATCATGGCACCACTGGCATGTTCAACCCCAGACCTAGGACAGTAAAGGGGACGTGGGGCTCAGTGAGGGAGGTATTGCTGACTTGCGCTTGGGTTGTGGGGTTTTCTGAAAGACAGCGTGATGTTTTGTTCTGCAATTTGCTTTGCCACGGCATAATATTACTCTGATATGCCCATGACTTCATTTTTAAGAGTGGAAAGTTCTGGAGGGTGTTCCCTTCAGTGTAAGTCCGGAGTAGAAGTGCTATCCTTGGCTCTGGGGCCAGGTGTGCCCCAGGGTCTCTGATTTGCATGCAGATGTGAGCGAATCCTGGCAGATGTCCGGCCTCATCCATTCACAGGAAGGAATTTGAAAAGACAGGGAGTCTGTAGTTAACAATAGACCTTAAGAAAATGGAATAAGGCCGCAGTGTGATTTTCTGTTTGGGAATTCCGTGGCTCAGCTGACACCTTCATTCAGGAGCCAAATTCTCCGAGTGCCACTGTACTGAAAACTCAAAAGTGCTTGCTCGCTTTACCTGGCCGTGCGTGTGTGCGTGTGCGTGTGCGTGCTTGTGCGCATGCGCGCGTGCGCGTGCGTGTGCTGGATGTTCTGAGCTAGTAAGGAAAATGTTTACGTGAAGCAGACGGTAGCTTTAACCCACTTCTGATGAAGTGATTTCCGAATCGACCCCTCAACTTTTAGAGTTTTTGTTTGTTTGTTTTGGTTTTTTCGCTTTTAGTAACGCCACCTCCTGCTCACATTTGTTCTCCATCCTTAAAGATCAACAGTACAGGGGAGAAACAGTTGTACCCGATCGGCCCGAAGATCTCACTAGAACGTTCACTGTCCAGTCAAAATTAGTTTCGTTGTTAAGGCACCAAACTTCTAGAACTGCAGGTGGTGAAGCCACCAGGGCCCTAGTCCCCTGGGAGGTTGGTTCTCAGGCCACAGGACAGAACAGCAGATGGGCGGGGGGCGGGGGGGTGTTCATGCAACGGAGCCCAGAGCCAGGGGGGCTGACGCTGACAGACCTCCGCTGCCTGCCTCCAGCCTCCTGGGGCCACCGAACAAAAGGTGGGTGCTGTGGGCGCACGGGAGCCCCTAGTGACAAGCCAGCCTAGTCAGTCTCCAACGCTGTCGGAGGGAAAAAGAACCTATTCACAGAACAGCGTTTGCCTCTGTCTTCTATATAGTCACTGAAAGGGACATTAAAATACAACCAAAAAGAAAGAAAAGGCAACATTGTGTTGAGGGCTCAGTTTTGAGGTGGGGGGAGGGGTGGACAACAGATGTTACTTTGCTATTTTACTTGTTTCCTAAGTTATTTTTGCTGATTCGGTGACTTTGACATGTAAGGCAGTGTTTTCCAGAAGGTGAAAAATTGAGTTCAATTGAAGAAAATGTTATAGCCAGGATTACATTTTCTGTCTTAGAGCTATTGAGAGAAATCAGAAAGTAACAAATCATTATCACAAACTCTTATGTGACAGAAGCTTGGGATTCTGTCTTCATTACAGACTTGAAAGCTAACTGTAAAATACACTTGACATTTCTAAACTAGGTTATAAACCATTTTATGATAAAGTTATCACCGAGGTGTTTTCGAAACAAACCTGGTAACAAAATGACCACAGACTCACATTTGTGAGAACTTACCTTTGACGATCGTCCTGTCTTAGTGAGACCTTCATTCTGCTTGTCCAGTGAAAGGGAAGGCCAGTGTTCTTCCTCGGTAAATAAAAGTAGCAAAGTATTCATTAGAAGATCACCCTGCTAAATAAAATCTTAGGCCAGATCCAACCGCAGACTCTGGTTCCGAACAGTAACGTGGGCAGTCCCGGGTAATGCCTGGAACCCCCAGAAATGTGAGGGGAGAGCCACCGGTGGCCTCTGGTCAGACCGTGTGACTGCTGGCTTCTCCACCTGAGCTGCTGAAGAACTTTCCACTGTTCTAAAGTGGTGACACCTGGTAGGTACTAAAGACAATTAGCCTCTCCCGAGTTATATTGTTACTTCCCACGCCAGTTGGATATGCCTATAAATAATCAGAAAGGTGGGCTTTTGATACCACCGTATATAAGCCCTCGCATAAATAAAATATGATAAATTATAGGACCCGGATACCATTTTTTTACTAGACTTTCTTGATGCCGTCTTATAATTTATTTTTAAGCTACAAAATAACAGTTCTTTGAATGATTCACTTGAACACTAATGTAAGGTTGCTCAAATATTGTATTTAATTTTTCAAAATGATTGTGCTGAACATCTATTTTGGGTTAAGCCAATCTGGAGATAAAGCGTATTCCCTTTTAGAATCATATTTTGGTTTCTGGGAACAATAGAAGTATCTTTAACTCATGAATAGAGCTTTGATTAATATTTTATTCAGGATGAAATTATAATTATATAGATGAAGTCAGAAAAACATGTGTTCTCTCTTGTGTTGGCTCAAAATGCAGAACAGAAACAAAAGATAAACCAATCTACAAAATTCAATACCTTAGTGACCAAGGGAACCATTTATCCTACAAGTCTTCTTAAATATAGTTTGCTTTTTACAGCCTCTTGTTTGAGCACGTTATCATTCACCTACTATGTGGGTATCTAACAGGGCGTAGCCTCAACGTCTGGAAACATAGTCGAATGCATAATAAATGGTTTGACGTTGCAATTACAATACATGGTAAAATCATATAGACTTTGTTTCCAGACTTTACGGCCACCCTACAGAGCCGTTAAGTATATTATTCAATAATTAAAATACATACCATTTTATGTGACACTGTTTTAAAAAAGAAACAACAATTTGCAGACTTACATATTTTCACCCTCTGAATATTTTCAAAAGGTCTAGCAAAGATAGGAGGCCTTTAGCAGTTTGATCTGTTCTTTGGTTGGACAGAAAGCTACCGTCCAGTCATAGCGAGGGGACCTCGAGTCAGTTTCTTTACAAACACCCCCCCACCGACCCTCCGTGTCCTCATGGCTGAGTAGGGTGGGAAGGACCAAACAACACATTCACCCGTGAGGGCGCTAAGAGGGGTGTAGAAGCTGCGCCTCCGGCACCACCGCCAACCCGAACGCTTAACTCGGTTCTCGGATGGAACCGTTATACTTACTACACTGAAAACCGCCCCCGAGCTGCACGGGAGCTGGGCTTACGCCCGAGAGGATACACCCCGCAGGCCGGTCGGCACGACATGGGGTGCCCCGCACACGCCCCGCTGCTTGGACTGACTCAGGCCTGGAAGCCGCTGTCTCGGGGGGCGCGCTACCTCCCATTCACGCTCTTCATAGCCCAGGGGCTGGGGCGTCATCGGACAGCTCTGATTAATATAAATGAGTTGTCATTTTCTGACCCAGGCCATCCTGGCTCACACCGATGATCACACAGGCAGACATGTGGACGCCACAGCTGTCCCCTCATTTGTGTATGAAATACACTGGTGGCATTTTTTGGTTACCGTAGTTACATTAACAATATCCATGTGACATGACATCCCTCCGCGTGAAAGGATTTTGTGGCAGATATTCTGTAGACCTGGCAGCAAAGGACAACTACGTCAAGTGTGGGGAATCCATAAATTAACCTGCTCTTGTTTTCTGGAGCCAGCATTTCAGACATGGGAGCGGACAGCCGTCCCGCAGGGCTGTCCAGCCTTTGGCCAGCAGTAATCCCCAAGGGCGGCCACTGCAATAGTGCCTAACCTCCGCAGGAGGCCGTCTCTTAAATATTCACTTCAAAACCTTGGCTCCTATTGATGATCGCCTTTCGTGACATAATGTATTCGCAGAGTCATTTTTGACTTATATCGGAAAAAGAAAAAAAACTGGACAGCACCGGTATTGATGCCTAATCTCAGTAAGACCTAGGAGACAAAAAAAATCAGTCTGCACTATTGAGCGGCGAGCACAAAGAGAGCGTCTTCATTTCGGAAAACTGAAAAAGCCTGACAGAGAAAGAAAGGTTGCTTAATTGGTTTCATGCCTATAATTTTCCCCTCTAGAAAAAAATGTTAGCACAGCAATAAAGAACACCATTAACCTGCATTGTTATTTCACAATAGTAATAAGTCCTAATTTGCATCCCTAATAATCACGGTAATCGAGTACTGTACATGGAGCCGGGAAGGCACGGTGTCATTCCCCAGCTCTGAAGCTGATGACCGCATGGGTGACCCTCTCGGTGTCTGGCAGCCCTCCTGCTGCTGCTCCGTGTCGTGCTTTGAAGGACCCAGGCACGCTAGCAGACGTTCCTAACGCCACGATACGACGGAGAGTTACAGGTCCGGGGGACACGCCACGGTGCCCTTCGCAACGAGGTGATGCTCGTGGTTCCTGGTCCC
>NW_006434366.1:3507031-3524494 GCF_000325575.1 Pteropus alecto | reverse complement strand
ACCAACATGGCAATTTCCCACCACCTCTCCAGAGCCCTCTTGACGGAAAGAACTTTACCTGGGATAAAGGGAGCTGATTCTGATCATGGGACACTTGTTTGCCCAATAAATACATCCTGGGCACCAGCTGTGTGCCAGGCATTACGGGAGGTTCTAAAACCAAACGAAATTAGCTTGATTTTTCTGCGACTTGCACAGCAAGCCCATCATAGGCATTTCTGTTCCCATCAACCCCGTGTTCTCCTTCGAATATTTACTGAGTTTCCGGTGTGAAAAGGGCGCTCTGCCCGGGCTGGCACGGAGGTTTTCAGCCAGGGGCGAGCTTGCTCCCCAGGGGACCTCTGGCAATATCTGGAGACATTTTTGTCAGTATCATCACAACTGAGGGTGGGGGTGCTACAGGCATCTCGTGGGTAGAAGCCAGGGATGGTGCTAGACGTGCCGAAACGCACGGGGCGGTCCCCACAGTGGACAGCTGCCGGGTCCGTGTGGTGGCAGCGCCCTGTGCCGGCACCGCCGGCTGTCCTCAGCGAGGTTCGGCCTCGCAGGGGTGCCAGAGGGGACACCGGCAGTATCGCGGAAGTGCGGGTCACAGAGTACGGACGGGGCCTCCGATCGGATGCCAGCAGAGGCTTTGAGAAACGTCCGGCTAATTCACGGAGCAGGCTGCCACCTGCAACATGAGAGTTCGGCGGGGCACACTTCGAGACCTAACCTCCAGCACACGGCGGGCTGGACGCTGGGCGAGGGAAGCAGACTCCTCGGGCTGGTCGTGAACTCTGAACGGAGCCGGGGGTGGGGTTCATAACTCGCGGGACTGGGGCAGAGCGCAGAGCGAGAACGCAGAGCGCCTCGAGGCTGGGAATGGACCCGACGTCGGAAGTGGGTCAGGACAGACACTGCGTGACGGGGAGACGGGCCGGCAAAGCAGTGACGCCGCGTGTTTGAGATCCTCCGGGTGTGCAGGAACCTTACTCTGTGGTTCTCACTCGACCTGTAACCTCCTGAGACACCAAACGTGATCACTCCTCCCTATTCGCAATGACTAAGGGTCAGAGCCGTGGAGGGGTTCAGCGTGACCTTGGAGGGGTTCAGCGTGACCTTGGACGAGTCACCTAACACATCTCTAAGGCTTAGCTGGGAAAGAAAGGCTGCACGTTTCCTCCGCTGACAGGGTTGAGGCTGTTCAGTCACACGTCGCATGAAGGACCAGCAGTGTCGCAGGCCCAGGCTCCCGGCCCCTCTCAGACCCCGTGCCTTTCCCTCCGGCTCCAGGGCCGCTTCCTGGACCAGGCAGTGATGTGGGAGACTCGGCCCTGCAGCTCCCGGCTCACCAAAGAGACCTGGAGCCGGATGCATCGCTTAGGACGTGTCCTGCAGCGAACCTTAGTTTGGGCTTCCCAGGTGCGCGAGTTATAATCAGACCTTCTCTTTGACATCTCAGGCTGACCTCAGAAGTTTAACAAAACATCCGTGATGGGCTGGGAAGGAAGGTACGCGGGAGGCGGCGGGGTGATGCTGGGGCGAGGAAGCGAGGTGACCCAGGGCGGCGGGCGGATCTGAGGGGGTGATGCTGCCCAGAGCGGCAGCAGCGACACCATGTTCTGGGCTGGCGTCTGCCATTCTCTTTGGCAGGGCTGTTTTATCCGTCCTTCCAGAAGGATGGCCAGGGTCTACATGTCTACATTCACACCCGCGCACGCGGCGGGGCACGCGCGGTGTATTCCAGGCCCAGAAGCTGCTCTTCTCGTTTTTCATGCTAAGACTTGCTCGTCCCAGTGAGATTGGAGGGGGCCCCCTCTCCAGGCCTCCACACGTCACTGGGAGGCCGCTAGGCCCTTTTCACCTCTGCAGTTCTGTGATTTCCGACCACGAGTGACAGTTTCGTGGGTGCCGGTCCTGCCCCACGAGCTTCCAGGCCGGGAACGAGTCTGCATGGACTCGCCCGACCACGACGGGGCCACTGGAGACGCCGGAGCGCCAGTCGGCTCCCTTTCCCCACCGTTCTTCCCGCTGACGGGGTTCTGTCGGCGCGGGCTACGCGTCAGGTTGAACCCCGAAGGACCAATTAGCTTCGCTGTGTCCTACGGGACGGCCTGTCTCTGGAATCCCGGCCGGCCTCCTCACATACTCATGGAGTCATTCTCACCTGGGAGGCCAGGTGAGACACCTGCGTCTCTTCAGAGCCATCTGAAGGGCAGCAGTGTCAAAACAAGCCTCGCGAGGAAGTTTCCAACGGCTTCGCCCTCAGGATGAGCAGTGGGTGACGGCGGACGCCATGGGGACCCGTCCCACACTCCCATGCACTGACTCGTGCGATCCACGTAACTCATGTCGATAACCCGCTTACAGCTCAGGAAACAGGCACACAGCGAGTAAGTGACTTCCCCAAGGCCACACGGCTAGTGTGCACTCGAATACCTGTCAGCTGGGTGAATGAATACACGTCTGTCTTAGAGGAGAGGGTCCCTTACTCAGATTCTCAGTTGACACAGTCCTACTGTCTAGGCAGGCCACTTTTAACAGCCAGCTCTGTGACTGCGGGTGACAGATGAAGTCTCAGAGCTGGTAAGTGGCAGAGAAGGGACGTGAACTTAGGTCTCTCTGACTTTTAACCCGCACTGTTCAAGTGCCAGCCTGTGTTTCTTCCTCTAATTGCAGCTATAAAACAAAACGGTTGGACTAGACCAGCTGTCAGCGCATCCAGCTCGAAAAACCCTATAATTCTATTATTAAAGTGAGGTTTATGGGAAATAAAACAAGACGTATTTTTATTTGTATTTTTTTGTTACTTAAACATTTGAAATCTAGCTTGATATTTTTATTTAACCGATCACTGAAGTATCCTTTAAAATTATACTGGAATTATTAACAGCATATTTTCAAGTCATATTTAAGATAAACCTAAACAGTTGGAAATGCATATTTAAAGACTGTATTCTAACCCTCACCATCACGGTTTCTGAAACTTCATAGATGGTTTCTAAAAATTAAAAAGCACCTTTTACACAGAAAAACAGCAGAAGTAAATTGAGTGATTTTGATAAAAGTTACTGCCTTTGATATTTGTAGACAAGTAGGTGGCGGAATCTGGTGAAAAGTCCTGAATGACGTTACGAGAGCTCGGAACGAACTGCCAGCACCGTTAAAGCCGCGACCTGCTTCCCGGGACTGTTGTGCATTAAGCGACCGCTTGGTGCAGGCGAAGCCTCAGGGCAGCGGGAGGCCCTGCCGCAGAGTCACCGCCCCGGGCAGGGCCAGCGCCGCCGGCAACTGCAGGGGATCCAGCCGCGGAAGAATTAGTTCCCAGACTGCGTCCCAGGGCTGTGGTCTGGAGGGGCTGCAGTGAGTCGCAGGGCCCCCGCCCGTGAAATGGGGCGACAACAGCGTCCACCCTGTGGAGCCTTCAGACCTGTTCCGGGAGATTGTGCCCGGGGAGCCCTTCGCAGTCCTGGACCAAGGGGAGCACTTGGTAAGGAGCAGCACTGAGTACTCAGATCCCATAGAACCGAAAGCCTCGTCTCTCTGGATCCACTGTCGTAAAATAAAGTCACCCGGCCACGTGCAACTCCTACAGCAACACCTGGCGTCCTGTGAGGGCTCGAGAAATCGCACCGTGGATTCTTAGCGTCGTCACCTTCGTAACCGCCTCGTCTCGCTGCTGCGTCGACCTGCAAGGCCCTGGGCGGGGGCAGGTGAGGACCCAGTGCCGTACAGCCGAGGCTCCTCCTGGGAGCGGGGTCCGTTACAGAGCAAGAGGATGCCACTGGGCGAGCCAAATCGGGGGGCCCTGAAGGAGACCCCGGTGGAGGGACACAGGGACAGGTCGCCGTGACTTCGCTTCTGCCCCGTTGCAGGTCCTCGTTTGCACGTCAAGAGGAGCATCGAGACGTTAAGTGCCCTGTTGTCTTCAAATTCTTTGGGAGCTGGAAATCATAATTTATAGAGAGCTTCATATTCATTGTCTTGCCTCATCCTCCTGACCAGAGCTCCCCAGCGAGTAGGTGGCTGCATTTACAGGAAACCGGAGATATCGGTCCTCTCGACATGGGCCAGCACCACCCAGCCCGCCACCTCTGCCTACCCTCGAGGGCCAATAAATAGCATTTTCTGAGGGTGCTGAGAAGAGCCCCTAGCAACTCTGGGAGGCAAGTGTCATCCTTACTTTAAAGAGGAGGAAAAACCAGAGATAAGGAAGTCACGCGGCCTCTCGGGGCTGGGAGGTGCGTCAGGCCAGCCACGGCCACCTCCGCTTTTCCTCTGGGCTGAGTTAGCCCTGCCGTCCTCCACCTGCCCACACCTCCTTGCTCTCACGTCCGGCAGAGCTGTGTGTTCTCCTTTAAGGGCTGTTTATCTGCATCGCTGCAACACCACCACACAGCTCCCGAGGGAGGAGACGGTGACTTACTCAGGGCCTTGGGTCCCTGGCAGCTCGACGAGCACTTGGCACATGGAAAATGCACTTAGCAAATAGTCGCTGAAGGCAGAAAGGGATTTCCGTGGCGTAATCTATTTCATTTTGACCTACTGCTTCTGCTAAAATATGTTTACAAAATTATTTCCTATATAGTTTGGGGAAAAATGAGTAGATCATAAACCTGTATCATACTCAGAGATGTTAGTGCATTATTTTCGAGAGGTTCTTAAGCAAGGCGGGGATGCTTTCAGGACAGTAATGCAAAGGAAGCATTATTCATCGAAAGGCCTTCATTAGACGCATGTAGAGTATCAACCGCTATTAGAAGGGGGACGTGGGGGTTAAAAAGAAGACGACATGGGGTTACTTCTGCCCCCGAAGCGCTGCCAGACTCGCGCGGGGGGGAGGGAGTGGAAGCAGCACAGAAACTTGTTACGTGATCATCTGTGCAAATTCCACCACGGACAGAAAAAAAAAAACACGGCTCAGATAAGACAGGTCTGGGTTTGAATTGCAGCCCTGTCGCAAACTGGCCGTGTGATCTGTTCCAACGCCACTGATTTGACCCCGAGGCTCCGTCATCGGTGGACGCAATGGAACCGCGGGGCTGCTGGGAGCACCTGAGGCGGCGCTGGGCACACACGTGACGCTCGTTCACTCCTGTCACGCCGCAGACGCCGACGGCGTCCCCCGCGATGACAAGCTGGGGGTACGGCGAGGAGTGAGCGTGCCCCCTGTACTGCAGTCACCGCACGAGGCGCACAAGGCCACGCGGGGCTATTCCGGGCGGCTGCTCAGAGAAGACATCCAGCCCCGATCTCAAGGACGGGAGGGGGTCGCCTGGGCACGGGGTGCCGGGGAGAGCTCTGTGAGCCCAGGCCTGGGGATGGGGAGGGACTTGGCGGGTTGGAGGAACAGGGGAAAGAGCAACGTGGCTCGGAACAGGACAAGGAGGGATCCCCAACCTCAGACCTTCCGCCCCCTTCCTCCGACGCACACGTGGAGCTCAGAGAAGGTGGGGCTTGTATGATGTCGCCCAGAGCGAGCGTTTGCATTCTGCACGGACGAGCTGGGATGAGCAGATCCGGTCCTGGGAGGCGGAGACGACAGGACGTTCGAATTCCTGGAGGGACAGTCACAGGGGCAGGGGCTCGGGCCTGGGCCGAGTGGCGGGCCAGCGCCTGGGAGGTTCGGACTGGCACGTGCCAGGCTCCGGGAGCTCAGCACACCAGCGGGTCCTTCTGCGTCGCCTTGAGCATGTCGCTTCGCTCCGGACTCGCGGTCACAGACACGGTGCCCGTGCCGAGTTCAGTTTGCCCTCTCTCATTTTCTGCTTTCCGTCGCCTTTCCCCCCGTAATACGTTTTCCTCTTATGGTAGGTGAACCCCAGAATAAGACACCGCCTGACAACACAGCGCCTGTGCTGCCCGCAGATGTAACTTTTAGGAACACTCGTTGGGGAAATCTTAAAAAATCCCTGTCGCTTAGCGTGCAGACGTCTCGGGAGTGCGTTCCCGTCTGGGTCGCCGTCCCCACCGTGCTGTCTGCCCTTAGCCGCAGCTGCCAGGTGTGACGTGCAGGAGGTGACTGAGGTTGAGTGTGCGAGATGCTCCCAGAGATTCAGATGGTAATTTCATTAGGGCACTAACGGCCGTAAAACCTCAGTGTTATTGATTTGTCCTCCGTGGAGAGAGCTACTTTTCTGCCGGATTTCAGTGATGATGGTTCAAAATACAGAGATCGTTTCAACACCGAGTGAGCGCGTGCCCCTGTAGTAACTCGTTTTAGCTCCATCTTCGTATTGACATCTCACTAGATTCGGTCACTGTCACCACACGGTCATCAAAGGAGAGGTGGGGTGCAGCTGAGAGTCGGCGGGACGCAGCGCTGTCCTCCACGCGTGCACCGTGCCCAGGCCCGCGCCTCTGGCCCCCCGGACCTGCCTTGCTAACCCACCCTTTCCTCCATGCCGCCTGGGATCCTCTAAGTCTCCTGTTCTAGACCTTTCTGAGAAAAACATCCGATTTCTCTCTGGCCACGCCCTCCCTCCCAGACTCTACTCTCATGTTCCCAAATGCCTGCTGGATACTTTCACCCTCGAAATCGCGCCACTGGAGGCTGGAGGGGAGGCAGCGGGTTCTGGGGTGCACAACGGGCCGCGGCTGTGGAAAGGGCGCCATGGCCTCCTGCACAGGGAGGGACGATGGCCCAGCGGGTGCAGCGTGTGGGGAGCCAGCGGGAGGACCCCTCTCCCCCACCCTCTGGCCGCACCCCACTTCCTAAGCGCTCGCCCTGGCTCTCGCGTGCCGTCACATTTTGGAAACAGTGTCATCGAGGTCAGCCAGCCCCGCTCCCCCCGACCCCCGCCGGCAGCCACAGCGTCTGCCAGATGCCTCCGTCCTCGGGGCCCTCTGGTGTCTCCCGCTGGCCGGCCCTCTCATCCCTTGCCCCACAGTGCCGTCCCCGTCCCCGTCCCTGCCCCATCACCCTCCCTTAGCTCGCGGTACGTCTTCGCCGTGCCCCGCTGCACCCCGTCTGCCTCACACACAGCTGGCCGATCGCACCTCCTGGATTCTAGAGCTGATGTCACAGGCCCCTGCACAAAGCCGTTCCACGGCCCCACCGGCTGTGGGGTCGGGCTGGGTGGCGTCCACGTGCTGCGGGCCCCCACCCTCCTCCACTTTGCCGTGTGTTCTGGGCACCAGACGTGTGTGGTCCATAACGGTCGGTCCTTCGCCATCTGGTTTCCTGCAGTGGCCAGCTCAGATGTGTCTGTCTGTCCATCCTGCGAGCTTACCTTAAGCTTGCCTTGTAAATGGTCCCTTTTAAAACGTACTTCATTTACTCCTTTTGAGTCGCCGTCCGCTTCCTGCTAGGTCTCTGACAGGTGTAATAACCGAGGGAAAACCTCTTTGACGCACGGGAGCCTCCGTATCCAGACCCCGCACCGTCCCTTCTGTCTTGAGTTCCACCCCTACCTTGGCGGACCTTAGAGCTCATCCAGAGTGAGACAGTGCCCGCTCCACGTACCTGGCCCCGCCCTGCTGCTCTGCGGCCGTGACACCCGTGGCGGGCTCCCCAAAAAGACAAGCCCTGACGGGTACCGCGTGCTAGTTTCTGGGGTGTAAATACACCCACCGTGACCAGCTGTCAGCTGCTAAAGTCCTGTCTCCGCACCTGGCTTTGCCACGGTTGACTTGGCACTCCTTCACGCACAGCCTGCCCTCCCCTGGGGCGCACCGACTCACCCCCATCCCGTGCCAGCTCCCCCGCCGCCCCCAGAACCGCTGCTCTGCAGACGGTCAAAGCCACCTCTGTCACCCCCGTGGGCATTTGGAATGGTCCTGAATTGCCAGCCGCATGTTGATGGTGATTGTTCTTAATCCAGAAGTGTCTCTTGAGTATTAACATGGGTGCCAGTTAGATTTTTGACACTTAAAATCCCTGTCCACGTTTTAGGCCAAGTTGCCAAAGCTTACTACTTAATGTCGCTTAATTTTTCAAGAAAATAATTATTTGCTTGTCTTATACTCAAGTTATGTCCTCATTCTCCTCATGTAAATATAACTTGAAGTAATAATAAACCACCATTAAGATCTATTATTGCCAAAGGCCTGCTGGATACTTTCACCCTCTATTATTACCACTGGAACATTCCAAGCTCCAATTGTGTCCCCTTAAATCTAAAACGCAGCAGACAAGTTTTAAGGCGCTCGTTAGTTCTAGATAAGACCGTACTGCAGTTTACTCTAAAATGTATCATTTTAAGAAATAACCTTTTTATTTGGCTGGGCTTTCTAGGAGATCACTTTAATTTTGCTTCATTAAAAAAAAAAATGATTCCTATATTTACAGTTCAAAAAGTAACTACGATTTCGAATAGAAAGCTAGGCGGTCAGGGAATAAGATGATTTTATAATAGTGTTGGGTTACTTCATATTGTAATGGTTATGCATGGCAGTGTGGAAACTCAAGTGAAGTCACTGTTTTTACGAAGAGACCGTAGAAAGCACTGACTTACATTGCGTGCTGGCATTTTAATGTCCTCAGCTGTCCGTTTGTGCCGTTTGCTTACACAAAGCCTCAGCCGTGCGCTTAAGGACCATCCTGCTAATGTCCTCAGGTGGACTGATGGTTATAGGTCACCCACGGTACTTGGAGTACTGGCGCATTAGCTTCAAATGCATCCTAACACAGGGGAACGCATCGGCGCCAAGGAGAAGCTATAATAAGGAACTACTTCAAATTCAGGAGCGGCTTTCACCTGATTTTAATTTACCAAAACAATTTAAAAACCCAATTACCAGAAACCTTAATTAACTAGAATTTTTTCCCCCCTCTGGAGTCTACTTTTAGGAAAAAAAGAGAAAATTGGAAGAAAATACGTTAATAACCAAGACTTCAGATTTGGGGGGAAAAAATCCAGTATCAGTTCATTATCAAGGCCTGAAAGAAAAATGTCTTTAAAAAAAATAAATAAAGAGATAACCACGCTTATCAAAGGCAGGAAAGTGGGTATTAAAGATTGAAACTAAAAGCTTTCTAGGCGACCCTTGGCGACCCAGAGAATTAAATTGGCAGGCGCCCTGAGCCTGGCCGTCTGGTCGACCCGGGCTGTGCTCTGCCTGTCGGTTTTCTCGTGTGCCCTGACAGAGGGCTGCACTGCTCCCGGTCTCTGCTGGAGGCCCGGGGCGGCGGTTAAGGCGGTGGTGTCGCCAAAAGGGCCCTGACTTCAGCAGGCAACGAGCTTGGGTTTCATCTAGGCTCTCCCGCTGGCTGGCTGGGGGAATTCCGACCGGTCATCACTCTCTGAGCGCTGAAGTCACTTCCAAAACGAGAGTGATCACATCGACCTCCGCTGGGTGCTTCGGGAGCACAGCATAGGGGAAGCGCATTCCGAGGGGCTGTCCCTTCTGCACCTGGCTCCCCAGCCCTGCCTCTGGCCACCGTGACGCTCTCCCTCAGAGAGACACATGGACCTCACACCTTCGGAGGGGAGCTTAGAGCAGACAGGCACACTTCATCCTTTCCCAGTGACAAAGAAAATCGAGTTCTTTGAGTCCTCATTAGAACAAACGGTTTTATAAAAAGCATTTAGAAAAACAACTTGAAGCCAAGTTTATGCGAAGAGTTCAGGGGCCGATGGCTTTGTTTTGCTTCTTTAAAAACGATGGCGCTCTGTAGAAATACAGTGTGCCTGAGAACTGGCAAGGCACAGGGCAGACGCTGACACTCGCCCGAACACCGCTGTTGATAAGCGGCAGTGCCCTGACTTTTATGCTAAAGATCTATGCGTTTCCATATCTCCATCTCCAGATTTTAATGGGACGTTTTCATGTGGAAGGGCTGTGTTCTTGACATTTTCCCAGTCTCAGGGTCAAACAGCACTTAGTCTTCTAATTGGCAAATTCTAAGCAGTCGGGCTCTTCAGAGAAATATCACTAGGTCAGAGCTAGAAGTACAGGCCCCACCTTAAATTAAGAACATTGGATATCTTTATTTTTTAATAAAAATTTTGTTAAAATGTCAAGATAGGTAAGAAAGATTGCTACTGGATTGAAAAATATAACAAAAGAACGGTAGAGAACTCTCTTTCAGCAAAGAAAACAAATAAATATTCTGAAATGGGTGTTAAAACGTTTGCCATTTTCTTGACGAGAAGTTATTTTCGCCATTATGCTGACTTTCACTCCGTCTCGGAGGAGAAGCTGATCTGACACAGCCTAACGGATTGTTTTGACGCGGCGAGCCTCCGAAAATCTGTGGCGTCGGTATCAGCAGCCTACCTACTGGCACTTTCCGTACCAACCGTGATGAGTCGATTTTTCCAATGGCCTCTCTGCAGCTCGGATGTATAATCAAGAGCCATTCATCGTAGCAACGGGCTCCCGTGCACCATCTATTAGCCTGGCCTGGAGAAATCCACGTCCACAGTGAAGATGCCAAGCCACAGACCGGGAAGTACTCAAGAAGAGGGAATGAGACGGAGACTCCTCAGGCCGCCGGACTGAGGAGCCCACATTTATGTAACATTCAATCACGTGGGTTATTACAAAACGATTATTTCATACAAACATATCGTAGGAGAATTAAAATAATTTGTAAAAAGACTCAAATTAATTGATTTCTTGGTAGTTTCTATATCGCCGCACTTGCTGGTACGAAAAAAGCAATAAAACAGCCCAGCGGTTCCTGTTTTCTGTTTAGCCTTCTGTCAGCTTCTCAATTCAATAATGTGAAATTGCTGCTTTATGATTCCAGCTATGCAAATAGCTCCTTTCCTACAAAGAAAGAAAAAACAAAACAAAACTTTCTTGACCTTACGAAGTAATTTATAGAAAAAACAAATGTGTTTTTTTTCCTGGTCCTACGTCCCACACTTGTCCCAGAATCGGGTTTGTAAAAGGAGTTGGAAAGAGCACAGGCTTACGGATTCTTCAAGCTGTATCTGGTGTGTGACTTTCAGAATATTGGAGGGAAAACGCTGTTGGCGTAGGGCCGAGGCAGCTGATGAATAAGTAAGTACTAGTCTTGCTTGGCAGGTCCTAGAAGAAGCAGCTGCAGAGATCACCAGGTTTACACGTTTCTTTGAAAACTCGGGAGCAGGTCTCTCCCTATGCGTGAGGGGTGCAGGCCGCGGCCGCATCATCGGTTCTCCCATGTCGCCGGCATGCAGCGGGCAGACGGGGGTGGGCAGAGCCGGCACGTCAGCATTTGGGGGGATAAGTGTTCACAGGACTATCATCAGGGGAGTAATGGCTTCCTGCGAGGGCCGGACCAAGGTCCCATGGACGTGCGGTGACATGCCAGACGCGAACCAGCTCACGGTCCTGGAGGCGACGAGTCTTGAGCCAGGGTATGAGGGCACCGGCAGGTCCCAACCCCCTCGGCCACTGCAGGGCCAGCCGTGCTGCCTCTTCTGGCTTCGGGCGTCGCTGGCACACGTTGGTGTCCCCTGGCTCACGGCCGCGTGACTCCAGCCTCTCCCTTCGTTACATGTGGCCTCCTCCCGCGTGTCCCTGTCTTCACAGGCCATCTGCTCTGTCTGTCCTCACATCGTCCTCCCTTTTTAAGGACACAGTCCACATGGGGTAGCCCCCACCCCCCTAGGCTCTGGGGTGACCTCACCCTGACGACTCACACCCACAGCAACCCTGTCCCCCAGCAAAGCGCACCTTCTGAGGCCCTGGGCTCGGGCACGCCGACATATCTTTTTGGGGTGGACGTGGTTCCACCTGCAGGAACTTTGTTCTGGGTCGTAGGACTCGTGGCAGGTGTCCTCGGCACGAGGAAGGCCGGTGACACTGCTCCGCTCTCGACGCGGGACCAGGGACGTGCGGCAGGCAGCGGGGCTGGGCTTCGACTCCGCCTGCGGCCGCCGAAGCTGCGCTGCTTTCCTGGCCCTCAGAGCTGCCGTCCCGGGCGTCACGGTCCCTCGCCCTCCGTCCCTCCTTCCGGCGGGGACGTGAGCCGGATTTCCTGAGTTCCCGGAATCCATTTCCACCTTCACCCCAATACTATGCATTGCTAGTTTTGGAATCACTTTTACCTCATTATCTTCTGCGATTATCTTGCCTAAAGATAGGATCTAGAAATGACAAGCGTTTGGGATGGGAGGCAGCTAAAATGCCTAAAATATAAAACTAGTAGTTACAGTATCATTTCAAAAGGCTCATTCATTCAACAAGCGTTTGTGTGTCCGCTCCGTGCCCAGCTCTCCACTAGGCTCCAGGTAACAAACTTGCCGTCAAACAGTCTTCATTTCTAAAATGTGTGAGACAATCATCCTTGCCTTTGAGAAAGATGCTAATAGTCCTGGCATCTGGTGTGGCGCTAAACATTTTCCGTTTAGGTTCTTTTCCACGCAAAGTGTCCTTTGCTGACTTCAAGTCAGTGGGAGGGACAGCGATGGCCACAGCCACGCCCGGTCTGCACAGGGCTTCATCCTGCTGCAGACTCATGTGCCTCATCCTGAGACTGGACGAAAGAGTTCGTTCACTAGGAATTTCCTTCTGAGCGCAAACTGTGAACATGTGTGAGCGTGTCGCACTCCGATGCCCTCACGCACGGCCTGGGTGGCCTTTGTTCTCGTGGGCAGCAGGCCCCGTAAGCAGACGACTAGAATGAGTGATGCATCTTGGTGGTTTCCGCCAACAACCAGGTGTTCACCGAACTCGCGGGCCGGGCCCTGTGCCGGGCTAAGTGCCTGCGAGGATGGATAAAGGATAACCGTGGACCTCGGCTCCGTATGAGCTGGGAGCTGGGTCACCTCTGAGAACACAGGGGCGCCTGGGTAGAGGAAGGAAACAAGGCGGCTTGGAGCAAGCCACGCGCAGGCCCACGTGTCTGCGAGGCCCTCTGGGCCCTCGAGCGGTCACAGCCGAGCCAGGATGACCGAAGGCTGGAATAGCCAGACTTGGTCTGCATTGCGGTCTCTGCAGCTCTTTACATTCAGCCCAGGCCTACGTCGTCAGCATCTCCGAAAGGCATTAAAATCTACGTTCTTAGAACCCCCTAGAGTAACGAACAGCTAAGTTTGGGAACAGAGGGTGGTGCTGCCCACTAGGGTGGCTGCTGGCCACATGTGGCTATTTAAATGTAATTAAATAAACAAAAATGCTAAACTTCATTTTTCATCCTCAGCAGCTGCGCTAGTGGGCGGTACCCACACAGCATTCCCGGCGTCCCAGACAGGTGTGCGGGGCAGCCGGCCACCCCCCCACCTCCCCATGGACCCCCGTGGCTCCCCTTCGGCCCTCCCTCTTGCCATAGGTCTCCTGGTACAGAGTCGCGTGTGTACGTGTCTTACTCTCGCCGCACAGGACTATAAACTCCTTGAGGGCAGGCTTTGGTCTCTCCAGCCCCGTGACACGGCAGACACCAATGAGTATGCATTTAATTTCATCAAATGGATCTAATTAAATTGGACGTGGTGTCATGGCCGTCTTTTGCATTCAGACTGAATCCTGATTTCATCAAGGTGCAGAGAAAAGGTATCAAAGAGCGGGTTTTTCCTAAATGGATGGATGGGGAGCAGGTATGTTCTAAATTATAAGCTTTTTTAAAAAAACAAACAAACAAAAAAAACATAGTAATAAGAATATGGCTCTTTAAAAGCACAGGGTTTGTATCAGCCCAAATATAGCAGAACTGTGAATATCTGCAAACTTAAAGCTCCTGTCATATTTGGATATCTGGAAAGCACATTCTAATTGGTTCAGACTATGGTTTTATTTCTTTACTGAGTGCCCGCTACGTGGATGCCAGCCCAGTACCCAGCCTTGGATGACCCTTTATGAACAAGACAGCAACAGGGTCCCCGCCCCACGAGACTCGCTCTGGTCCCGGCAGATTCAACACTGGCGAGGTCCCCCCTCCCCAGACAGGCTGGAGAGAAAGGCGTCGGGTTCGGGCTGTGGCTCAGAGGCGGGACTCACGCGGACCGCCTCCCGCTCCCCTGGCTGCGAGGGCTCAGCCGGGTCACTTAATTTCCGAGTCTCCATCCCGTCACCCACCAACACGGACGCGGCGGCTGCCCTCCCCCAGGGCTGTGGGCGTCGAACGAAATGGTCACGTGGAGCGCGTGGTCCGGCGCCCGGGGCACAGTCAGAACCAGCTGCTGTCGTCATTCTCACGACGGCCGCTCAGCCCGAACGGGCCCGCAGCGGACGCAGCGTGCAGAGCAGAGCGCGTCTCCGCCGGGAAGGTGCCCGCGATCTGGGCAGGGCGCACCGGCCTTCTCAGGCGACCCGTTCTGCCCCCTTTGCCTGCTGCTTGTGCCCTGGCGCCCAGAGCAAGTGAGATGGACACCGAGTGCTCTGGCGAACGCCCAGCCTGTGTTTTACTTGTTGGTTTCTGTTTGGTGACAGGTTTCACTGTTCTGTGACGCTTCTCCCCAGGGTGACTGGGCGGGCACAGAAGGGCTGCACGTGCCCTTCGGCCTCTCAGCCTGGGGAGGCGCGAGCTTTGTGCCACGGTGCCTGCGGGGGGCCCTTCAGAGCTTAACCAACAGCCTGGAAACGAAAGCCTAAGTCACTAGCATGCGAAGACTTAATTAGTGCTGTCTCATTAAAATAAACGTGTGACTTTTTCTAAAAATGATGTAGCCTTTGAAAATCCGCTCCGGAAACGAGCTGAGAAAATGGGGCGGGGGGGTGGACCTTGTAGGCAGTCATGGGATACGCAGGGAGTCTGCGGGCCGAGTCTTGCTCGCCGTTTGGTCTGAAGGAGAAAGACGCCTGCTTATATACCTGGACGTCGTATTAAAAATAAAATATCGGGACCTACCGAACTCTCCCGTAAGATTCGGTGAAAGCAAACTGCAGAAATATTCGTGTGCCTTTCTAGCTCTCTCTCTCCTATCTTTACCCAAGGGACAGAGGGTACCTCAGTGGTGCCCGAGCTCCTTGGCGAAGAGAGGGACCATCTCTAAGTCTGTCCTACGTGTGACTTGTTGAGCCCCGGTCCCCGGGCAGAATCGGTACTGCCCCCAGGAGCTGCAAAGCCTCCCTGCCAGCCACTCTGTGTGTCCGATAGGTCACCGACAGCCCTGTTCATTGGGTCCCAAATCGGGGTTTCTTTGGGATGAGGCCGTGCCGTGGGGGAGGAGGTGCTGCGGGCTGGGGCTCTGGGGCCAGGCCGTCTCAGCTTGAACCCTCCTCCCCAGGATGTCTCGGGCACGTTATCTCCTATCTGTGCGTCGTGTGCCTCAGTGTGAAAAGGGCAGCCATCCTGCCTTCCCCACGGGGGAGCTGTGAGGAGGGAAAAATAAAGCCCCGGAAAAGGGTTGGATTTCGTAAAGATGAAAGAGAAAAGAAATGCGTCGCAGATAATCTTCAGGAAACACGTGAATTTCCTTGTCGGAGGAGTAAATATCGAGTTAGGTCTTCAGCACCTGACTCATTTTTCGCGTGGAGAACTTCACAGGAAACGGGATGCTCGAGGTTCTGCTACGTGCTACGTGGGCTCAAGACGTGTTCTCCCCTCTGCTCTTCACCCACCAACGTGAGGCAGACACGTAACTCCCCGCTGCCAGCGGACGGGAAACCCGAGGCCCGGAGAGGCGGGACCAACCTGCCCGAGCCGCCACGGGCAGTGCCGGGACGCGGGCTTCAGCCTCTCGAGCCCGGGATCCAGCCCTGTGCCCCCAGCCGTGGCGGTGCTGCGTCCATGGGGGCCGTTAAGCGTAGAGCCCCAGAGAAGCAGCATGAGATGCCGACGGCCCCGCACCCGGAGCGGCTCAGACAGCACCGGGAAGCAGCGCAGCCCCGTCTGCCGCCGCCGGGGGGACGGTCCGCGCGGGTCGAGGTGGGGGCAGAACCGGGGTACGGGCTGGGGCTCCCTGCGTCTCCGTCCGGGGCTTCGGTCTCCGTACCAGCCGCCTCTCACCGCTGCCAGCAAACCAGAGAGGACGCCGAGCTGGTCAGCGTGGGCCTCTGTCCGAGACCCGCTTGCTGTCTCATGGGACACTGGACAAAGGATGGCTTCTCCGTGAGAAACGGACGATCGGACTGTGTGCCCCACACACGTAAGTCGTCACCACAGTGGCTAATGCCTAGCGAGTCCTTTACTCGGGTAAGGCTAGTCACAAAGTGAGCCATGTTCATACTGTCATCAGCCCCGAGGCCTCAGTCTCGAACGTCTGCTTCCAGCTCCGATTCACTTTGCAAGTCCGCTTTCTTCTTCGTACATTTACATTTCTATGCCCTTAGAGAGTTTGCAGCGCACTCTCGTCAGATTACGAGAACTCTCATTTGTACATTTTACAAAGTAAACATATTCGGCCGTGCTTGTTTAGAGTAGGTCAGCCGTTACGATCAATTCACTGCCATGTTAAGAAAAAAAACATCAGCGAACACTGTTTAGCTGACCTGACTTAACTTTTGGGAGTAAGTCAGCCATCGGTGTGACTGAGCTGTCTGCCTAAGCGAAGGTCAGGGTGGTGGTCACTGAACAGGCCACTGCACGCCCCCTGAACTGAAGGCTGTCCCGTGCCTCTGATGAATGGGTAACTGGATGCCGGGCTCTAGAGGACAGTGTCCTTCAGCGTTAGAGACCCTGCCCAGGTGATCAAGAGTACAAATGTCCACTGACCCCAGGTGAAGCGGGGCAGGGTCCTGTGCTTGGAGAGAGGGGCCGGACTCAGGCTTGGCCTCTAACAGTGACTTTGTCTGAGGTGTCCTCCTCTGTGAAATGAGGTGGTTTTCGATGTGCCAGGTGAGGCAGCCCTAAGGCCTCACCCAGCCCGCGCAGTTTGGGTCTCCCCTGCTTCCCAGGGAGGCCAGCCTGCGTGGCCCTGGTCAGGCGTGAGTCCCCAGACACCCCCGAGTGCCTCTCGCCATCACACCACCCAGCCGGACGCAGACGCACGCCCGCTGCTCTGTCCGGGCTTTTGGCTTTCTACTTGTCTTCCCATTTTCTTCTCTGAATTGTCCTTTATAATTCTTCGGTCCATCCAGTCTAGCCCTGCCCTGTCCCCAGTGCCTGGCCAGTGCTCCTGCAAGGACTAACGTGCTGCCCAGGCCCAGTTCCTCAGCAGCTTCGTGAGCCGTGACCCCGGCCTTTACGCTCAGCTCGGAGACCGGCTGTGCCTTCGGGCTTCGCCCAGAGATGTCTGAAGCCGGACCTGCGGTGTGATGGATTTGCCTCGGCCCAGAGCGGGGAGGAGAGTGGGGGGGACTCGAAACAGCAGGGGGCCCAGCCCCCCCTTCGTACACCAGTGCAATCACCCCATCCAGGCACACCAGACGGTCCCTGAGGCTTTGTCAATTAACGACAGTAAGAACAACTACAGGAAGGAAACGGAGAAGAAGAAAATAAATTAGGGACGGGACGATCAAATTTTTCTCTAGGAACCAGAAGAACCAACACGGATTTAAAGTGGTCGGCTTCGGAAATGTTGAACTGGGGGACTGAGGCCTTTGGGTTTTATTTTGTTCCTCTGCCAACTGACGGGGTCATCTCAGGTCACCTAAGGGACCTCCAAGGTTCTGCCTGCCTTTCACAGCAGGCCCCCCAAAAGACAGGAGTATAAAATATGTCTGAAC
>NW_006434366.1:3486226-3506978 GCF_000325575.1 Pteropus alecto | reverse complement strand
CTTTCTTCAGAGCAAAGACTCGTACCATAATACGCTGAGTTTCTAATGATACGTGTTCGCGTATGGACTATTTGCCAATAGTATTTTAAAATTTCTTTCTAGTTATCAGATACTCTCGTGAGCTAAGCCTTATGGGTGATATTACTATTACTACACTTCTGTCATTCGGACATTGCAAACTGGCCCCAAGCTGTAGAAGGCCTGAGGAAGCAGATGGGTTTCGTTGGTCCCGCGCGGGCAGAGCGTTTTCGGGTGGCTTCTGGAGCACGTGGGCACTTCGCTCTTTGCGTGACGGTGTCAGACCCAGCTGACTTCCCCTGCCTACCCCCTGAAGGCTTTGGAGTTTGAGATCGGGGGCTTAATCAAACTCCATGCCTCCATAATAACGTTTTAATAACGAAAACGGAGGGTGGGGGGGAAGGGTAGGGTCGCCTCTCTGGAAGTGGCTAGAAGTACAGTTTTTCGCGACACCAGGAGAGAGGGTCAATACAGCGACTTTCCGAGGTTCCTCTTGGCCTGGGAAGCTGTGCCCATGTTTCCTCTCGACCTCTGTAGGAGAACGAGAACGGGATGCAAAGCTACTGGACTTGCTCAAGGTCAAGCAGGAAGTGTGTGCTGAAGCCAGAAAGAAGAACCCCTTCCCTGGCTCCCACGGGCCACGTGCTGCCTGTGACGAATGACAAGGGTTCCCAGGAATGGCCGCACGCGAAAGAGCCTCAGCGAGCGCCGTCGTGTGCCTGCAAGAGGGTGCGCGTTACTGTCCCCCAGCGCCTCGTGGAGACGGTCCCAGCCCCCACCCCCCCGCTGCACCCCCAGCTGCAGTCCGGCACGCACGCTGCAGGGTGTTCGCTCCGGATAACGTGTGACAAGGACCAGTGTTTCGGAAGACGGCTGGAGAAAGACATCTGAGTCAGCAAGGGTCAGAGCCGGAGAAAAGTCCGAGAAACTAACGTCTTTAAAAGCAGTCCGTGCCGACTCGGCGTTCAGAATGCATTCGCAAGACCTTTCCTTCCCTCCTCAAAGAACCTGCCGTGACCTCTCCCTGGCTCTACCTGCACCGGCCACCGTCGCCGCTGGAAGGCCTCCAGCCAGGCCTCGCAGCTGCGGATACCACAAAGGACACCCTCTGCTGGTGTCACCTGCCCACTCCTTCCTGTCACAGCGTCTGTGAAAAGACTCAGATCCCACATGAGACATCGAAGCTGTAAATAATAGCGGCGAACATCCACTGGGCCCTGGCTATGGGACGGGCCATCTGCCAAAACTGTGCATTTAACATCTCATTCTAATTCTCACCACCCTGGCTTTAGCATTCACATTTTTTGAAAAAAAAAAAATAAAGGAAACTGAGCCTCAGAAAGAAAGGTTAGCTCAAGGTCACAGAACTGAATTTGAAACCACGTCTCTCTCCAGCATCCACGCTCAACGCCATGCTACACTCGTTTCGGAAAGCTTACAGACCTTACGAACGTCACCATCGGCCACGGTCCCGCAGCAGAGGTCAGCTCGGCCTTCGGGCACAGGGAGAGATCGGTCCTCAGAGTGGGGTCCGGCTCCCCGCCTTGCTGCCTCACCCCCACCCGTGAGAGCGTCTGGGGAGAGAACCATGGAAGCAACGCACTTTTTAACAGAAGGAAATCTTACGCAAACAAAACATCCGTGTCCCCATTATTGGAGCCATTCCCAAGAGAAAGGACCAAATCTGAATGCTGCATTTTCCCTGGATCTATCTGGAGGCCAAGAGAGCTGAAAGGATGATTTTTCTGAACATTATGCACATGGCGCGAATTGACCACCGGAGGAAGTACATAAACGCGCATCCCTGACGACGTATTTCTCTTCGTATCCGGGGGATCCACATTTTAGCTCTTCACGGCCGCAACTATCGCATCCACGAGATACTAGTTCCCGGGCTGGCCGTTCGTGTTCCACGGTTTGCTTGCCTGCACGGGGTGTCACCTCAACCACAGTGTGCTATTTGGCCTCTGAACCTCCAATGCTATTAATTTAAATCGCGCCGGTTGAAAATGTCACGGGAACGGTAAGCAGTAAAAAAGATGACTTTCTCCAAACGCTTGTCATGCCCGAGGGGGTTAAAGTGCTTATTCACCACTTCCCAGTCACCCCTGCAGGGCGAGAATGAAACTTAATGGCCAACTTGATGAGGTTCCAGAGATTTCTGTAAGCATCCGAGTGCTCGCTCTGCGCTGGCCTCTTTCCCAGGTTCTGGGCTGAATCCTCTCGCGTAGATTATTTTATTAGGTTACCATAATTTTCATATATGAAGGATGTATAATTAGCCTTCATTTTAGCTGTGGAAACTGGGACGCAAGGAATTTACATAGTGTGCACAAGGTAACGCCTCTAATCAGTGAAGTCGGAATCCGAAATCGGATCACCTGATCCCACAGACAGAATCCTTTCTGCAAGCTGACAGCTAGCTGCTTTTCAGCATAACTAGAATTTATGTAACCGTCACGTCAAAACTGGGATTGCTCGTTTTTCCTCTCAACTCCGTAAGAACTTAATACGTAAGGCTTCCAGCCCCAAGTCCTATTAAATATCGTGGTTTTGTTAAACTAGCACCTGACCTGATTACATAGGGTTCACTGATGGTGACGACCCACCATAAAGTCTGTTTCCTTTGGAACTTTATATTCAGAGCACAGTGTCCCAGGCACATCTTGTAGGAAAAGGAAGCCTCGAATTAACTATACAAGGGTTGGCTGGGCTCTTTGAGACGTGTCCCCTGCCAGTCCCGGGCCCGTGGAGTCACGGCTCGCTGTCGAAGGGGGGGCTTCTTGACACTGCCACACACGCTTGTGGGGCGTCGTCTGGTCACCAGCCAGGCATCTTCTCGCCTTCGACTGGCTTAGTCCAGTCAGCTCGAGAACAAAGCAATTTCGCTGTTTTTTAAGTCGGTGCCAGCCATTTTTTATTCGTTGCAGAATTTAAGATAATTAATGGGTATGTCTGTGATAGAAGTTGGCCTGAATTATGATTTACTTTTGTTTCTTATGATTTAAAAAAAAAAAAAAACACTCGGTTTACCACCTTCCGTCTTTAAGTACACAGTTCAGTAGTGGTCAGCCTGTCACATCTTGTGTAACATCTTGCGAAACTGACACCATACCCCGCAAACACGAGCGCCCCTCCTCCCCCACGCAGCCCTTGGCGACCACCACTCTCCTCTGCCTCTACGGCACTGACTGCTTTGGATACTTCCCGGGAGTCAAGTCATACAGGTTTGTCCTCTCGACTCAGCCCTGGGCTGCTCATTTCATTTGTATAACGTCCTTGAGGTTCACCCATATCAGAGATGCAACAGAATCTCCTTTTTCAAGGCTACGTAATGTTCCATTTTGTGTACGTGCCACGTTTTCTCTTTCCGTTTATCCACGACATACAAGTTGCTTCCGCGTCCCGGTTACCGTGAACAATGCAGCAGTGAGCACTGCTGTGCAAAGCTCTCTTTGAGATCCGCTTTGAATTCTTTTGGATACGAACCCAGAAGTGGGATTGCTGTATGGCAGAGTAATTCTGGTTCTAATGTTTTGGGGAACCTCCATTCTGCTTTCCATAGTGGAGGCACCACCTGCAGTGCATGAGGGTTTCTCCACATCCTCACCAGCTCTTGTTATTTCCTGTTCTTTTGATGGTGGCCATTCCCGTGGGCGTGAGGTGACGTCTCATTGTGGTTTTGATGTGTATTTCTCTTATGATTAGTGATACTAAGCATCCTTTCATATGCTTCTTAGCCATTCGTATGTCTTCTTTAGAGAACTGTCTATTCCGATCCCTTGCCTGTTTTTTAATTAAATATTTGAGGGATTTTTTGAGTGGTAGTTGGTGTTTTAGAGCTGCAGGAGTCCTTATGTATTCTGGACATTAACCCCTTATCGGATTTATGATTTGAGAATATTTTTCCCATTCTGTAGACTGTCTTTTCGTTCATTATTGTTTCCTTGGAGATGCAGAAGCTTTTAAGTTTGATTTGGTCCCCGTTGTCTATATTTGCTCCTGTCGCCTGTGCTTTTGGTGTCACGGTCAAGAGATCATTAGCACATCCAATGTTCTGAAGCATTTCTCCTGTTTCCTTCTAAGAGTCTTCTAGATTTAGGTCTTACACGTAGGTCTTTAAGCCATTTGAGTTAATTTTTATACGTGATGTGGGGTACGGGTCTAACTTCATTCTTTTGCATGTGGACGACCTATGCTCTTTGTTGAAGAGACTGTCCTTTCCTCATTGTAACCATCTTGGTTACTGTTGCTTTGTTGTATGTTTTGAAGTGTGAGGCCTTGAACTTTGTTCTTATTCAAGATTGTTTTGGCTATTGGGGGTTCCTTAAGAGTCCATATAAATTTTAGGATTTTTTTTCTCTTTCTACAAAAATTGGCATTGGGATTTTGATAGGGATTGCCTTGAAGCTGTAGCTCACTTTGAGTAGTATGGACATTTTAACAATATTAAGTCTTCTAATCGATGAATGTGGGATATCCTTCCGTTTATTTGTATATTTTGTTTCTTCCAGCAATGTTTTGTAGTTTCGAGGGTAAAAGTCTCTTGCCTCTTTGGTTAAGCTTATTCCTAAGTATTTTATTCTTTTTGAGGCTATTGTGACTTGGATTATTTTCTTAATTTCTTTTTGGATTCATCATTGTCGGGGTCTAGAAACCGATTTTTATAAGTTTATTTTGCTTCCTAAGTATTTTATTCTTTTTGAGGCTATTGTAACTTGGATTATTTTCTTAATTTCCTTTTTGGATTCATCATTGTCGAGGTCTAGAAACCGATTTTTATAAGTTTATTTTTTGTATCCTGCAAATTCGCCGAAATCATTTATTTAACAGTTTGAGGGTGTTTTTTGTGACATCTTTAGGGTTTTCTATGAGAGAGATCATATCATATGCAAATGGGCAATTTAACTAGTTCCTTTCCAATTTGGATGTCATTTCTTTCTTTTTCCTACTTCCGGCTGGGACTTCCGGCTGGGACCTCCAGCACTAAGTCGACTAGAAGTGGCTAGAATGAGCATCCTTCCGTTGATTCTGATCTGACAGGAAATGCTTCCACTCTTACGAATGAATGCAATGTCAGCTGTGGGCCCTTCGTACACGGCTTTTACTACGTCGAGGCCGTTTCCTTTTATTCCTAGTTGGTTGTGTGTTTTTATCATGAAAGGGTGTTTCATTTCGTTGAATGCGTTTTCTGCATCATGGATACCGGTCCGTTTTTTCTTCTCTTATTGTGATCATGGATTTACTTTCAAATGCTGTTAGTGCCTGGCTCCCGAGACATGCCTTATGTTTTAAATGTATAGAATGGTTGAAGAACTCAATGTAGCTTTGTTCTGTGGACAGTGTCATGCTCAAAAATTAGGCTGGGGAAATAGGCTGAAGAGAAATCAGAATGGTATACAAATAGAAACGTCTTGAACACCTCCTTTCATGGTAAGGAACTTTCATTCTCTGCTCCCAAAGGAGCCGGATGCATGTTTGGGAGAAGAAGATGTCTTCCCTCTGTGTTGGATCCACTATCTGACATTCCGAGCTCGCGTGGCTCCCTTGCTTTCTTGTTTAAAAAGGTGTGTGTGTGTGTCGAGGAGAAATTTGAGTATCGCAATACAGTTACCTCAGATCACATAAATTAAACTGAAATGGAGGCGTTCCTCACGAAAATATTCAAAGTGTTGCCTCACAAAAGATACTTTTCAGTGGCAGCAGGTTGATTCGGGACTCCCACCCAGCGTTAACACATATTTTATACTTACTGCTAAGCTTCCTTAAATTCGGTCCAAACATAACAACTGGTTGACATTCCATCTGGGAGTAATGAAAAGTTGACTTATTCTTTTGGTTTTTCTACGTTGAATTCAGACTCAGGAAAGACATGAGGCAGAAATTTTCTTCACTGAACATTGATTGTGGTCTTCGTACCTGTCTTAAGATTACTGTAACTGGAAACAGTTAAATGAACATACTCAGAGAATAACATATTCTGAGTATTATTACCTCCACCTACCCAGAATGTGTCATTCTCTGAATATGGGCTCATCTTATAGAATTTCCTGATAAGCGTCGGAATCAGGTACTTTATAACACTGACGAGTTTTGCGCATGTGTAACACGTGGTGAAGGACCCGGCCTGGGGGAGGGGAACGCCGTTGAGTTTCCTGCGGACAGAGGTGGGCAGGTCCTGATGGCAGCCAGACGCCCACTTCCTTCTCCTCCGTCCACACTGCCAGGCCTGGACCGCGTGGTTTTTTTTAAAACCGTGTCTTGTTGGACCCGTAACTTGGTTTGCTTGCGGCATAGAATAACCACGACGACGAAATCGAGGACTTCTCCTTTTTTCTACTGGCGTAGGACAAATCCAGAACTTCCCGGACTGGCCCCCTGTATTGTCATATTTCCCGGTCAATCACAAGGATAACTGCGTTTTGCCACGTAAAACGGTAAGGGCAGCTACCACGACCCGAAAGCTCGCGTGGTGAACGCTGGGCTTGAAGCACACACGGGCTCTGATTCGCTGAAGCCTCACAGTGACCTTATGAGGGGACAGAGACATGAGTCGCAGGAGTCCTCAAAGCTGAAGTTCATGACAGAAAGAGAAATGTCAGAAAACGTGCAGCTGCTTTTAACACCTCAGCAGGCGACTAGCCTGGTCTTGAGGAAGCAAGACAGACGCTGGGTCCACACCGCCTTTTACAGGCACCTAGAACCCAGAGCGTGAGAACCACGGACCGCTGTTATCCTTACACGCAGGCGGGCGATACGCATCTGTCCTCGGAAGACCTCACGGGAACCCGCGGGTGACGGCTACATGAAATCCTTGTTGTGCCTGTCCCCCCAAAACCACTATCGAGCCAGAAGGACACGAAGGTCATTACTTTTACGAGCGTTTACTATCCATCGGGCACCACACCAGGAACTCTACCTGGATGCTTTTCCTTCTCTCAAGGATCCTCCGAAGAGAGGGACCTTCATGGCCAACCCTGTTTTATGGTGGAGGAAGCCAAGGCGTCAGCAGGTTAAAGGACGTAGCCAATGTATCCAATGTATCCGTGGTCTATAGCTACTGAGTAGCCAGTGACATCTCCATGAGATTGATGCATTTAGACATGCGATATGTATAAATACGCTTGTGTTTTTTATGAAGACCAGCGGTATAGTGGAATAGAGTCCTTTTACTCTTTCAGTCAAAATCAGATGTGGCTATTAGAATATAAGAAAAACTGATATTGTCCTTTCGTAGTTGTGTTGAATTAATTTTTTTGCATAAGAATAACTGAGCTAGAAGGGCGCTGGCTGAACGTCTACAGAATGTACTATCGGGAAGAGAATTTCCGAAAACAAATTATAATGTAAATAAATAAAAATGAACTTCGAATCTTTAGTTCAATGCCTTTCGTGTTTTGCTTTTGACTTTTTTTGGGGGGCGGGGGGAGCCATGAATATATGTTGTTTCTAAAGTCATCTTGGTTTTTAAAGAAATGACATGTGTGGGTTTTTCGGAGCCTTCTGATTAAGCGCGTGTGTATGCGTGTGTGTGTGTGCGCGCACGTGTGGTCCGTGTGATGATTTTACCCGATGTTATAAGCGCTCCCGACTTAATTGTAAAGTGGCAACTAGTTTAGTGTAGTGAGTGGACTATAGTAAAAGTGTCCTGCAGTTTCAAAGCCCGTTTAGATATTTCGAACATTCGGTTGTTAGATTTGCAAGTGACTGTGCCTTTTGAACAGACCAAAGAAAGCCTATGATATAGGACGTATGAGGAGTGACCATAACGTCTGTCCCCTGTCATTTCCAGGCACATCTCCAGACTCTGATCCGGCCCAGGTGACGTGCCCGCAACTGGGAGACGGGCCGCCCGACTCCCCGTGCTCTCCGCCTTTTGCAAACTCCAGAAAACAGTCCCTTCGGACTCTGAAACTCTCCGCAGCTCAACCGTGACTTCGCTCAGACGTTCATATGTTCGGCTCGCCGTCCCGCGTATAGCTGTACAGGGCTCGCCTTGCGTTAAAACTCGGGGGTGCCAGGGGCTGAGCTTGCCCGGGAGGCAGCATGGCCAGGATGAGCTTGGCCTTGGCAGCCGGTCGACTGGTGCTGGGCGTGCTGGCGACGTCGCTGCCTGGGGCCGCCCTGCACAGCGGTGAGTGCCCGCAGCTGTGCGTGTGCGAAATCCGGCCCTGGTTCACGCCGCAGTCCACGTACAGAGAGGCCGCCACCGTGGACTGCAACGACCTCCGCCTGACCGGGATCCCCGGCAACCTCTCCAGCGACACGCAGGTGCTTCTCCTGCAGAGCAACAGCATCGCCAAGACCGTGGGCGGGCTGCAGCAGCTCTTCAACCTGACCGAGCTGGACTTCTCCCAGAACAACTTCACGGACATGAAGGAGGTGGGGCTGGCCAACCTGAGCCAGCTCACCACGCTGCACCTGGAGGAGAACCAGATCACCGAGATGCCCGACCACTGCCTGCAGGGCCTCAGCAGCCTGCAAGAGCTCTACATCAACCACAACCAGATCAGCACGATCTCCGCCAATGCCTTCGCGGGCTTAAGAAATCTCCTGAGGCTGCACCTGAACTCTAACAGGCTGCGGGTCATCGACAGCCGCTGGTTCGACGCGACGCCCAACCTGGAAATCCTCATGATCGGGGAGAACCCCGTGGTCGGGATCCTGGACATGAACTTCAGGCCCCTCTCCAACCTGAGAAGCTTGGTTCTGGCAGGGATGTATCTCACGGACGTCCCCGGGAACGCGCTGGTGGGCCTGGACAGCCTCGAGAGCCTGTCTTTTTACGATAACAAACTGGTCAGGGTCCCGCAACTCGCCCTGCAGAAAGTCCCAAACCTGAAATTCTTAGACCTCAACAAAAACCCCATCCACAGAATCCAGGAGGGAGACTTCAGGAACATGCTTCGGCTGAAGGAACTGGGGATCAACAACATGGGGGAGCTCGTGTCCGTGGACCGCTACGCCCTCGATAACCTGCCGGAACTCACCAAGCTGGAAGCCACCAACAACCCCAAGTTATCTTACATCCACCGCTCGGCTTTTCGGGGTGTCCCTGCGCTGGAGAGCTTGATGCTCAACAACAACGCCCTGAACGCCGTCTACCGGAAGACGGTGGAGTCCCTGCCCAACCTGCGTGAGATCAGCCTGCACAGCAACCCCCTGCGCTGTGACTGCGTCATCCACTGGGTCAGCTCCAACCAGACCAGCATCCGCTTCATGGAGCCCCTGTCCATGTTCTGCGCCATGCCGCCCGAGTACCGGGGGCAGCAGGTGAAGGAGGTTCTGATCCAGGACTCGAGCGAGCGCTGCCTCCCCATGATCGCCCACGACACGCCCCCAGCCCACGTGGACGTGGACGTGGGCGCGACAGCACTCCTGGACTGCCGGGCCATGGCCGAGCCCGAGCCCGAGATTTACTGGGTCACGCCCCTCGGGAATAAGATAAGCGTGGAAACCCCGTCGGATAAATACGCGCTCAGCAGCGAGGGCACCTTGGAAATCTCTAGCGTGCAAACGGAAGACTCGGGGAGGTACACCTGTGTCGCCCAGAACGTCGAAGGGGCAGACACTCGCGTGGTGACAGTTAAAGTCAACGGAACCCTTCTGGATGGCGCCCAGGTGCTGAAAATCTACGTCAAGCAGACGGAATCTCATTCCATTCTGGTGTCCTGGAAGGTGAATTCCAACGTGATGACGTCGAACTTGAAGTGGTCGTCGGCCACCATGAAGATCGACAATCCCCACATCACGTACACCGCCAGGGTGCCGGTAGACGTCCACGAGTACAACCTCACTCACCTGCAGCCCTCCACCGACTACGAAGTGTGCCTCACCGTGGCCAGCCTCCACCAGCAGACCCAGAAGTCGTGCGTGAACGTCACGACCAAAACGGCCGCCTTCGCGCTGGACGTCTCCGACCAGGAGACCAGCACCGCCCTCGCCGCCGTGATGGGGTCCATGTTCGCCGTCATCAGCCTTGCGTCCGTGGCCGCGTACGTTGCCAGACGGTTCAAGAGGAAAAACTACCACCACTCGTTAAAAAAGTACATGCAAAAGACGTCTTCCATCCCGCTGAACGAGCTGTACCCCCCGCTCATTAACCTCTGGGAGGGCGACTCCGAGAAGGACAAGGACGGCCCCGCCGACGCCAAGCCCCCCCAGGTCGACACGTCCAGAAGCTACTACATGTGGTGACTCAGTGGGTATTCTGCTTCTGGTAGTAAGGAGCACAAAGACGTTTTTGCTTTATTCTGCAAAAGTAACACGTTGAAGACTTTTGTATTTTCGACTTGGCTGGTGTGCGGCAGGGTGGAGAGGCGGGGCGGACACGTCCAGTTTTTTTAGTACAGCGCATCGCAGAGGGCGACGCGGCTGGCAGCGTCTCTGGGCTTCCAGTCTGTGTTTGGTTTTGATTCTTATCGTTATTATAATTATTATTATATTATTATTATTATTTTGTTTTAGTTGTTGTGCTAAACTCAATAATGCTATTCTAACGACACCGCTCAATAAAATGTTTGACAGGTTGGGGTTCCCTGTGCTTTTACCAGCAGCAGCACCCCGTCTTCTGAAGCCATCGGTAGAAAGTACCACGTCCTCTGAAAAGCTAACGTACAGTCGTGAAGCGGCACTGAACCTTCTGTAGCAATCTGGTCCGCGGACTTTTCGCTCCAGAAGCTAAGGCTAGACTTGTTTGCTACCCCGAATGATGTTAGTTGACCGTACTGTAATGTTGTATCAACTGAACTGAATGTTTGCCTTTGAACATTTACGTTTCTTTTTTCTTTTTTCTTTTTTTTTTTGTAATAGCTAAAGGGGCTTAGGACAAGCTAACAGGCAATAGAAATATGAATATCAGATTTTTTAATGTAACAGACTACATGTTAATTGTTACCTTATTCTTTTTATCTTTAGTAGACACTTTTAAAAGAAAAGACAATACTTTTGTTGTGTTTAACTCACCAACACGTGGTGTATAATGAAGACGGAACTATAATAAATTAGTTTTGTTCTGATTTTCTAGAACATGTGCAATAATATATCATTTATGGTTCTTGCTGGTGGCAGTGGCGATATTTTTCACATCCCCTCAAAATAACTACCAAAATAAATCAACTACGGCACGATGCTTTTAAAAACCAGGCCCTAGAAAATTTTGAATTCTTTTTCTAAGAGAAGAAATGTCTATTTTAATGAAGATATTTTAATGAACGTGATTTCTATATTTTAAATATAACTGACCAGACCTAATGGAGGAGAAAGGTCATATGAAGATAAAAGGTGTATTACTGTACCCCGTGCATAACTAAACAGTGGGGGAGAGGGAGGGAGGGAGGGTGGGGGAGGGGAGAGAGGGAGAGAGACAGAGAGAGAGAGAAAGAGAGAGAGAGAGAGAGAGAGAGACTGATTATATATGTCACATTCGTTCTCTGTAAGGGTTTTGTTAAAACTGATCTTTTTTAGTAGTATCCACACTCTCCATCGAAGTCTAAAACAGTTGTTTTCCAGCATAGATCACCCGTGATTCCTGTTTTAACAGCCGTCTGTGCTCAGACCACGTCAGTCCATATGCGTGTGAAGATTTCTGCAGGGATAAGTAAATGGTTCACGGAAAACAGAACAACTCTGTACAGCTGGAATTTTTTGTCCAAATAATTTCGAGACACTTGCAGAATTAAATGTTTCCCAGGAAATGTGTTTGCAAAATTTAGAACAGAAGGAGGTGTGTTTAGTTAGGAGGCCGGTCCCCAGCGGGGTGCGGGGGGTGTGGGGGGTGTAGTCAGAAGAGAAAGAACCCTTTGGGAAATGCAGACTGATAAAGCAGAGAAATGAAGTACGGTGGTTCCAGATGGCGCCTGGAACGAGGGGGGCGACGGCAAGCAGGTGCCAGCCGAGCAGAAGCAGGGGAAGCGGCAGAGAGAGCACGTGAGACCGGCCGAAGGTCTCTCTCTTTGTAAAATTCCTTGTGTCATGAATCACTTAGAAAGACAAACAGATCGTCACTTCCCTCCCCATGTCAAAGAGGGAAAAAAGGATTTCAAACGCCAAAGCAGCAGCAGCATAAAAACCACCGTATCTGAGCTAGAAGCATCTCCGCCTGCAGCGTTTCCGCCCTTGTTGGGGAGGGGACCCCAGGCCAGGGCAGACCCGGCTGTCCCCAGGCCGCCTCGCTGCCGGCCGAGGACCGTCCGCCCCGTCCAGAGCCCCACGCCCGGCTGTCGGGAAGGTGCCCACAGCTTCGCCGCCCCGCCTCGGATGCACCGGATCCTCCAGCGCCCGCCCCCCACACGGGTCAGACTCTAGACGGGAGGTGAGGACACTCGACCCGCTGCTGTCGCCGAGGGAGCAAGGCCTGGGGTATCGCTGCGGGGTTTGCTGTGGGGGCTCTGGTCTTGGGGCCTGCAGAGGGTCCTGGACCACCTAACGCCTGCAGAGGGCCGTGGACCACCTAACGGACGCCTGCTAGTGTCCCGAAGGGAGGAGACGGTGACCCTGGAGCGCTAGGCCACGGCAGGGAGGAGGCGACCTTTACATCCGAAGTCGCTGGCGTGACCTGGCACGTGATTGGCGACAAACATCAGGGGAGACGCGAGTGACCACGTCTCCGTCCCAGATGCACAGCGAGCACCCGGAATCCGCGCGTTTCCGTCAGCCACCCGTCGCCAGCCCAGTTTCTCGGGGGAAAATCTCGTAACGTTTCCTCCTCCACTGAGTGTGCAAATGGGTTTGGTTTTCGGTTGACGAAAGCACAACGGGACGGTACTTTCTTCCCTAAGCAAGTACGTCCTCATTTGTACTTAGTTTAACCTGACTAGTTCCACAGCCAGTGAAATTACACGCCTAAGTCCTGCCTGATAGAGAAGGTTCCAGCACCCTTCACCGTCATGGCTGGCAGTTATCGGTCGCTTTCCAATGTCCTCACTTCCCTTTGGCTTCCCGCTGCCTTCAGGGCATATGCGGTTCCTCTAGCCTGATGTTACAAGGTTATTTTTTGGAGCCTTTTCTTAAAACAGGCATTCCCCCAACTCTGCCCATTTAATGACATTAAACTGATGCCATGAATATAAAAACAAACGCCACGTTTGATGAGTATTTTTTCTAATTCGTGACTCATCTCCATTCTTTCACAGACAGACGATGTCCAAGTCCATTTTTCTCTCTCGTGAGGTCCGATGCGTGCCAGCCACTCGTTTCTTTGCTGACACCCTGCGATCGGGCCTCCGCTTGGTGTTTGCTACCTATCTCTGCTCGTCTTCCATGGCCTTTTCTTCTCTTCATTGCTGGTTTTACCGGTGAGAAGAGATCGCTTCGTATCTCTAACACTCTGCTAGGAAAACCAAACTTTCCGCCTTTTTCTATTCACCGAAAAGGGGAGATCTAACTGATTCTGTTGCATTCTAACTACAACTGAAAATGTTCGCTTCACCTCAGTGCTTTCACGCTCATTCTGCTTGCAAATAGAGATTTTTTATTATTACTCATAAGGGGTTAGCTGGAGAAAAAAAAAAAATGTTTCTTTAAAGATCAGTTTTAGAATCACCACCCGGAGCCCTAGAATGAGTGTCTGCAGGACTCAAACGAATCTGGCGTGGACGTGACCTCCCTCCCCCACCCCCGCCTCATATACCCCTTACCAGCTCCCTCGGGAATGGCCAGAAACTCATTATTGTGTGCCTGCTGCGTGCGTCAGCCAGCATGCCTTAACAGTGCCGAACGGGGTTCTCGTCGTGTTGACTTACAGGACTCCCAGAGACTTGGGGGCACGTAGCACTCCCCACAGCCGTCTGACCACTGATGTGCCTCAGGATACTATGCTGCGCTGCGGATCCTGAGAAACTGAGGCTTTGACTTAATCCCGAAAACAGTCCGGGTAAATCAGGTGTTCTCCCCAATTTACAGATAAGAAAACAAAGGCCCTTGGGAGTATTCATTCGTCTCACCCATGACAGCTACGTGAGGGGGCCCATGTCCTCTCCCTCCACCCAGAGCCCCTCTAACGTGGAAGGAGGAGCATCCGGAAGGGCAGAGGCTGGAAGTCACAGGCCAGCTGGGAAAGGCAGAGGGAGGACACAGTGTCTCACTCAGGAGAGATGACACCGAAGGCCTTCTCCACGTCTTTAAGCACATCTCTCTTCCCCAGCAAGAAGCTTTATGTGATGGTATCTGAGAGACAGACATCAAAACTGTTTCCATCAAGCTAAATTTTAACTCGAACCCTCAATTCTCGCCATCTTCTTCTTTTCGCTTACACGTTCAGGAAATTAAAAATTGGAGAGATTTTGTGGAGGGGACTCCAGGCTCATTCTTTCCTTAGCAGTACAGCATGGAAGGCTTATGCGGAGTTAGTGACAAACTCGATGCTCTCATACAATTGGCAAGTTGCAAGGGTGGCATCTGACAAACCTGGAAACAAATGGCTTTTGTACAAATCCCCACGTGTGTGGGTTAGTTATATTCAGGAAACCCTCTGCTTCCCCCAAGAAGAGTTCACCAGGGGCCATAAGACATTACAGGGCGCGGTTTTTTACTGGACGCAACAGCCCTCCTGGCACACCCCATCTTGTCAGTTACATGCTACTTGCCACGACGCGAAACCAGTGTCACGCGCCTCACGAGAGCAGCTCGGGTGCCAAGTGGCTCAGACCCTCCTCTCCTTTCTCCTGGCCTCGCCCTCTGCCCCGCCCCCCACAGACTACACTGACAAGGTGAGTTTCAGTCTGGACGCTGACAGAATTTTCATTAATCCCGAAAGACGGCGCTGTCCTGAATTGAGTCTCATTTTAATGGGTTAATCTGCGAGTTGGCATGTCTCACTAATGTGAACGAGAGGGGTGGTCACGGGGAAGGTGAGCAAACCATCTACAACGGTGGCTTCTTACAGGAATGAGGACGGGAAAACATGTATCGCCAATAATATTGTGATAAGTCTGCACGGAGACAGATGCTAACTAGAATTAGTGGGGTGACCACATTGTAAGGTATAAGAAGGTCGAATCATTATATTGCACACCTGTAACTAACATAACTAATATACTGTTGTATACCATCTATACTTAAATAAAAAGTATAAGAAAAATTTACCGCTAAAAAAAAAAAGATTTATTGCATATCTAGCCCCTGCTCAGAGCTTCCCATGGATCATTTACACATAATCCTCTCAATTGCCCCCAGAGGTGGGTCCCATCTATTAGAGACGAGAAAATGAATACTCCCTCAGAGATGCCTGAATCACACAGCTAGGAAGAGGCAGAACTTAAACTTGGGGCCTACAGGACTCAGATTTATCGTTTTCAATTATCGAATGGTCTGCAAGGCAAGTCAGGATCAGAAGCGTGGGCCCCGACGTCACCCTATGGAAATGACAGCAAGCGACAGAAGGAGAAAGGGCAGACGTGCAGATGACTCTGCACTAACAACTGGGAGCCGCAGAAGCTGCAGAAGAAAAAACACTAAAAATAAACGAAGGCATGCACGCGTGAGTGAATGAGTGAATGAATGAATGATTGGTGGGGTGGGTGGGGCGGAGGTCGGGACAAGTCCACACGGTGCAACATGCTGAGCACGTGGCATGCTGCAGGCCGTGTGCCGAGCGCTTGACCTGTGTGACCTCACATAACCCTCCACAACTCGTGGAGCAGAGATCTCTCCATTTTCCACATGGAGAAACGGCGGTTTATCGGCCACAGTGATGAAGCCCAGGTTCCAGCGCCGGCTGCAGGCTCCAGGGCCCAGCACTCAGCAGGGATCTGTCCTCCAGCTAAGGAGGCCCCGGGGGTATTGGGCGGCCATCTCTTTAGCTGGATTGATTTAGTTTTTCTCCGAGGGCAGGGAGCAAAGAAAAGGGCATGTGTCGTGCCCTTTCAAGGGTCTTTCCAGGACCTTCCCCCCACAGGTTTGTTAATGGATTAATGCCACGAGTTTAGGTACGAGGAGAAAAGCCACCTTACTCCCTTTCTTTTGTAACCGTTAAGGCCGGTCTCACGTTTTAATCATTTCTCTGATCCGTATTTTAAAGCTATAGCACGTTATCCAGAGCGAAGACTCATTCGGATGGGACTTTCCTGTAAATCATTCTAGGAGGGGCGGTGTGGGCGATAAACTCCCTGGAGAGCCGTTAAAGTGAAGAGTTTTATACCTAATCCCATATCTTTGTGATCTCAATGGACCTTAATCTAAAAGTATATGACTTTCTGTCTTCTGAGAGGCACATCGGTTTAAATATCTCCTGTTCTACTGACAAAATTATGAGGAGACCACGCTATGACTAGTAACTAAAATATGTGCTTCTCTATTATTTTCCCTCTTGTGAGAACAAACACTTAGAACAGTGCTTGATTTCACCGAATTTTATTCTGACTGGTTTAGCTGTGCCCCACGCCATCCTAAGATGGATCTTATTTGCCATTTATTTAAAAATGGCATTTTTTTTTCTTTCGATTGTAACAGTAATGTATATTCGCTACAGAGAATCTGCAGAATCTATTAAGGGAAAATAATGTCTAGTTCTACAACGCCAGAATAACCAAGTGAGATTTTGGTGTACTTTCTTCTAGTCTTTTCTCTCTGTGTATATATTTATATATGTACAGATACACATAAATTTAAATATATGCATCTTTATGATACAGAATTAGAATCCTGATACAGATGGTTTTGTATAGTGTATTTTCTCTTCCTGCAAAAAGTAAGCATCCTCGTGTGCTATTAAATTCTCTCAGAGCCGGAAGCTGTAGTCCGTATAATCGTCTATCACACAGATATCCGGTGACCAAACCAGTCCTCCTCTGGGGACATTTGACCTCTTCTCTAGGGGCATAAAAATAAGCCTACGGTGCTTATGCTCCCTGGGGTGCAGTCACGAAGGAAGAGGGACATCCGGGTAAGTGACCACCCAGCATGAGAGGATGACGTGGTGGCAGGAAAGCACCCGAAAGCAGCAGCCTGGTGGGTCTGGGGAGCTCAGACCTCAGATCTCACCAGGTTCGGGGGGTGTGCGACCAGCCGACAGCCAGAGGGCCGGCCTCTGAGGCTAAGGGAGCAGACCCTCGATCACAACCTCCAAGGACGTGGAAGAAAGCTTCCCGGAGGCGCTGGGGATTCCAGAGGTGTCTGGTGATGGGGAAGGGGCCGCGAAAACATGAGTAACTGAACAGGAAGCCGAGGACGGACGGAAATAGCAAGATTTTGTGCAGAGATGAGCGGGAGAGGCTGAGTAACACAGGGAGGCTACGGCCCCGGGAAGCGCTTGGCTCCCAGTTTGTTATTCTAGCCCTTCCCCGTCATCCCTAGGGGCTTACCTTCCTGGTGAGAGAAAAGAAACTTCCAAGAGTAGCTTGATGAACCTCCCAAGCCCTGCAGCTTCCAGGTGAACCCTGGCTGAGAGATCGTGCCAGAGCCAAGCATCACACACGCACACACACATGGGAGGCTGCGTGTGGGACTATGCCAGAGCCAAGCCTTACACACGCACTCACACACACACGCACACACGAGACTGCCCTAATCGCGTATGGCCACCCAGTCACCAGCCCACGGGGGGAGCGGGGGGAGCGGGGGGAGTTCAGGTCTCCTTTGGTGTCAAGGAAACAGGAAGTGCACATTTGGAAAACAGGAAATGATAACGTGGGCTTTTAAAGCCCTGTTCATCTTTTTTCTGCCATCTCGTGAAGGAACAAGATGGCGAGCCAGAAATAAGCCACCGTAACTTTTTCAAACACCGAAGCGCCCTGCTTCCCAGACAACCGTTTTTGACCCGGGCCGTGGGTGAAAATCATAATGGCCGTAGGGAACGGGACTACTACTTCGAAGAGATTTGACTCTCACTTAGAGAATCCCCAAATCCCCAGGATTTGAATAATGAGGAAAACCGAATGCTAGAGAGAACGCCGAAGCCTTGATTCGCTTTATTCCGTGAGTGTCGGTGAGCCAGCAAAGGGCTTTGGACAATAAGTGACAAAATCAATGTCATTCTTCGTGAAAGCGAAGGGATCGATGACCACAGATTGAGTGTCCAAAATATACACAAAACCAGGCCTCCCCGGAACTCACACCGAAAGTAAAAAGAGCTGCGGCGCTTTCGAGAACAAAGGCTCTTTCCGGCGTCGACCACCGGTAAAGAGCTGACACGGCCAGTAAGAGCCGGGTCCCTCCTCTCCGCCCTCGTGCTCTGGGGTCAAAAGCTCTGGGCGCCAGGACAAAGGAGGCTGAGGGACAGAAGACTCCGGCCTCAGGTGGCTATTGGAAGGCTTAGCCCGCGAAGTGCCTCATCTTTTAAAGCTGGACAGGAGCCAAAATCAATTGCCCTAGAAGCCAAAGGGAGGCCGAGGATTATCGGCGGCGGACGACTGATCCCCCCGTGTCCGCCTACGGCCCCTGGTCGACTCTGCCTGGACTGCTACGCGCCAGTTCAGCTTTTCACATCTGACATCAAAGCGACGCACTGCTTAACTCAACGCACTGTGAGCGGTTCCGCACCAGCAGAATAACGCTATCGACGCCTTCCTTTTCCAGCCTACAGAGAACCCACATCCTGAATTATCCGTTTCATCGCTACCAGGTGTATAGGCTAAGACTCCCTAAGAGGTCCCCCTGGATTGGGAGAGACTCACACATTAGGTATCACGTGTCAACGTATTTATTCGTTGTCCATAATTAGTATCTTTAAAACCACATTCACAGAAACAGCCTGTCTGATTATTGGAATTTGGGAGCTCACGGGCAGTTATAAGTATCTTGGCGAATGTGGTCAAATTCTGCCATAAGGGAATAGCGAGATTATTTCATGGATTATATAATTCGCTCGTCATCTCTAAATAAGTCCTTATCGAGCCCCTGCTACTTGTGCTGGGCGCTGGGACGTGAGGGCAACAAAGCAGAGTCGGCGCTGCCCTCCCCGAACTTATGCTCTGAGGGGGACTGGTTTACAAGTAAGTTAAACGATGAGCTAGTTAACTGCAACTTAGGTTAAGGGCTCTGAAGAAAACGCAAATACTGAGATGAGAATAACTGGGGTGTGTGGGGGGCGGGGCGGGATCTATCCCTCTCCCCCGCGTCCATCGACCGTGCGTTCCAGACCGTGCTGATGGGCCCAGACTCAGCCCCTTGGTGCCCGCTTTGCGGCGAGGCCGACCATGCTCTAGGGAGGATGCTGCGTTGCTCAGCCGTCTCCCTAGCAGACGGCTCACAGCGGTGAGCGCCCAGCGACTCCACTCGTCACTGCCCCACTTCGGGGACGGGGGGGGTTTAAGCCTCGTGACCTCTCAGAATGAGGAAGGGCGATGGCTGGGGAACTGCCCGGGCCCAATGTCGAGGAGCAAAGCAGCTGTGAGTTCACGTTCATGTTCCAGCCAGGCTCCGATGGCCCGTTCCTGCCTGTTTCATTCTCTCCTTCGGGGTAGGCTGGGGACTCGCACATGACTGTAGGTTTTGGAAATGAACCAACTCCACCCGAGTTTACTTGGAAATAAACCAAACTCAGCAAAAAGGGGTTATTTGTTACACCAACAAAATTGCTCCCCGTATGAAGTCGTTTACCTAAACTCAGAACATGACCTACATGAGAAATCTAGTACATGAAATCAAAACCTGAATAATGTTGTTGAGTGTTTGCTTGGCTTTTGCCATCTTTTCAACAATGACAATGACCAACCAAACAAATAACCCTACACTGGAAATTTCTTTGACGCGAATTCATAGTAGCCACATCAAGTGGAATTTACTATGAGGCAGGGTCGTCATAAACCACATCCAGAAAGATTCAGTTATTTAAATACCTGAAGGACATCAGAGAATCGTAAAGAGTTGAAGAAGAATCACTTAACTCAAACCTTCCACATTCCAGACGTGGTCTGAAGCCAAGAAAAGTAAAATGATTTACCAAAGGTCACGTGACGATTGGGCCAGAACTCAAATTCCAGCTTCTTGATGCTAAATCTTGCAGGTAAGCAGGGCAATGACCCAATGACTTACACACCTACAGTTTTACATCTTTTAGTAATTTTGCCACAAGTTAGGTATATGCAGAGATTGGAAGAATAGTACAAATAATTCCCAGATACGTTTTGCCCAGATCCGTCAAATGATAACATTTTACTACACTTGTTTTCCCTCTCCCTCCCCCGTCCCTCCCTCCTGAACTGCTGTAAGAGTAGTTTCAGATATGACATCCCCTTTATCCTTAAATAATTCACTAAATAATTCACTTAAATAATTCATTATAATTATTAAATAATTCCTAAAAATGAGAATGTTCTTTCGGGTATTCTAAGCATTAAAAAAATGAGAATATTCTTGCACATGACCGCAGAACGATTTACAAAATCAGGACAATTACTACTGGTAAAACGACTGATAAAACCCTATAACCTAAAGCCCTTATTTAGATTTTTTTTTTTGATTGGCCCATTAATGTTCTTTATAGCAAAACAAAAATCCCAAGATCATGTGTTTCATCTAAATTTCGTGTCTTTTTATTCTGATAAGAATAGCTCTCGAATCTTTGTATTTCATGACAGTGGGGTTTTTTAAAAGGACGGATTGGTTATTTTATAGAATGTCCCTTAATTTGGTTCTGTCGCACTTTTTTAAATGAGACATGAACTGTGGATGCCACAAAAATGACGCCGAGCCCCTCTCCACATCACTTCAGAGGCACAGGCTCTGAATACGCCCAGTTAACCAATTAGATCGTTTGGTTACAGTAACGCCAATGAGATTTCTCCAGTCGAGTTAC
>NW_006434366.1:3482585-3486205 GCF_000325575.1 Pteropus alecto | reverse complement strand
GGGAATGCTTTGAAACTACGCAAATCCCTGTTACTCTCAAACCTTCACCCCCATTTTAGCACCCACTGAATTTTCTTGCTTGAAGCAGTTATTATTATGGTGTTGCCAAATATTCATCTTATAATCCGATCCTCCCTTCCACATTTCACCGATAGATTTTGACTGTGAGGAGGAGCTTTCCCTTTTTATTAGTTTACTGGTTAGTTGCTTGTTTATTGGTGGGTTTGTGGATTCCTACTTCATTCTCTCCTTTATAATCGTTATCTGCTGTTTCAGATTTGGCCTGTGGGAGTTCCTTCAAGCTGCCTCCAGTGTCCGTTTGACCTATTCTCATCATTCTTTAAGTACTCAACGGAATCACTTTTCTAAGGGTTGACAGAAGTTAAGCAACCAAGCTCTAAGAAGCAGACCCTGAGATCTGACTGTGAGTATTTGAATTCGGGAAGTTATCCCAAGAAACAGGGGAGCAGAGGAACAGGAAGGGGAAGGAAACCAGGAAAAGGTATGTTATTGAGAAGCAACCAGCGTGGACAGCTGGAGCAAAGCCTGCTGGGAAACTCGGGGAGCTGTGTGGAGCGTGCTCAGAGTTACCCCACTCGAGGGGTGAGGGAACTAGGGTATTTATACACCGGGGTGGGCAGAATAAAGACCCCAGAGGTGGCCATGTCCTAGGGCCCAGAGCCTGTGGCTATGTCACCTTACAGATGAGGTCGTGCTGGTGTGATTAAGTTAAGGGCACGCAAGGGGAGATTGTCCTGGGTCATCTGGGTGGGTCCGATGCCATCACGAGGGTCCTTAATAAGGGGAGGCCGGAGGGCCAGAGCCAGAGAATAAAATGTGACCCAGAGGCAGAGGTCAGAGCGATGCAGCGTCACAAGCCCAGGAATCGCTGATTGCGTCACTGACTTGACCTTCACAGCGAAGGCTCTAACGAGTCGCAGAGGGTGGGGCCCTTCCAACCTGGCATTTTGTGGATTGTAGACAAGCATGCAGATGCAGGTCCACACGACCACGCGGACATCAGCTACGGGACAACCCTGGTGTGGCGTGGCTCAGTCTGCAGGACTGCGGGCCCCGAAAGGCCTAGGGGAGTCAGGTGCCTGCCTGTCAACTGGACTGGGGGCTGTCTGTTCAGCCGTGGTGGCTTTGCAGATAGGCTCTGGGGGCCTCCGTGCTGCAACACAGCCACCTTCCAAACACCTGCCACCCGGCCAGACGGCTTCCTCTCAGCCCCGGCTGCCCCTCCACCCACTCCATAACTCCTGGGGGGGCAGTCCCCAGCAGGCCCTTCCTTCCTGTCCTGCAAGCGGCTTTGGAAAGCAGCAGAGGCAGGACGCTACATCGACAGTAAACTTGTCTGTTCACCTTTGACATTTCGAGTCCATAAAGTCCACTTGGCTACCAGCCGAGAGTGGAGAGTTTTCCTTCTTGCTTGACAGAATTTACTTACAGAGACTGACCATTTTTTAAAAGGCATTCATAAGCTCCCAACAGCTTTTCCATATCTTAAGATTACCACCTTGGTTTAAAACCTGGTTTATCATGATCAATAGTATCATTTGCTTTGTCATTTAAGAAAAAGGTACAGTCACCTCCACGTCACCTTACTGTAGGAAAACTTACACTGGGCCTTAATTCGGTATCACCTATAGTTACTTTTCTTCTTGTCATCTTAATGCTACTAACAATTATCAATAATTGAACACATATTTGTGGCTCAATTTTTTTAGTTAGTGCCAAAATGTAAGCTTACTTTATAAATTTGTAATTTATGTTTCTAATTCTGAACTGAGACTCTCACTTTCTATTGTCAAACTGGTCCTTCAAGGGCTTAAAACTTCAGGGAGCATAGACCTGGCCTTCGAGGCTGTACCGATGAACTGCGGTGTAGGTCACACTTCTCAGAGACAATGGAAAAGGACCATCACTTATACACGTCCATTGCCAAAAGGTAATTTCTGCAGTTGTCTCTCTTGCTCCGAGGGACTGTGTGACAGCCTGTGCCCTAAGTGAGCCAACCCCAGGGACAGACGTTGGCACTGCCAGTTACTTACTATCACTGACGTGAACACCAACCTTTAACAATGTGTCCCCGTAAGTCCAAAGAAGTATCTGAGCTTCTACATCTCCCATGAGTCCCCTCTGAGTCTCCTCTGATTTCTGACAAAGTGCTGATGGCAGTGAACAAATTAAGTTCCCGGGTGGGTGGACCCTTTAACGATGACCCCTTAACAATATTGCTGCAGCCTTGCTAAGTACTAAGGAGCTGTAGTCTGCAATGAACTCAGTGACCCTAAAATAAATTTCCTATTCTCTCTCATCGCTACGAAACCTTACGTAGTTAAAAATCTTGCTGTACCCCCATGTACACTGCAGCATTGTTTACGAGAGCCAAGACACAGAAACAACCAAGTATCCATCAAGAGGTGAATGAATAAAAAAGCTCTGGGGAGGTTGTGTGTGTGTGTGTGTGTGTGTGTGTGTGTGTGTGTGTGTAATAGAATACTATTCAGCCACACACACAAAAAAATGAGGAAATTCTACATGGATGGAACTTGAAGGCATTATACTAAGTGAAATAAGTCAGACAGAGAAAGACAAATACTGTATGATCTCACTTATACACAGAATCTAATTTTTAAAAAATCCACCGAACTCATAAGAAAAATAAAAGGAGATCAGATTTGTGGTCCCCAGGCAAGCCGTGGAGGGGGGCTGGGGGAGGAGCTGAGGGAAGGGGAGATCGAAGGGAGATGTTCAAAGGGCACAAGCTTCCATTCATAAGCAAGTTCTAGGGATGTGACGTACGGCATGGCGACCGCGGCTAACGCTGACGTATGACAAATACGAAGAGTTCTCACCGCGAGGAGAACATGTTTTTTCTTTTCTTTTCATTGTAACTATGTGGGAGGCAGGGTGCTGACTTAGCCTATTGTGGAAATCATCTTACAACGTACGTAAATCGAACCGGCATGCCGTACGCCTTAAACTTATAAAAAGATGTATGTCAGTTATTTCTCAATAACCCTGGAAAAAAGAAATTCAAAAAAAAAAAAGAAAAATATCTTGGCGCATGAAGGGATTTTGTGATGGAGAAACAGACAAACATATAGAACACAATGAGTAAGGATAGGGGTCGTTCATGACACAAACTGAAGCTCGAACAGTATCGCCAGGCAGAGTTATGGATCAAATCTACTATAAGGAAAACTCCAGAATCTTCTGTACTTAGCAAGTGATTCTCTTTTCCGGGCACCGAAACCCATCACAAATTGCTTCCTTTCCGGGGAAAAGCACCTGAGTCGTCTCCTACCTTACATACACTTCCGGCAGACGTCCGGGCTGGACCGGCTCCTGTGGCACGGGTGCTTCCTGGAGCCTGTCCGAAGAAGGGAACAGAGGTGGTAGGCATGAGATGATGCCCTCTTGCGGACGCACACTTACTGGCCACGTGCCTCAGGCTTTCACGTCGCATTCGTGAAACGTATCAGGGCAAGGTCAGACGAGTGGTGTGGGCGGGGAATCCCGTCTGGATGGACGCAGGAGACCTGGATTCCAGGCCCTGCCAGCCCTAACTTCCGTGTGACTCTGTGCCGACGTCCGCCTGCTTCCGTCATCGA
>NW_006434366.1:3437228-3482567 GCF_000325575.1 Pteropus alecto | reverse complement strand
TTGGAAAAGCTGTTCTCTAAAGGTCTCTTCCAACCCCAGACGTCTATGACTCGGTGAAATATAGTGACTTCTGTAACAGCACACAGATCATTCATTTGATCGAGTCATATTGTCTTAGCCCAAATGATTTTTGGTTTCAAAGTTAACACGTAATTACGAGGAAGTGGAGTCGCCAGTTAAAACCCACGGACATCTCGGGGAGCAGCTCACTTTCCCTAAATGTGCACTGACAACGAGCAATTATCGTCTTCTGCAGACACGCGAATGATCGGAGCCTTCGGCAGAGGGAGTCACCAAGTGTCCTTGTGCCACTTAACAGATATTTTATCACATGATAAATTAGGTTCCTTTTCATCCACTCTAATAACATATTTCTTACAATAATTAGAGATGCCTCAAGGCCATGATGCATTCTGGCTGGGCCTGATAAGGAAGAAATTGCCTGTCCAACGAATATTTCGGAAGGTTTATGACAAAAAAAAAACAACAACATAATCTCATCTTATCTTTCGGTGGCCAGTAACAGAAAACAAGCCCTAAAAGGGAAACCATTGGCTCAGTTATCTGGAGAGCCCAGCTTCAGGCCTGGCTTCAGCTAGGGGAAGACTAAGGGGGTAACACAGGACCCAGTTCGTTGCTCCTCGGGCTCTGCTCCGCCCTGTGCTGGCTCATTCCCAGGTTCCACTAGAAGTGACTGCCTACCTACATCATCCCAGGTTCAATTACAAAGCGAGTGAGTACTTGAGTACGTCTTCCCTCTGCAAGTCAGAATAAAAGTCCTAAGCATGACTGTCACTAGCCTGAATTAAGCCACGTGACCAAGCCCAAAGCGGGCACTGTGGCCCCAGGATGACGCTGAGCTTGGTCCTGGGATGGGGCCATCCCCGGGGGAGGTCGGCTCCTCCATACCCCGCACCCCCGTCCCCCCACGAAAGTCTGCCAGGAGAGAGTGAGGCGAGCGTTTACTCAGGGAAAGTAGGGTAGCATTAGCCAGAAGCTGGGTCGACTGTAGCTCGGTTACAAATGACAGGTGTCAACTTTATGCCCGAAGCAACGTGCATTCTGAGAGAAAGATCAAGGCTTGGAAAGCACGCGAGAGCTCAGTCCCTTCTCCCCGCGTAAGGCTGAAGAGGCTGAGACTGGAAGAAACCGAAGCAAAACACGAGGGTGATGCTCACTGCTCGGGAGTCCGACGACCCTGATCCCACCACGCAGAAGCTCTGCGGCTCCGGGCAAGTCGCCTCGCTGCACCGAGCCTCCCTCTACGCATCTGAAAGCAGGAGCAGTCGCGCCCCCACCTCGCAGTGTGGCCGCGTCAAACGAACTACTGGACCGGTCAGTATCCAGCGCTCAGTGTCCAACAGACGGCAGCTGCTGCTGATGGAAATCGGAAAAGACCCGCCCAAGGTCGCAGGGCCGCTCGGCGGCCCGGCTGGAACCGACACTGAGTCTCTCGACGTCCCGCCCAGAGCCAGGCGTGAAGCCCGGTGAAATGGACTAGCTCACAAGGCAGTTATATCTAAAACAGCACCGAATAAGTCAGTTTTTCTCCCCCGACTCGCCCACCTCGAGGCTCACGGGCCCCATCGCACAGAGCAGCCCGTGAGGTCAGCAGACCCTCTTGAGAAGAGGCCAAAACAGGCCTGTCCGGTTTCACTCCGTTAACCGTGACTAGGCCACTTGGAGAAAGACACCACTGACCTGGGGGACGCGAGCTGACACCAGCGGGCAGATGTGGCCCCCGGTCTCGTCAGCCGAGTGCCCGCTGAGCTTGCCAAGTTTGCTAAGCGTCTTCGTGTCACTCCCGTTTAATGACGCCCTCCCTGCGGCCCGTCACAGTCCAGCGGAGCTGCGATCTCTCCGTCCGGGTTCTGCCTGGGTCGGAGCAGAGATGACGGTGATGACGGCGCCTTTCAACAGCTACGAAGCACTCTCCACGCGGTATCTACTTTAATACTTGTGCTGACTCGGCGAGCAACCCCGTCAGACCCACTTTACCGATAGACGACTGAGACTCAGAGAGGGTGAGTGAACTGCCCGAGGTCACGCGGCTAATAAGAAGCAGAGTCACAGCTGCAACAACAAATGCTGTGTCCCTCACCCGGCGCGCTCCTCTGCGATGACATGTATCACCTACTGTCTTTGATATCTATCTGTGTCTTTGTCTTAAGACATCTTCATAAGACTTAACACTCCTTGGGGGAATGGAGCACGTGTTTATCGGCACAAATTATAAATAACACCTGTCTAGTATAGTGACTTTGTAACTTACGAGACACTTGAATGCAGTAACGTGTGGAATTCTTAGCGCGATCTTCTGAAGCCAGCTTCGTCTCCACCTTGCACGTGAGAAATGAAGCTCCGATGACGTCAGTGATGTCATCAAGGACTGACTGCTGGTAAGTTGCACACTTCCCGGCAGCAGCTCTCAACCCAAATCGGGTGGCTGTCGGAGTTGTGACAAACATGGCAGCCCTCTGGCTGGCAGGCGTGTGTTCTGCACTGTTCACGGAGTTCGCTGGGAACAAGCTCCAGCCCCGCAATAGTGATGTGGTCACATACCCTTTACCGGCTCCTTCCTCAGCCCACTGCCCCAAACCTGTGCTGGTGCTTCCTGGGATAACCCCCCAAAGAGCTACTGCCACTTGGATTCGATTCGGTTCTCAGGGTCTGCTTCCAAGGAAACCGAACTTCAGACCTTCTTCCTGAAGCGCTGTGTCTCCCAGTGGGTAGGAGGGGTGAGGTTAGGGAGGTGAATAACCAGGGATTTCAGACTATGTGATTTCCATTTCCAGTTCTTTAAAGAAAGAAGAGAAGAAGCTGTTATAGAGAGTCCATCGCTAAACAGCCTGCAGCCTGTTAAATTCATTGCAAGTCAAAACGTCTGCTTACAGGGGCCGTGGTATTAAATTGACAGTTGCCTTAGAATCTAAAACGGAGTTGGCTAGAACAGATCAGAGGAAAAAAAATGTGCATTTTTCGGGCTATTTCCATGACAGACAGACAGACACTCACTCCTCTGCTCTCGTTACGGTGTAAGGCGATTTCAGATATTCTTCGATGGAAGCGGAAGCCCTGCTTCCACCTGGCGGCAGAGCTCATTCCCAGAGTCTCAGAGCCTCGGTATAAAATCAAAGACCTTGACGTGGTCAAGGGCATGAAAAGGAAAAACCTGGAAACAATTTAACTTGGTGAAGGAGCGTGCAAGGAGGCTGAGCTACATACAGATGCTCACACGTAAACACACGCACGGCGACACACTTGGTGAAGGAGCGTGCAAGGAGGCTGAGCTACAGATGCTCACGCGTAAACACGCACACGGCGACAACAGTCGCCCACGCGCTTCACGGGCGTTTTTCGGCCCAGGGGATTATGTGAATCCAGCGGTGGCTTCATTATTCTTATGCCGTCTCTGGCCCTCTCCCCAGAGGGGGGAGCTGGGACGCGGAAGTTTTAAGCTAAGCGGCATAGCTGAGCTGACGCCTTGATAGCCGGTTTATGAAGAACACTTCAGATATGGGAAAAGCATCGTCCTCAAAATCTTAGCTAATCTTTCTGTTAGTGAATGAAGAAGCTTCTATCTGAAAAGGCGCTGCACAGATATCAATGCTTTCAATTGATATTACTGTTTAAATCATCTGTCCAGGTAGAGTCTCATTCTAAATTGGAGGCAGGAAGCCACTTAGAATCTCTAGTAAGGATGTCAGGTCACACCTTCCGCAGGAACAAAGGCCTGGGAAGTGGCGTTCACGTGACTCCACAGCTGAACCATGGCGAGAACTGAGACTAAACCGTTCGTATCTCCAGATCCTTCAGGGACGGCCTGGCGCAGGAGCGTAAATAAACCTCCTTCGAACCTTAGTTCGCTGAGTGCCGCTTGGTTCTTCCGGGTACACAGGCCAAAACCGCAGCACAGCTGGGGGTTACTGCCCCCCCAATCAGACACATGACAAACGCCCCTCGAAGGTGATTTTCGAAGCCTTGTGTTAGCCTCTTCTGCAGTCTCGTCAGCATCTTTTGCTATTTTCCCAAGAATAGAGTTTCATGGCCATTTTTCTTATTTGCAAGAAGTTATCAGCGTAAACTGAAAGATTTCAGGAGAAACTTAGGGGAGCCAGGAGACCAGGGCCCTGGTCTTACCTCCGCCGCTTGCTGGCCTGTGCTCTTGGGAAGGCATCCAGTCACTCCAGTGACGAAATTTCTCATTTGCAAACGAGGGGACTGGAATGCATGATCTCTGAGGTGCATTCCAGTCCTAAGTCTATCATAATTCCATGACAAATATGTTGTTGTTTAAAAAAAAAGAAAGAAAGAAAAATATTTTACAATGGGCTCTAATGAAATGCTGCTACTCTATAAACTGGAGATAAGGAATTGCCTGTCTCCTGAACTATAAAGGCTTTTCGTGGGATCTGTTTTTATTCAGATCTGTTTTTATACAGAGACCAAGGACAGGATGGAGGAAAAATCTGGGGTTGGATAAAAAGAAGACTTGATTTACCCAGTCAGTGGGTAGATCTCACCCTTGAGATCTCTAACTAAATGGCAATCATCTAGGGCCAAACACAATGCATCCCTTGCGTAAAACATAAGGTCCTCTGGAGAAAGATACCCAGTTTTCAAAATACCAAGATTTCTGCCCCCAGGAGTCAGAGAGGGTAGTTGCAAAACCCATCGGCCCACGTCAGGTACCCGCGAAGATATATAAGACACGACGAATTGGTATCAAAGACACCGCCCAGCAAAGGGAGGGCGTGAAATGCCGATGGCTGTCAGAGCCAGAGCTCATGCTTCTCCCTATGAAAGGCGAGACGTTGGCCTCCCAGAGGCCCTTCTGTCTCAGAATCCTGTGACACTGTGGCTTTGTGATACTCCTAGTTTATTCGACACATGAGAGGAACAGAATTATTTGAAAGCAACATCGGTCTAACTATAATTCTCCTGTTTGTTCGCAGTCCCTTTTGTTGGGATTTCTTTGTTGGCCATAAGTCACTAGAATGACGAAACGGTAGATTTAACCCAAATACCTAATATCCTGAATTTTCGGGTCATTCCCTATAATATTGGAGCTATTTAGAAGAATTATTGGCCTGAATCCATTTATTATATTTATCAACTCCAATGATCCATTTTACAAACCATTATTATGCATTGTTTTAAAAACCCATTTGTTTTGGATGGTGTTTTCCTTAATTAGTTAGAAATGCAGAATTAGATCTCAAGAGTAAAGGCTCCAATGTTGCCATAGTTTGCTTTTCCATAACCACGGGCACGATTGTCCTTCCCATGGCAATTCACGTGAACTCTGACCCAGCTTTTATTTACTTGGCCCTAAAGAAGTAAAATAGTTCGAGCTCTTCAACTTCCCCAGGTGTGTTTCTTTGGTTTGTTAATACCTTTTTAAGTAGGTTTGTAAGAATGTATTTTAACAGTGTTTTACATCTTTAAATGCAAACATGTAAAAGAATTTGCATTTGCCAGGTTATTAGGCCAGGGTTAAATTAGGTGTTTGCGAAAGCCTATTGTAAATGGTGAAGCACTTTACCTGCGTTAATTATAATAATAACATAAAGGTTTTAGGTGTTGTAGGGTGGTGGGTAATAATAGCATTTGAAGGCCGAGGACCTGGATTTAGATCTTGCCTTGCTTCCTACCAACTTTCTGACTTTGGCAAGTTCCGTAACTTCCGAGTACCTATTTTTCTGACCTATGAAATACAAATAATATCAATACCTGAGAGTATATATAAAGAACTTGCTCGACACGTGTTAATTAGTATTATTAATATTAGCGCAATACGTATTTGTCGATAAGGGGGAAATGTCCTGATCCATTCATTAATCAGTTGATTATTATTGTGAGAACTCAGTGAGAATGTAGGCAACAGACTTAGCACACAGCCTAGACGATGCCCTATTTCACTGCCTCTAAGAAGTCACCCATTATAAGGTGCACCATTATGGCATACGCCTCCGAGGAAGGAAAAAAGTTCCGCCAATTAATTGTAAGACACCGTCAATCATGAGACGCATCCCCACCGCAGAGAGAGAAGACACTGCAGGGGAAAACGCACCTTCGAATCAGGGATAGAGAACAGTTTTAACGAGTACGATGGGAAAAGATGAGAGGAGAGAAAAAAAAAACAGAAAATCCCCATTAAACTAATTTATCAGTGACCTCAGATCTGTGAATTTCTCATTCACTTACCGACTCCACATTATAATTCTTGTTCGTGGGCAAGAAAATTAAAGAACTTGCCAGAGGGAGCCAATAATCATAAAAGGCAATCATGGTGAATTATGACAAATGTCCCACAATATTCACGGAGCTCTTGCAGGAAATGAGGACTTCCCGGGTCACGACCCCCTTCCCGAAGGCAGGTCTCTCTCTCTTCTGCAGCATCCCCAAGATGCACAGGTGATAGTCACCTTGCCTTTCATGGCACGGTCCCCCAGAACAGCGCTTAGCATCGCTCCCGTGGAAATGCAAATCGAATCCCCTTGCACGGGCTGACAAGGGGGTGGGCGGCAGCGGGTGGGGCGTGCTCATCACCCGTCAGCCCTGATGGGAAGGTGGGTGACACTCGTTCTAAATGGCAAAGGGGGGAAGCGGCAGTTGAACGATTTAGGCCAGATCTGGAGAATGAATGACACAGAGGAGGAGGAAGAGACTCGCTTACTTCGAGAAAATTTCCAGCAAGTGCGGCGGGGGCGGGGGGAGGGGAGGAGGATGCAGGCACAGCTGAGGACACAGGGCTGTCTCTGGGCAAAGGAGCAAACGACGAGCAAATGACGAGCAAACGACGGGCTTGCTGCTATCTGGGGAAGGGGAGGGAGGATGAAACTCAGTGAGAATTGAGGACACAGACATGTTTATCCTGCCAACAGCATGTCAGTCTTAAGTCCTGACGGCCAACCAGCCAGTCCCAGTGGAACCTAAAACTGGTTTTAGAATAGAAGCAGCATGAGAAGCCATCTACACAGTGGTTCCCAGGCCTGGCTGCGCCTGAGAATCATCGAGAAAGCGTTATAAACACACCGGTCCTCGAGCCTTACCCCTCGGGATCCCCGTTTAATTGACCTTAGATGGGGCCCAAGCCATCGGTGTTTTCGAAAAGCTTCCCCAGGTGATTGTAACACAGCTTCGGCTGGGAACTGCTGACCTACTTCAGCCCCTTTACTGTTTCCGTGAAGAAGCTAAGGCCCAGAGCGAGTGGAACGGTGACTTACCCGAGCGTAGACGGCCAAACCCGCGGACGGAGCTCGGCCGTGGTCGACCCAGGCGCCCGACGCGGCCCTCCGTGCCCCTGCGGTGGCACTGGGCATCCGCACCCTGGCTGCGGCCTCGTGGTGGGAGGAGCCTACGCCTCCTCCCCCGACTTTGGACTTGCCCACGTGACTTGTTTGGGCCAATGGGACGTCAGCACTCATGAGACAAGCGACGGCCTTAACCGCGCTTGCACGGCTGGGTTTGTTTTCCGGCACCCCTGCCTTTCACCGTGAGAAGAGCACATCCTGGGTAACCAGTTGCTAATGTGAGAAGAAGATTAAAGCTCACGGAGCAGACCTGAACCCAGCCAGGCCCAGCTAAGCCAGATGTGCACGAGTCAAAAATAAATGCTTGGCGTTGTGGGCCGCTGGTGCTGGGGTGGTTTGTCAGGCAGCACTATCATGGCGACAGCTGACTGAGACAAACTCAGACTCAAGTTTTCTAGAGTGTGGCTCGCTTCATCACTGGACTCACTGGACTTACCACACACGGGCACCGGGCACAATCTGATGATGACCGACCCGTGCTTCATAAAGGACAGGTAGATTCCTCACGGGTTGGCACAGCGAACCTGCAGTCGAAAGTTCTTTTTGATTAGCTGTTCAGAGGCAGGCTTTTCCTCCATCGGAAAACTTTTCACCCACTTTAAATTTTAGCCACTCCTAAATCATTGTATCTAACAATTTCTGAGCTCTGACTGTATAGAAAATTTGCTCGATCCTAAGAAAAGAAACCCCTTGTGGGATAGGTACTATCCTTAGCTCCATTTTACAGAAAAGGAAATCGAAGCCCTGAGAGATAAATAACTCGCCCAAAGTCCCGAAGCCAGAACGGGAAGCCCAGAGGCCGCCCTCCCCACCAGTGAGCTGTCACACGGCCACCTGGACTTGCGAAGCCAGTGAAGACTACTCGTCCTGGTCAGTGTGAGGGCAACGCACTGCACCCCGGTATGCCGTTTATACAGAACCGGTTTTCCTTCAGGTGTCCCCTTGACTGTCCTTACGTTCTCTTTGCATCGTCTGACATTTAATGACACGGTGTCCTAAAGCCCAAAAGCAAATTAATTTCATATTAACAATTCTGCACCCAATTCCACTGAGTAGGTTTTTCCCCCACGTGGTGCCAAGCGATGCTCTGACACCAGCCGAGTGTCCTATAACTCAGGTCAGTGTGACACTGTTACCTGGAGATGGCGTAAGATCTCACATAAGGGCTCGGTCCTGCGAGACAGCCCCGTCCCCACTCCACACGCCATCGCAGTCCAGATTGTCACCAGCTACGAATCGGAGATGCCAGCGACCCCCTCCTTGGGCTCAGTTAATTTGCTACAGAAGCTGACGGAGCTCAGGGAGACGTTTTAGTTCGTCAGTTCATTATAAAAAGACGGAACTCAGGAACAGGCAGGCGGAAGAGATGCCCGGGGCCAGGTGTGGGACAGCGCGGAGCTTTCGCACCCTCTCGGAGCACCCCACGTGTTCCCCAGCCCGGAAGCTCTAGGACCCCGTCCTTTGGGGGTTTACGGAGGCTTCGGGCCATAGGCATGACTGACTAAATCACTAGCCATTGGTGACAGACTTCCATCTCCAGCCCTTTTCCCCTCCCAGGAGGCTGGGCAGTGGGACTCAAAGTTCCAACCTTCTCGACACAAGGTTGGTTTCCCTGGCAACCAGCCCCCATCCTTAGGAAACTAGGGGCTTTCCAAAAGCACTTTATTAACATAATAAAAGACACCTCGTTCTTGTCACTTCTCATCCAGGGGTTTTAGAATTTCCATTCCGGAAATGGAGATGACGACCAAATACATATACTTCTTACTACAAATCGCAATCTTCTACATGCAGAAGGTCACCTCCCCTGTAGGAGCTGAAAATGCTGGCTACTCTTTCTTCCCTTTCTCTCCCGCTAGACTCTGCCAGTTTGATGCCAGGGCCACCCGAGATCTGTCCCTTTCTGTCAGGAAAGCGAATGCTTTCCTTCAGAACTCCAAATTCCAGCACCTTCTATTGCCTCCCGTGGGCCGGAACTGGGGCATGTGGCCATGCCTGGCTGCAGGGAACACTGGTGTTGAACAGCGTGCCCGCTGTGGTGCGAGCCAGCAAGAGCGCAGGGGGTTGAGATGGCTCTGGAGAGCAGGTGACCGGTCCCAGGTTACACGTCAGGAAACAGAGGCTGGGCGAAGACAGGCAGCTTGCCCCAGGGGACGCAGCTGATGAGCGGAAGAGCTGAGTGTCGAACCTGATGTACGTTGGCTTTAAAAGTTCACATTGTTCCACTATGCCATTGTGGTGGTGTTTTAAATATATCCATAATTATTAGGTAATTCTCATTCCAAAACGGGATTCATTCCCTTCCCCTTGAGTGAAGGCCAATTTTAGTAACTACTTTCTCACAAACGGGGTGAGAAGGACGTTCAAGTGCCAGATTCAGCAAATCAAAACGTGGGCCGTGCCGGAACGAAACGGCAGAAAGGGTCATCGTAGGCTTTCGAAACACGGATTGTCTTCCTGAATTCCCTCTAAAATGAAGGTCAAGCGCAAGAATAAATCGTTCTCAAAGAAGCTAAAAGAAATAGCCCAGATATTTAAGTGAAAGTTAAATATGTTGTCACAATCGTTTAATAACTTCATATAATCTTCCTTGCTATAATGAGATAAAAATGTGTTTATCAAATATGTATAATCATTATCATGCTCAAATCTGAATTATTGTAAATTTTTTACACATTGTTAAAATTTTAATTCTGAATTATATAATCAAAGTAATTCTTTCTGATATTGTTTTATATAATAAAAACAGGAACGCACACAAAATATGAGCTATTCCATTTTAAATTTTTAATAGTTTCTTTTTGTTCTTGGTGCCTAAAATTAGTCATTTCTGCTAGCTTTTCTCCAGTGAACTTTTTGAAATCTTCCTTTATATTCTATCAGTAAGAAAACGACCCTGGAACATTAGAAAAACCCAACTAGAGAATGCTTTCATGAAGCACTGCTCCAGACTTTGAGAAGAAAGAAATCACTGACTTCCAAAATCATGTCTTCTTTTTATGAACACAGTGGAAAAACAAATTCTTTCCGTTCAGTGAATTCGAATCCCCAGTCTGGGGTCTGGGAAGCTTAGAGATGGTGAGATCCAACCTTGTGCTTTATTTTGCTCCTGGATCACTCTTTTTGAGGTTTATGGGCTACATATAGGGCTAGTGAGATATGATCCCCTTTTAAGAAACTCCTTTTCAGAAGCCAAAAATAAACAAAACAAAATAGTACCCAGAGAAAAAATCCTTCGCTGCTTCTCCCTCCCCGATGATCAGTGAGAAGTACTGGGAACTTCTGGCATCAGAGCCCGTGTCAACTCCTGCCTTCGATAAGGGATGGGAACAGAGGGCACAGCCCCAGCCTGCTGGCGGCAGAGAAATAACCTAGTGGGTGGCAGCCGCAGGAGGAAGTCCTCAGACTGACTGACGGCTGCTGACTTAAAATCCGCACAGGAAAAGAGAAATAGCAAGACCTATTAAGTAAGCTGGGGGGGTCGGGGTGGGAACAGGGCTAAGATTCCTGGGTCTTGGCTCTAAACGGTTCTTTTTAAGCAACGAGTGATCCTTTCTGCTTCTTACCTTATTGACAGAATGGATGAAGGTAGACTTGACTGTGTGTTTTTCAACTGGAGGACAGAAATACATGGAAAAGGAAGCAGTAGCTCCAGCCTATTTGATTCGGTATGTTTTCTAAAATAAAGGTAACATAAAATGGGGTAAAATATATACAGGATGCCCAGTTAAATTTGAGATACGTCATGAATATTTTTTAGTGTAAGTATATCCCAAGTAGTGCATGGAACCTAGTTACGCTAAAAAATTTCTTTGTTAATTTTCTGAAATTTCAATTTAACGGGTATGTTGTATGGCAGCCGGCAACCCTGATGTGCGACCTCAGACACTAGGTCATAAAATGGATTGTTATTTCCTCTTTCTTTTCTCTTTGGATCACTCTCTCGGGGGGAGGCCAGCTGCCACTTTGTGGAGACCCCAGGCAACCCTCTGGAAAGACTCACATGGTGAAATTCTGAGGCCTTTAGCAAGTAGCCAGCAGGGAATGCGGTCTCCTGCCAATGACCACACTCAGGCCGCAGAGGGCCACAACCGCAAGGAGCATCTTGACTACAAAGGCCTGAGCCTGAGACAGAGCCAGCCAACTAAGCAGAACTCCTGACCCAGACAGACTATGAGATCAAAGCCATTTGTTGTTTTGAGCTACTAAGTTTGGACTAATTTGTTAGGTGGCAAGAGATTCCTAACACCACATCACGTAAGTAGATGTTCGTCTATTCAGAATTCTCATTGATCTTTCTGGCATATAACGAATCTTTTTGTTTAAAAGAGAATTTTCTTGTCTTTTGCTTGGAAGTGTCTTCTTCCTCTGAACAGCACTGTCCTGTCAAAGGCAGATCCAATACAGCACTGACTGCGATCTTGAAGGGAAATTTAGTCGAGACTAATGATTTTAGAGAAAATTTCAAGCAAAACAAAAACAAACACAAAACTAAGCACATTGAAATACACAGTAGCTTTCCAGTGTGCCTTACAGATTGCAAAATTTCACACTGATGTTATTCGATCATTGATATAAAGCAAGATTACGACCTGACTTTTTCAGCTTAAAAAAACAAAACAAACAAAAAAAAAAACCACAGGCTTTAAAGGGATTGGAATGTGCCCAAGGTCACACGGCGAAGATTCCAACACAGATCATTTGACACCCAGTACCTTCAAAGGTGCTGCCTCTTACATGGACAGTGTCTTTCTTTATGACACTGGTCATTGATCCTAAATGGTGGTGCGCTGCACGTGGTTTTCAATGTCAAAGATGTTGAAACACAGGGCAGAGAAACAGTCATCAATCATGGGAAGTCAAATCGCAAAAGCAAGCCCCTCTTGACCTCTGAAAAATGAGTTTAAGTTTTTCTCATGATTTCAGCAGCCATGGCTGACAATGCCACCAGTGGTCAAGAGTTGGCTCGAACCCTCAGCAAATTCTGTCATACCATTTGACTTGTCATTTCCCATCCTGAGAAACTCTCTTCAACAGCAGCAGCAACAAAACGACAAATATTGGGATAAATCTGTCACAGGTAGGACACGCAAGACAACAGCAGGGTAAAAAGTAGAATTCCTGTGCTTCTCCTCTGGGGGTCTCATGTATGACTCCTCTCCCTCCCTCCCCAGAAATACTGGGTGTCGGCAAAAGCCAGATCTTGTTGGTTTTGCTGTATGACTAACTCGTCACCACTCGTTTATGAATCGTACTATTCAACCCCCACATAAAATCTGTATCGGAACCGTGATTTTGAAGTCGGTCGCAGGAAAACCTCTGTTTTTCCTGCAAAAGTGTTACATATTGAATGGGCAATATTATAAATGGACAGGGAGCTCATTATAAAAGAGAAAGATGTCGAAGTTGGCTAGCAAAAATAAAAACAGTAAATAAATTCGAGTAAATCAATTCAAGTAAATAAATGCAAGTCCCAGTCAGAAACCACGGTGAACGAGAGAAATAAGACAGAGGAAGAGGAGTCGACAGGGACCTGGGGACAGTGCATTGTTCTGACTTAAGGAATCACCAACGTGGTAGGAAACCAGACAAGGGGAGACGCCCCTCCCGCTGAACACTCCACGGTGGGTCCTTCGCTCCCGCTTGTCCTGGTGTTAGATGGGAAAACCCACGCGCTCATGAAGCGTTTGAGCCTAGGCTGCCATGACCAAGTACTGCAGACTGCGTGGCTTGTAAGCAACAGAAAGCCATTTCTCACCGTTTTGAGGCGGAAAGTCCCAAATCAGAGTGCCAGCCTGCCTGGGTCCCAGTGAAGACCCTTTTCCAGCTTGCAGATGGCCAACTTCTCATTGTATTCTTGACATGGAAAGCCAGAGAGAGGAAGCAAGCTCTTCCGTGACTTTTTTTTTTTATGAAAAATTATTGGGGTGACATTGACTAATAAAATCAAATAAGTTTCAAGTGTACAATCCAACAGTACATCGTATAAATATTGCATTATGTGTTCACCACCCAAAGTTAGATTTCCTTCCCCACTCACGAGTGTGCCACCCTCCTGATCTCATCCAATCCAAATGATCTCCCCAAAGACCCGCCACCCAATACTGTCACATTGGGAGACAGGGTTTCAATAAATGAAGTTCAAGAGGACACAGACATTGAGTCCATAGCATGAAGCAAGCAGTAATTAGAAGTGGAGCCACGAATTATCTAGTGTCCCCATCTCAGGAAGAGGCCGACGAAGAGCAACTCTGGGAGATAAAATGAAACAATAATATATTAAGAAGGAGAAGAACTGTCTATGGCCACCCTGAACGCGCCCAATGCCGTCTGATCTCGGAAGCTACGCAGGGTCGGCCCTGGTTAGTACTTGGATGGGAGACCACCTAGGAAGACCAGGTGTTTAAGGTGTAAAAAATTAAAAAATAAAAAAATAAAAGGACTGTAAGCTGACAAGGTCCTTGCAATCTGTCAGGTCAACCAAGGGTTGCCTCTCAAAAAAAAAAAAAAAAATTTAGTTATAAACAAAAAGCGAACTTGAACTTATACCATCAAGTGGATTTCTAGATCTCGTCGATCTGTTGTTTCGCTCCCCGATGCTGGTCAGGTCATTAGAGAGAAAAATAATGTAATCGGCCTCTTCAAATATGTTTACGGTGGCCTTCGAACATCAAGGTCTTTGATTTCTAATTTATCTCACAAAGAAATTGAAGTAAAAGTATCAAACAGCTGTCAAAGTTCAGATGCAATCCCGCACGAAGAATTCTGACCCAGTCACGGGGAGGGGGGCGCTGCGAAAGATGGTAAGATTCACGCCCACGTTCCAGTCTGATGTGGAGAGGCCACCGCCTTCGAAGTGGGAGAAACGGCTGCCTCCAGTGAACCCTTAGGTGACTCCTGAAAACACCCTCCCGTGTCTCCATTTCACGACCTTCAGCTCCAAAGTCCCAAAAGGCGGATGAAGTGAAATTGGCAGGGGACTAACGACAGCCCCAGACACCCACACCCCGCCCTAGAGCGCTCCCCTGCGACGCGTCCTGAGTGCCTGTCACCCATGACGCAGCCCTGGGCCGGCCTCCCCAAGTGGGGACCCGTGTCCTGCACCGCAGGGGGTCCTTGGCCCCGTGCAGCAAGGACTTCAAGAGCGAGCCAGGGCGCAGACAAAGAAACGTCCATCCGAGAAGGAATGACGCTGCACAGCGCAGCTGTCTCCTCTCAAGGTAGGAGGATGAGTCCGCGGCATCTACAGAGCGGGGTTTAGAGACGTTCTTTAAGTTTCTATAAAAAATGACTGATTATAAGGACTGAAGAACGGAGTGAATGGCTGGGTTCATCTTTCACTTGTGCAAGGCACAGCTTAAAGTCTCCGTTTTCCTTCCATGGTGCGGGCGGGCGAGCAGTTGTTAGAAGCATCAGTGGAAATCTTCCTTTGTTCTGTAGGTTCCCGTGCTCTGGCCTCATGACAATGATGGCTAATCAACCAGGGTCTGAGTCCAAGGCGGCGGGCTCCGAATTCCTCTTGGCTTGATGTTGAGTTAGTCTGGATAGTTCCCAGGCCTCTTTCTTAAATTATCGGTCCTCGAAACAGCTTTGTATCTCCCCCGATCCACACCACTCCCAACCAAGCAGGCGTTGGCTGTTCGCATTCAATAAAAGGCCCTTTTAGTGAGCATTGTTGGTGTCCCAGACAGCGCGCACGGCACGAGGAACACAATGTTGAGCGAGACGTGTATGATGTCTGACTTCTTGGAATTTATATTCCTCTACTGGTTCTCGACTAGGAAAAACAGTCACCCACACAGGACATTTGGAAATGAATGGCAGGATCTTTTGTTGTCTAATGACTGGCATTTAGCGAGCAACATATGGGATAATTTAATACAGCGAAGCATCGTCCTGAGCAAAATGCCAAAAGCTCTCTGACGAATAGGCGGTTACGCTCTGATGTGTTAAGTGCTGCTATCGGGGCACGGGATGCCTTGGACGGCGCATGTCAGAGGCGCCGACACACGACCTAGACCCAAGGAGCCAGCCAGCGACATCCGAGCTGAAAGCAGCCGATGGAAGGTGGTGGCCAAGGCAGCTGAGTAGCAGGCAGTTTTCTAAAATTATCAAACGGGTAACAAAGCATATGAACAAAAGATAAATGATGTTGTTAATTCCTCGTTTTTAGCCATTAATTGTTGGATCAAGGGCAAGAACTCTCTGTAACGGTATTTTAGCCGAGTACAGTCAGCTATTTACGTTTAAATTTTGCCTCGTTTGAAGGAAGAGAGCGAAACCTCCCACACGTTAAAGGCTACACTGAGCGTGTCCCGGACGGCGCGAACCGTTTCCGGCTGACCTCCCTCTTCTCTCTGCTGAGTTTTTAAACTTCGTCCCCAGCTGCCATTCACCAGGGAGCAGGCACGCTTTTCACTAATACTCTGAGCCTCCGCATAAATAACGGGCCGCAGACTAAATCTGAATAAAATGACGCCACGGATTTACCACCGCACAGTCCCAAGTCCTCCCAAAGTCTGAGAGGCTCCACCGGATAGAGGAACAGCTGTTACCTGTTGTCCTCAAGTCTCAGCTCTAACTTGGCTGAAAAGATTCTACCGAACGTAATTGTTACCTTGCTGCACCCAAGACTTGTCGAATGTCCCCCAGAGAGCTGCTCTCAGCTACAGGCAAGGATGGGTGTCCCTTGGGGACGGGATCGGACACAGACACCAGCAACGTCCAAAATGTGTAGACGGCCTCTGTGGGTCAGTTTAAATTTCAAATAAATAAGTAAAATACGACGCATGCTTACTCTTCTTCCCTTCCGGTGATGTGAGGGAAAGTCGGAGAGGGACGGGGCGGGGGAGGCGAGCTGCGGCCGGGGGCTCCCCAGCACGTGACCTCCTCTTCGGCAGTCAGCGCACCCAAAGGCAGAGGGTGCCACGACCAGAAGGATCTTGGCGACAGCCCAGAAGAGCGAGCGTGGGAGCCGGGAGGGCCTAGTCCACGCACCACGCGGGGACCGGGCAGAGCCACGTGGGGAGCGCGGCGCAGGGCGGCTGAGTGTGCGCTGTGGGGTGAGGCCCCGACTCTGCGTGTGTTTCATCCCACGTGGCTCCGATCTCCTCCCAGGGGATAGCGAGGGCCCCGAAAACGCCTGGATCGCGAGTGTGATGAGCATGACAGGCACATGCGGTGCTCAGCGCACCGCCCGGCACTAGTGAGTGCCCAGGAAACATCGGCTGTCAGACTTGCCCCGAGCTGAGCAAGGCCTCCCTAAGCACAAGTCCTGGCCCATGGCTGAGGCGTCGGCCGGCTGTCTGGGAAACCCTCCTCCGCCTCATCTCGGCCCTGGGCGCTGGGCTGGGGCAGGTCGGGAGGCCTGGGTGAGCTTGGGGGATGCATTCTGGCTGCTTGTCCAAACCCCTCTACATGCGGGCCTCAAACCCCAAACCAGAGCCCTCACTGTTAGATCCATCTCGGAGCCCCCTGGAGGTGTTAGATGGCAACCCCCATTTCTAGATGTGAAGGTACCCCAAATCACAGACCTCGATGCTGAAAAAAACCCTCAGGTACCTTCCAGGCTGATGGTCTAGCTTGATGACGGAATTCTCGAGAACAAGGCCTGATCCTGTACTATTATTGGCGGTTTTCGGAGGGACGTGTGTCCTACTGCAGCGCGACACACACGTCAAGCTCCACAGATGCTGGGAAGCTGGGAGGAGCACCGTTTAGTGGTCCCTAGACCTCATCTCTGTCACACGGGGTGGCCTTTGGCCGAGACCTCTGTGAAGCGGTCGCGCGACGGTGCCTTTACCTCTGCACCGACGGTGCCGACAGCCGAGACGCAGTGAGCGAGCGCTTTCTACGCAGACGGACAGACGGCCAGCACCTCACGTCACCTCCTCGCGACGTCTGGGAGAAACGGTTACCTGTACCGTCCGTCCTCCCCATTTTACATCCCCCACTGTGGGAAAACCGTAATGCACCCCGGGCCACCGAGGACGCAGACAGTGACACCACGTTCCGGAGCCCCGCAGTCCCGAGCTGCACAGTCCGTCTGGGCTCTCGATGCCTCGGGGCCTCTGGAAGATAAATGAATTTCTAACAAACTGCCGCCCTTCCTTCAGAATTCCTACTCGTACCCGAGCAAGTGACGATAGGGTGCTGGGTGTTTTAATTTTCCCTTCTCCTTAGGTTTTCAAGGCCATGGTCGGAGGAGGTCCCTTGAAATGCACATGTGTGCGCGCAGCCAACATAAGTCACAGTGCGTGGGCGTGATGAGCACAGAGAGCCTGCTCTAACGCGGCCGCCACGCCTGCAGATCATCCCCTCCGACGAGACCACCAAGCCGAGGGCGCTTATTGCCAAAGAAGAGCCAAACTGCGTGTTTACCAACACTTGGGAAAAATGAAGTTCAAACCCCAGACCAGACATTAAATATCATTACATAAAGCACCAGAGCTGTCAGCTCCTTTCAAGGCTTAACGGCCAAATTAGCAATGAATTCTGACAGCCTCGTCTATCAGCTCTGTTCAGTCCATCCGATGGTGACATCATGTTTCTTTGCGGGCCCAGGGAACGCACACTTGCCAAAGGAAAAAATAAATGCATTTGATTAAATTTGGTTTTGAATAATTCGTTCATTGAAACTCTTGGGCTCACAAAAAAAAAAAAATGGCCTTTCTATTTCATAGAAATCACTATGTGAAATAGCGTTATGGCTGCTCAGAGAACCCCTGGAAATAAATAAATTTAAGTCGGCACATTTAAGGAAGCCATTAAGAGGGACTAACGACAGCCCCTCCAATTACCCCTCCGACGGAGCCGATGTGGACACCTGCCAAAAGCCGGCTCCCTCCCTCAGGCGCTGGCCATGGCCGCTGTGTGGCTTGATGTTGGGAGCGCAGATGGGGGGATCGGGGTCTTCACACCTATCCAGCTAGCCCAGGAGCCTGACGTGGCTTACGGGGGTAAGGACACAATCTGGACAGGAGGAGCCAGGGACCTTTAAAAGCCCTGCGGCCTCGTAGGGGGCATCCTTCACAGGCGTGTGCTGCCTGCTGGCAGACCCAGCAGTCTGCCTGGGTCCTAGGGGACACGTTCCAAGACCCCTGTGGACGCCTGGACCCACGAGAGTGCTGAGCCCCATGCAGTCTGTTTTTGCCTCTGTGTACACACCTATGATGCAGCTTCTCTTAATAAATTAGGCAGGGAAGAGATTAAGAACAATAACAGAACAATTATAGCAACATACCGTAAGCAAAGTTATGTGAATGTGGCCTCTCTCTCTCTCAAAATCTCTCATTGTACAGTAGGTGCTCGCTCAACATTGCCGGCAGCTTGGAAACGGTGGCGTTAAGCGGAACGGTGACTAACGACAGCACCTGGACCCTGGGCTAAGGGGTGGAAACGAGGGCTAAGTTCCCACGACTTATTTCCTTCCGGTCAGAGAAACATCACCAAACTTCTAAATAAAGACCCCAAACCCGTCTCACGTTGAGCACTGAAATACACGTGAGATCTACGTACATTTAAGAAAGATGGATATAAACAAGTGGGCTAAGGACGTCCCAGCCCGCTGACCCTGGCCCAGCTTGGGGTCTCGGGTGGCCGAGCTGGTCTCCGCAGCTCAGGGCACCGGCGGGAACACTGGCCGGGCCCCCCACCCCTCCGTCCCGGGGCCGCTCGCACCCGTCGGCTCGCCCTCACTCGGATGACCTGAACACGCCAGGCCCCCCTCTGGGACGCGGGAGGGAACCGGGGTCCCCGGAGATCACCCACGTGGGTGTGAGAGGATGTTCTCACCTGACACCCCGGCGGCTCCAGCCAGAATCGGCTTTTTCCTCTTAACGACGTTATAACTAAAGGACAGTGAACAGGTGACGACGTGCAGGGACCTGCTGTACTTACCATCCTCGCCCCGGTGATGGAGGAGACGGTAGCTGTCTCCCGGGGCGACGGCTTTCGCCTACTTCCCCCCAAAGGGAGCGCTTTCCGGCTTCCCCTTGGCACATCCGAGCAGCCAGTGTCGCTACTCTTGCACTTTGGGGCCTTCGTGAAGAAAAACTAGGGTGACCGGAACACAGACACGGAGACATCACGCCGGTCGACGTGAGAACCCGGATGGCAACTGAGAGGCAAACGGGCGGGCAGATTCCCGCATGCCACTCAGAGTGACGCGCAGCGTGAAACTCACGCATTGTTTCTTTCCGGAACAATTTAATATTTTAACATTTTCAGACTGCAGTGGATCGCAGGTAACTGAAACTGTGAAGAGTGGAAGCACAGGGAAGGGGGCACTGCTGTACCCCACTACCCCGTGCTGGTTACCCCAGCATCTCTAGAGAGCTGAGAAGGCCGGCTCCAGACCCGCGTGGCATCTGAGTGACGAGGCAGAGCCCACGCCTCTCCTCCAGCCCTGCTCCGTGGGCGCATTAGCGTGGTGTAGATGTCACCGTAGCTCTTAACTGCGCCATGAAAATGTGAGTAGTAGCGTTGGTGACCCCTCCAGGTCACCTCGGCAACCAAGGTCCTGCAGACGAGTCGCGGCTGAGCCAGGGTCCCCAAACAAGGGCGGTGAACTTTTTTGTTCTGCTTTGCACGGATCAATAAACCAGTGATGACGGGAACAGACACATCTCCCTCGCTTCGAAACAGCGCGGGACTCCACCGAGATAAACATAAGCTCCTGCTTGCTGATCAACTTAATTGCACTTGATGGCCGGGAGTCAGGGAAACGGACTTCCCTGCGGTGTGTGACAAAAAAACCGGCACGTGCTGCGCACACTGAGCCCACGATGCCTGCGGTTGCCAGTCATGCCACTGCAAACCTGCTCGTAGGCGCGCGTGTCCGGGACAAGGACGACTTAGTCTCGCCGTGGGCCTCTCTGACCACACGATGTTCAGCATATGAGATTCACCTCTGAATTCCGTCTTTTAAGAATGCAAACAATGACCGAGAGGAGAGGATGTGTGGACAGCAAGGGCTAATCCCTTCTGCAGCTTCGGAGAGGTCGAGGCGCTTCCCCAAGTTCACATGACTAGTAAGAGAGAATGCAGACTTCGAGTCAAGGTCATGTAAGAGAGAATGCAGACTTCAGGTCAAGGTCATGTAAGAGAGCATGCAGACTTCAAGTCCGGGCTCAGCTGATCCACTTTTTATTGCATTATGCATCCTGTTTTCTTAACCACATCGATTGGCTTTTTCATGTGAGCCCATACATGCTTTTTTTTTTCTTCAAATAAAATCCATATCTATTTAAGGTGTTTAACATGATGTTTCATATACATACACATAGTGAAGTGATTACTACAGTCGGACTAATTCACATACCTGAGAGGAGTAACTATTGACTTCGAAAAGCCTAAGAACGCCCTGTAATGACCTCGGCAGAGCCCAGCCCTGGAAATCCACCGACTTTGGAAAAACGATGAAGGATGAAGCGTGGCGGCCGGGTCTGGCCAGACCTCGCTGCCGCAATGGCTAACGCAGCTCTGTCCCTCCATGCAGAATGGCACATTTGCAAAGCTGCATCTGCGAGCGGGGAACGAGACCCTGGTTTGAAAGGCCAGGCAGAGAGAGGTCCTCTGCACGGACATCTGCGGGCTGGTCATCCCCAGGTCCCTCCCCACTGCAGTCAAATAGGCCCCCGGTCACCACTCCTAGAGACACACACTGGACACGAACTAGAATCAGGGCAGGGACAGAGGCAGGGTCGGCCCTGGGCACCGCAGTGACAGACACGGAAACGCACCGCCCACGTCCCCTGCGGGACAAGCCTCGCTCCCCGGCTGCCGGGAGCACGGTCAGCAGAGAGCGCCCAGCTGACAGCGTCCCCAGGCCCAGCGAGGGTCTGCAGGACCCCGGGGTCTCCGGAGCGTGGCCTCGCTGGGGTCGCGCCTTTCCCGCGGCAGCCCGCGTCCAGGTGCCTGGCCATCGGGCCCAAGCAGGACGCTGCGGGGCGGTTCCGACCAGCACCTCCCAGGCCGGCCGCGGCTCCGCTGGGCTGCGCCACATGCCAGCTTCATCCTCCGCCATCCTGTTCGCCGTCCCTTTCCTGGGTGTTGCTGGCCAGCGAATGTCCGGCGTCAGGAACGCCACGTCAGACGCCTCCTCTCGAGAACCCAGACAGTGACGATCGCCTCTTCTTCAGCTCCGTGCCTGTTCTCACTTCACCCTCTTTTATCCCATCGCCCCAACATCAGGTGGCCAGAAAGGCTTCACTGGCGAGGAGGTTCTGGTCTAACTTGGACCGACTGTAAAGCACGTGTAGCAAATGAGCACTGGACACGGCGCTGGCGCCAGCTAGCGGAGCGGCTCTGGGCTGGCGAACGAAGCCCTCCCAGCCCGCTTCCTCCTCCGTCAGAGACGATGTCGCCATCTACACGATAGGGCAGAATGACACGCAAGAGTCGCATGCAACCGCATGTGCGAAGCGCCTAACACAACGCTCGGTACACAGGTGTCTAGTGACTGATCCGTTGCTACGGCCCCTTTGAAACATGACACGCGCTTTTCTGGTATTCTAATTTACCTTTCCAGGTATTTATTTCTTACTTCTCCCATGAGACCTTAAAATTCTGGAGAGCAGAGACTCTGTTCTGTTTACTTCACCTAGATCTTTCATAAAGTGCCAAGACTGGCTTGAAATATGTCAAAGTAGCAACTACACAGTGACCAACCAGAAGCTAGGTTCTGGGTATGTCACAGTTACAGCGGCAGGTGTGACATCGAACTGCGTATGCGCAGGTATGAAGACCTCAACGCAGCTTTTGCTTTCTACTCAGCACTGCAAGAGGAAATGCATAATGGTCAAATAACGTACAGCAGACATTGGGGTTGGCACCCCAATGTCCATCCCAGGCCAGGAGACCAGTCTACTCTACTCACACTTGATTCAGGTCCCCCGGGACGCCGTGGGCCCTAGGACGGGCACAGGTCTTCACTTGGCCCAAGCACACTGAAGAGAAGGAATGAAGTGTGTGGGGACCACTGGTTAAAGCCATTCGCGTCTAGGTTTCTGTGACTGTGAATCTGCGGCTGGGAGGGCCCTAAAGGAGAGGTGAGGCCGCCGGTTAGCATACCGCCATGTCTACCCGGGCTGTCTTGTATTCTTAGAGCCCTAATGGAATTGTTGCGTTTTTAGCAGAAAGAGTCCATCGAATCTGAGCTCCTCACTTGCAGGTTAGGGAACCGAGGCCCAGAAAGGCTGTCGAGCCTCTTGAAACCCGGCATCCAGGCACTAACCCCTTCGTTCAGCAGCGTTGACAGGTGTCTGCTACGTACCAAGCACTGGGTTCTTGCCTCGGCATCACGGTGGCTCCAAAACACATCATGAACGCGAACTCTCACAGCAGTGTTTGCAAACTGAGCCAAAGGACAATAGTAAATGTTTCGCGAGTCTCTGTGAAGGTGGAGACATCGGCAGAATGCCACAGACATTCCTTTCCAAGCAGGAAATAAGGGCGGTGGCCTAAGGAAGGGACGTGAGGACACGCGAACGCCCAGCTGATTGGAAAGATTTATCAGACTTCGAAAGAAAACCCGGAGTCCTCAGCGGGGAGAGTGAGCAGGATTAGCCATGCTCGGTCACTTCTTCTGGGTATAGAACTGTAAAATGCATTCCTTTAAAAATCATATAAAAATGAAACAAGAAAAATAAATGGCATTTTACTAAAGGCGTATGTACCGGACCTCAAAGTCAGGAGGATCACAGTCCGTCAACCACCTAAAGAATCTCCACCGCTGAAAGGAACGTAGGCTGGCGTAAAGGGAGCCGAAAGCGGGCACCGATTCCTCAGTCACGCCAGCCACGGCTCGTGTGGAGTCTGCCCGCTTTTTCTTAAACACAAATGCAGCATTTCTAGAGTGGAGATTCTCAGCAGAACGGGGAGCCACTGGACCCATTGTGGTTTCAACTCTATCGGAACTATCCTGGTGACCTCGAGGGGGACAGTGTCCACAAGGAGACGAGCACGTGGGAGCCAACTCGGACAGAGCCGGACTGGGTGGGTGGGTCACAGTGCCCCCCACACTCAGCCCCTTCTGAGGGAGGCCCTTTCTGGAGCAGGAAGGTCATCTTCTGGACACAGGACAGAAGGTGGCCTCACTCGAGCGTTTTGCATGTGGTGTCATTTCCTCTCCTGTGTCTACGCTTTGCATGCACGGAGCAAACGCTTAGTGAGTGTCACTTATGGACCAAGTCTCTTTCTGGGTCCCAGGCAAACGGGAAGAAACAACCCCCAAATCTGCCATCAAGGAGCTATGTGTCACCTCCATCCATAAAATGACAAAAAGGATTTCTTTCTAAACATCCGTATCACTCTTCTTTCTAAATGCCCATGTGCTTATTATATGGTGAACGTTTATTATATGATTAATAAGAACTGTTGACAAAACAGACCCACGATCGCCAAACACACACTCACCCCCCCTGCAAAAAGGTCTCTCCAAGTCAGAAACTAAAGCTCATCCAGAGAGAGGTAGAAACACGCCTTCCCGCAATGAGGCCTTAGCTGATGCAGCCAGATTTCAAACTGCTCACCCACACCTAAGGCCACCTAAAGTCTCACACGATGGTCATTAAACATCTCCTAGCCACCCGTGCATGAAGAAGACTGTGAGTGTGCAAACTGGCGTGCACCCAGCAAAGGCCATCTGAGCACGTGGTGCCTGCTACTGTCACTTAAAAGATGTTTCCCTTGCTGCCTGGAGACTGTCGTGAAATGTCACCAGCCAGGGCAAAAGAGCCGCCACTTTTATTAAAACAGAGCACACAAATAAGCCCCCCAAAAAGAAAAAGAAAATCATATCTCCCGGTGGAAGCAAAGGACAGGTCGCAGGAAAGTGACGTGAGGGTGGGAACACTCGGTGGTGACCTCAAAGGAAGTTTCTGAGCCACGGGTTCACTCCAATGACCAATGATGGGGAGGGGCCGAGGAGCAGGGCGGAAGGCAGCTCCGGCCAGAGCCAGCACCGACTCACTGGCCTCCGGCTGTCAGGGGCGGACCAGGGAGAAGACTGCAGGGAAGCGACAAAGGGAAGGAAAGCGTTCGAAGGAAAAACGCAGCCTGGTCCCTCGCAGGGTTTCAGAGACAGCCCGGGGCATTTAAACTGTCGGAGCAGCAAACAGTCTCTCAACACGGCCCTGGACGCTTCTCAGCGCGTAAGGGCCATTGCTCCCCCTCCCCAGGGACACGACCTCCCCACTCCGCTTCTCCTCCGTCCAGGGCAGCGTGGTTCTCACCCACCCCCTGCGCATTTACACGCTTTGTCCCCCCTGGCGCAGGCCCCACTAGAGGAGGCTGCTCAGGGGAGCTTTGCAGAATGACGCGGGACACGCGCGCAGTGGCCGGTGACGCCAGAGCTTCGAAAGGCTAGTCCCGCGGACGCTGCTGGGAAATCCACTCGGTAGCCTGGGTTCTGGAAAGAGCACTCTTCGTCAGTGACAGGAACGACAGGGGGAAAGGGAACCTACGTAGGGGAAAATAAGTCCCTCTCTGTGGGGTGTGATGCATGCGGAAGCCACCCCAGGAATAAAGCCCTAAGGAACAAAAGCGGCCTGGAGCAAACGCAAGGCAGGCTGCGCAGGGCCGGCGAACTGAGCCCGACTATTTAACGTTTAAAGATATCGTGAAGTGTCCCTTTCGATCTACAAAGTCCCTGCCGAGAACGTCAGGGTTCCCAGGAACGGCCGAGGGCTCGGCTTGCCGCCCCCATCTGCGGTAACGCAGAGGTTGCTGGCGCGTGTCACGACTTGGCACGCTTTGGTCTCCCGTCAGCATTACCATGGCAAATAGCTAGTTTTTCATAGTTTTTATTGTTTTATAATTGTCGTAAAATTCCACGCCTGCCACTGAAATGCTTTCTTCCTATTTTCCCACTGAATTCTATTTTAAGTGACCCTGTAAACGATATTTCTCTCCTTGAGATCATTGGATAATCTACAACTGAGAAATAAGCACTTTCCTCGTTGTGGTCCCTTCTTTCTTATCTCTGACAGCCCCATGAGGTCACACGCATCTGTCCTTCGAGCAATATCAGCAGTTAATGATTCATGTTCAAAGGCTGAAGGTTATGTAATTAACAAAAGGCAACGTTTTTACAGAAGCCATTTTTGCTTTCAAGTTATTAGCACCCAGTAAATATAAAGGCTGAATAGCACGCAGGTCTCCAAGCTTGTGGTGTGCTATTACTTTAAAACTTTCCAATTTCATTTCCTCTGACCCAAACTTCAAGTCACTAAAAATGTACTATTTTCATTTGATTCATTCTGATTTATCGGTGCCTTTACAGGATAGTTCACACATCGCATCCTCTAATTTGGTCATAAAAATCACATTTCGGCTCTTATTAAACTACGCATTCAATTAATAAAAATAATATTAGCATATTTTCTGTGAAGTGTATTCTTAATAGGATCAGTCATTAACAAAATCAAAATCTCTTAACTAGTCCGAGTCTCGTAATGTAAATGATGGTGTGGGCTTAGTATTTCCTCGATTGCAGATATTTTGAAAAATTTCTGGCACTTTATCACCGCGACATCATGAATTTCTATAGAGAGGCTGGCATATAAATAATACTGTTTCGGTATTTCCAAATAATTTCCACTGGTGCAGTAGGTGTGTGTTTCTGAAGCCGGTGGCTTTGGGACTGGCGACGGTCCAAACACGTCAGATAAAACGTTTGTCGATTCGTCACGGTCTGAGATCTCAAACCGGAGTCGATCCGAGAGTGGACAGCTCGCTCCTCCGTAACGCCCGGGGCTTCGCACACCCGTTTATTTTCACTGCTCACTTGCTTGTCTGTGTTCACACCACCAGCAGGGATGGGCTCTCTGCGCTGGTTAAAAACATACTCTCAGCTGAACACTGTCCCGGTTTGGACTCTGTCATCTCGCTCTCTATTGCACGTAACTTGGGACGAGTTACTTGAACCCCAAGTGTGGCTTCCTTCTCTGGTCGACGAGCACAATGGCATCTATGCGTCTCATAAGGCTGACGGGAGGAATTGAGGCGGTATATTTAGATCGGCACTCACTTGGTTAAAACTCGCCGAATGTTAGTTATTACTATTTGCGTCCCTAGTACCCACGAGCCAGAAATGAGAATACTGTACTTAACGTTTACTAAGAGAGTAAACACATGCATTCGTGAGCCACGCACTAGTATTTTTCTGTTTACAGACGAGTCAAACCAGCTTGAGCGAAAGAAAAGAACCCGCCCGACGTTAGGGAGCTAGAAAGTGGCAGAAGCGATTTTCCAGCTTGAGTCAACCTGTGTCCACCCTGCTGCAGAAATCTGGCCAGCTCCCAGGCAGGTAGGTCTCTGAGCTTGCTACTCACTCAGGCAACATCTAAGTTTTAAAAATGAACTAAGTAAAATTTTTTTTAAAGGACCGATTAAAAAATTATTAGGCAGAAACGTCAAGGTTCTTTCTCAAATCAAGGCCAATTTATCTGCCGAGGAGCAGTGGTTATGCAGCTGGGACTTTGTTCTCAAACACTCTCCCGACCTCAGAAAAACGGGACAGGTGATATCCTGACACCTCGCTTTCCCACTTACGTGTCTGCCACTCTCGATCTGTGTCAAAATGGGTTTCTCGTAATTAGGAATCATGGTTTTCGGAGGAGACGTGTGGCAACTCAACAGATCAAACCCTTCTGGAAAACCCCGCTGCATCTTGAAAGCCCGCACACCTGAGCGTGCCTGCCCCCCTGTGCACCCCGAAGGCTTGGCTCGGAGCGGGTGTCCGCACTCCTCGGTGATGATGACTGGGGTTCCCAGCAGCCCACTGCTGTGACGGAGGGATGTTCCACAGGAAGGAAGTTCACTCCCGGGGCGGAGAAATCCTTTCTGTTTGTCCATCTGGTACCAGGCATTACTGGGATCGATGTTCTTCATTCGTACCTTGTAAGGAGGATCCAGTTTTCACTCTGAAAGCCCCGCCGCCTTCCCGCCCTGACAGAGCTGTAACTTTTCCTCACGTGGTCTCAAAAAAGAGGCTTCGGCTCACGTTAGAGTTTCCACGGTGCCTCATCTGTCTACCTCTTAGAGGATGTCATTCTCAAAGTGCGTGCGCACAAGACTTCTCTCTTCTCTTTCATACCTCATATAGAGAGAATTGGTTTTCATTCTCCCAGAGCTGAACATTTTATTTATTTAATATTTTAAAATATTAAAAAATTAACCACGAAAAATGTGCCAGAGTAATGGGCGGGGACTCATCACGAAGCGCAGAGGAGCCATCGCGACACGCGTGAGGCAGGTCCCAGAGATCATGAGAGCTTAGTCCTAAAATAAGCTCCTCCCCAATCCCAAAAGCCACATCGCCACCACAAAGGTCCCGAGGTGTGTGGAGGTTACAAAATATCTGGACCCGCTTTTGTTTTAAACCGAAGGCAACAAAACAATATACGTGGTGGATGTTTCCACCAATAATCCATATTTTAGAGGTACAAAAGGTGACAAGAATCTGGACCTATTTATTTTAGAGACATGGAGACCTGCGTTCACTAAGCTAATGACGTGCACAGCGCAGGCGAGAGCTCCGTCTCCTGAAGCAGCATCCGCCCTCTACGCCTCCCCAGAGGTGTTTTCCACTACACTTTGTCTTTACTTGGCAAAGAAAGGACTCCAAAGAAATCCCATACGACCAGGACTAAACGGAGGAAGCCATCAAAAGACAGGGCCCACGGGCGTCCCTTCGATGCCCGTGCTGGGTGACTGCCGACCCCCCTCACGGGCCACCGTGCTGAGGGAAGCCCTCGGGGAGTGGGGGCCACCTCTCTCCCCGACAATTCTATGCAGGACTGTCCTGTGTGCCACACCTGCCACCTCCGCCTGTTTCCTTTTAAAACAACAAGCATCTCTTCCCCACTTTCCCCAACAGGAAATAACACAATCATCGTATCGAGGCCCCACTGGAAGCCACCGCTGTGCAGAAAAACAACAACTGTAAAGTTTCGAATCGATCATTTCTAGTGCCTAAAAGAAGAAAATAAATAGACTTCCCCTTCCTGGTTATGTTCATTATCATAAATTTCAATTCATCTCAAATTACAAGGAAAGGTAGATTGAAATCTATAGCTGGATCCCCAGGTGTAACGTTTCATTTCTTTTTTAATCAATATGAAATTGAAGTCATTTTTTGTTAAGTATTTTTGGCTCCAGCCCTAACTACTAAGTCCATTGCGCTGCACTGAGTCATGCAGATAGTTGATCATATTCAGCCTACATTTGTTTTTACCCTCGATCTTTATGTCCTAAATAATCAGGAGGCTCTGCATGTCCGAGCTTTTGAGAGCTTCTGCCCTTCCGAGCTTTGTGCAGTCTGCTCAGGTCCGGGTACTTGCGGTTGTTTTCCTAGGTCTGTATTTATAAAGACCAATCGAGGTGGAAAAGGAAGCAGGTCATCTGGATCCTTCTAGAGAATACATGGCGGGGAGGGGGGATTTTTGAAGACATTGGGAAAAGGGACAAACCTCGAGGCCTGACTGTTCAGGGGGCTCGTCCTGCTGAGTCTAGTTCCACGGGTGACCGTTCAGTCCTGAAACAGTGCACAGAGTCACAGGGAAGTCAGAGCTGGAGGCGCCTGCCACGTCAGAGGTAAAAAAAGCGAAGCCGGCAGCCAGTCCGGGGTCCTTGTGTTACAAACGATGCGTCCAAGCCGAGAGAAAGGTGTGCGTGAGGCCACAGCGTAACCTAAGTCACAGAGCCGAGATTCAAAGCCAGATGTCCCCACCCCAGCTCTGTACTTGATGACACTGACGTCGTAATTTGGGCTTTCTCCAAAGCAGAGCCTGAGGAAAAGACTGGAGGCAGGTGGTTTGTTTTGGAAGCCATTATAAGAAATAGGAGCAAAGAAGCAGGGAGATGAGGTGGCGAAGGAGAGAAAAAGATGCAGTTTGGATCCATTACTACTGTGGGTACTTAGGACCCAACGCTGCCTGAGACTCTCTGGAATCATTCAGAAAGCACCTCAGAAATGTGCCTCCACAGGACGGCTGCCAACACGTTCAGGGTGACATCATACCACCTTAGCGATGCTACGGGGGGAAGAAACGCTTCTTCCTTCTCGGGTTCATATGCTTCGCTCATCTGACCACCCCGTGGACCAATCGCTATTATCTAAAACAGTCATTCTAAAATGTTAACATGCATCGAAATCACCTGGAGGAGTTGTCAAAAAACATTCGCTGTGCCCTACCTCCAGAGTTTCTGCTTTAACAGGTCTAGGATAGATTCAGAAATATGCATTTTTAACGAGTCCTAGGTGACGCTACGTCTGCTGGTCCCGGGACCACAGTTTGTGTGCCGCTGGCCACAGAGGTGAGGTATTCATGGTTGGCTCAAGTCACAGGGCCAGCCCAGGCTGTGACGTAGGGTCAGGGGAAACAGATTCCTTCCCTTGATGGCAAGAGTGGCAGAGAGTCTGTGCCACCTTTGATATTCTGTAGGAGATACGCTGAAGAGGTCTGACGTAAGCGTAACTGCGTCTCAGGAGAGAAGGGGAAAGAGAATCAAGGAGAGCCCCAATATGGGAAGAGATAGATAATGGCTGAGAATTTTCCAAAACTGATGGAAGACATCAACCCGCAGATTCCAGAAGTGCTGCAAACTCCCGGAAGGATAATTACCAAGAATATTTTACCTAAATACACCACAGTAGAGCTGCTAATAAAATGGGGAACAGCAAGGAGAAACTCTTAGGAGCTGCTCGAGAAAGGGGGCACATCACCTTCAGAGCAGCAGCAATAACATCGAAAGGTAACTTCTCCAAATAAGCGACAGCATCCAGGAAAAAACCTGAATGACATATCTGACATGCTAAAATAAAGGAACTTAGAGCCTCTGCTTCTATTTAGAGTGACAATATCCTTCAAAACTTAAATTGAAAACATTTCCAGATAAAGAAAAAATATGTAGGGTGGAAATAAAGCTGTGCTCAAGAGAAAAATTTTTCATCGTAGAATGTATTTATTTGAAAAAAAGAATGGGTGAACATTCATGATCTAAGATTCATCTCAAGAAATTACGAAAACAAACATCAAATTATACCCATCCCCCCAAAAAAAGTATGAGAAAGACAATAATGAAGAGCAAAATTTAATTAAATTTTTAAAATGTTCAATAGAAAAATCAGTAATCAAGGCAGAGTGGTACTGAAAAAAAGACCAATAGATCAATGTAACGAATAGATCAATGCAAGAGAGCCCAGAAATAGACTCACATACATGGAGTCGACTCATCTTGGACAAAGGAGCAAAAGTAATATAATGGAGAAAAGATAGTCTTTTCAACAAATACTGCTAGTATAAATGTGAAAAAAAATTAATCTAGACACAGGTCTTCTAGTTTTCACAGAAATTAACTCAAGATGGATCATAGACTTAAATGTGAAATGCAAAACAATAAATCTCCTAGAAGATAACATAGGAGAAAAATCTAGATGACCTTGGTAATGAGTTTTTAGATAAAATACCAAATGTACTATTTAGGAAAGAAATAATCTATAAGATGAACTTCATTAAAATTAAAAATTTATGCTCTGCAAAAGACTCTGTTGAGAGAATAAGATGACAAACCATAAACTGGAAGAAAATATTTACGAAAGGCATGTCTGATAAAGAACTGCCATCCAAAGTATTCAAATAACTCTTAAACTCAACAATAAGACAATAAACCACCAAATTTAAAAATGCCCAAAGACTATCATAAACATCCCAGTAAAAAAGATATACAGATGGCAAATAAGCATATAAAAAGATGCCCAACAACATATGTCCTCAGAGAAAGGCAAATTAAAACTGTGAGAATAGTCAAAATCCAAAACACTGCCAACACCCAATGCTGGCGAGGATGCGGAGCAACAGGAATCTCACTCACTGCTGGTGGGAATGCAACACGGTGCAGCCACTTAGGAATACAGTTTGGTAATTTATTACGAAACTAAATGTACTCTTACCATATGATCTAACAGTCTCACTCCTTGGTATTTATTCAAATTAGTTTAAAATTTATATCCACGCAAACCTGCAAATGGATGTTTATAGCTTTATTCATAATTGCCAAAACTTGGAAGCAACCAAGATATGCTTTAGTAGCTGAATAAATAAACAAACTCTGGTATATCCAGACAATGAAATGTTATTCGGGGCTAAAAAGAAATGAGCTATCAAGCAATAAAAAGACACGGAATAAAAATGCCAATTCACATTACTAAATGAAAGACCAGTCCGAAAAGGCTACCCACTACATGATTCCAACTCTACGACATTCTGGAAAAGGCAAAACTGTGGCAACAGCAGAGATCAGTGGTTGCCAGAGGCTGCAGGGAGAGGGATGAACGGTCGGGAGAAGAGGATTTTCAGGACAGTGAAACTTTCCTGTACGACATAATAATGACGGATGCACGTCGTCGTACATTTGTTCAGACCCACAGAATGTGCACCAGCAAGAGCGAACCCTGATGGAAACTATGGACTTCGGGTGATACTGACATCTCAATGTAGGTTCATCGGTTACAACGAATGTACCAGGAAAAGCAAATTTAGACCATAATGCACCTACTATGCACCTACCAACATGACAATATTTGAGAGACCGCCATTGCCAAGAATGGATGAAGCCGAAGAGCAAGTACGACTCTCATATCGTTGTAAGGAAATATACATCGGAAAGCTGCTCATCAGTGTTTACAAAAACCACACGTACACATACCCAAGACCCACTATTTTCACTTCCGTGTGTGTGTGTGTGTGTGTGTGTGTGTGTGTGTGTGTGTGTTTACCCAGCAGAAATGCATACATATTTATGTACCGAAAGACACACGTGGGTGATGCTTGTAACAGCACAACTTAAATAGCGAAGCAACCTAAATGTCCATTAGCAATAGAACGGATAAATAAATCGGGGTGTATTCATGCCATGAAATATCACACAACAATGAGCATAAGTCACAACCACATGCGACAATACGGATGAGTTTCACTAACATAAACTAACAAAGCCGTTCACGAAAGGGTCCTTAAGGTATCACTCCATTCATATGGAGGTCAAAAACAGGAAAAGCTACTTAATAATGATAGTAGACAGGAGAATTCTTGGCTCTGGGCGTGGGAGGGGGCATGGCGGGGTTTCAGGAATGCTGGTAATGTTTTCTTCTCACCTGGCTGGGGGTGAAATGGGTATGTTCACTTTTGGAGAAGTAACTGAGCTATATATTTGTACCTTTTCGATGTCTGTGTTACTTTGAGAATATATGTTGTTTTGTTTGCCACAGACAGATCCTACACGAAATACTCATACGCATAGATATTCACATAAGGACAGAAAATGGTTTTAAACACTGTACTGGATTCACAAGCTAAAAAGTAAAACACGTATGAAATTAGCAATATCCAGAATATAAACAAACGATTGAACAAGATGCCCTAAAATCATGCTTTTTATGTCTGTGTATTATAAATTGCCCGTTTCAGGGTTCGCCCCCTAGTTCCTCGTTATTTCATGTTGAATAATATCATTAAAGTAGATGCCGGCTCTTCCAGACCGGAAGAAATATGACCAACTTTCCCAGATGGGGGGAAGAGAAATAAAAAAAGCCAAAGACTCTTTTCTTTTTGGAAAAAAAAAAAAAGCTTTAAAAAATTATTTTTTAAAAAAACTATAACACCTGGCCTAGATTGGTATCTGTGTTAACTTAGTTACAAACTGATCTTATATAGCTGTGAATTAAACATCACTGTTTTCAATGTGTCACTGAAACATTAAATAAGGGAGACTCCCTAAGACACCTACTTTAAAATGTTCCGAGAATGGGAAGACTTGGTTTTCATTTATAAGTGATGTTTTCATAAATAAATGATTACTAGGAGATGTGCAAGCTTATCTTACGTGCATTAGGGTATCGCTCTGATTCACCTCTGGTCAGTTCATCACCTACGAAATGCAAGCATTGGAGAAGGTCCCCTACAGCCTGAGCATTCTGTGCATAAAGCAAATGTCGATGAAGCCAAGGTTTCTACTCCAGAGAATGGATCGTCCCAGCTGAAAGTCACTCCTGCACAGAATACACAGAAAGGTTCTCCTCATTAATCGTCCTTAAGTAGGAATCACTCATTACCTCAAAGCCATAGTAATTACTAGTTTAAGATGCCAATCTAGTGATACCAATTGCGAAAGTGTCTCTTCTTTTAATATTGAACATTATTCATTAATGACGATTGGCTAGGGGTTGTTTTACAGCTGGAACATACAATTGTGCCAGAACTCTTTAGTATTCTCGCTCTGTCCGAAAGACTGCGTGAAGTTACAGAACCTGTCTTTGCACTGCATCGTCAGAGAAAGACAACACAAACGATATTCCCGGAGAAATGCGGGTTTCCCGCACGCCCCTGATAATATGGATAAGGACGAAATCTGCAAGAGGCTGGGGAAGAAGCAGAATGGTGGGCGGGGAAAAGTCAGTGGCGCGTCCAGAAGGCAGGACACTTCTAGAAAATGCTCTGTCACTGTCTAACATGGTGCCAACGCGTACAGGTTATTGTCAGCAACTGGTCTATCTCTACAATAAGTGGCAAAACTAAAGGCACCTGTCACCGCTCACATTTGGAGATCACGAGGTGAGAGAATTCGAGGTGGGAGCTACAGGAAGGACGGCTTGTCCGTCCCGAGGGGCGCTCTGACCCGCCGGGACGTAGACAAACACGGGCCGCAGGTCCTTGCTCGGTCTTGACTTCCAGTCTGGACACCTCCGGTACCTTGCGTGCTGTGCCCCCCACGGTGAGGACAGTTAAACAAGAACAAGATGCCCAAGCGAACTAATGTTACTACCCGCGCTTTTCAGCCCAAAATATTTCTGGCGTTAATATTAGAATGACCTAAAAAATTCTCAGAAAATAAAAATTTGAGAACTGAAAATATCTTTGTGGCAAATATCCAGGTAAGCGCCTTGCCCAAGGTCACACAGCCAGGTCTTTTAAAGCCAGGAATAGAACCTTTTACCAATAACAGGCACGGCTCAGGAGCTTTGACCTCCAAGTGGTCAGCGGGCAAATACACATGACAAAGGACACATCGAGTTTCAGATACTTAAAGGGCTTTCTTCATTTTATTACATATGGGCGGGCAAGGCCACATCATAAACCCTAACCAAAGAAGCAACACATTAAAAAATGTGTGTGTCTGTGCATGTGTGTGTGTGTGCATGTATGTGTGTATGCACGTCTGTGTGTGTAGGGAGAGGTAAGTAATACGTACATATGTATATGTAATGGTAGGTATAGACGGGTATGCATGTACATACATGGAGAGATGTTACTGTGTGTAACGTGTATGGGTGCATACACACACACACAGAGAGCGGTATACTATATATGTATTGGCATACATAAAGGTTTATGTGTGTATGTGTATGAAAAGATGTCACTATGTGTAACGTGTGTGTGTGTGTACATGCACATAACCCCATTATACAAAGAAACATCCTTTCCAGTCCACTCCCATTCTGTGCCTCGACTACAATCTGAGCAAACCATATCCCATAAAAAGCAGAGTGGGGACCGCCATCAAGAGAGGCAAAAACAGAGAGCTTTGGCGACCTCCTGTCAGAGACCCGAGGATCCTGACGTGTAGGCGGCGGACGTTGCTCTTTTTTTTTGGAAAAGGTCCCAGATGAATCCAGGTAGTTCCAGCTTCTCTAGGTCAATCAAGATATCACCGAGATTCCTCACGTGGCTTTCAGGATATTTAAAAGACATAAAACCCCCAAATTATATAAATACTGCATAGCAAAGAGAAGGCAAAGAAGACTCCCAGGTCTAACTAAATTATTAAATCTTCATCACAAAGAGAGTCTGTAAAATGTTCTACAGTAGATAGGTCTGTAGGAAATCATGCTAATGGCTTCAAAAATTAAGTTACCACCAAGACGCAGAAGCACATGAGGGAGAATGGAAGAGTCGGAAGCATAGCGAAGCAGGCTGGGGGCGTCCGCTGGTCCAGACACCTGTGTGGGAAGCCGGCTGCCCAGCAGAGCGCCGCCCTCCACGGCCCGACCCTCTACGAATAGTCCCTTTTAAACCTGCCCATCGGAATTCATTTTCCCACTTTCAACCTGAGGCTCGTCACGCTTTATCTTGCCGCTCTTTTCCTTGTGACCGTTGAAGATGAAGATCAGAGTTAGACTGTTCTGCTGTTTAAAACTGTTTGAATGTAAATAATTTGGCGGGGAATAGAGAAGTAATTAAGGATCTTTTCCCTCGTATCATCGGGATAATTGCCTCAATAATACGTAGACTTCCCCTTAGTAAAACTGTACCTTATTATTAAATCGCCTACCAGAACCCGCAATCCGATCAGAACCTTCCAGACTTGTGGTAAACGCCACAACCACAATTCCAATTAGTTTAAGCAAAATAAGGTAAAATGGTGACTCCAGGAGCTCGGCAGCACAGAGGTGCACCTGGCTGCAGCACAGCTGATCCAGGGGGGGTCACAAAGGTGATCAGGACGCCCCCTCTTTCCATTTCAGGGCTCTGCTCCAACAGTATCCTTGGGAAGGCTCTGTCCATACCATGGTTTCCTGGCTATATCTTCTCGGCTCAGCAACCTGGCGGAGAGAGAGCCCCTCTTCCCGCGAGTTCCAGTGAAATGTGCTGGGAGTGACGGTCCCTCGCCGGCCCCTGGTCGGGTTCCTGCACCGTCTCTGACGCAGCACGTGAGTCTGCTCCGCGGCCCAGTCTGCGCTTCCACGCCCTCGGGAACGGAGCAGGCGGGCTCGAATCGGCCCAACGATGTAGACCCAAAATCCTGTTCTCCTACCAGAAGAGAGAATGGATGTCGGTCAAGGGGGCGACAAACAGAAATGTCCACTCCCAGGACACAAAGTCCAGAAAGGACGTAAGGACCTCATGAAGACACATGTGATACACAGAATGTTCCCAAAGAAAGTATGTGTAGGCGGTGTCAACATACTCTGCACTGTGCACGATCATTACTGCAACTTCAGTTCCTTAAAGATAAAGATGTCGTCTATTAAAAAACTATGAACTTTTGTATACCAATAGGAAAATTATAAGATGTTATCGTCTTTTTAACAGTAGGCCAAGGGACTAGAGAATCAGAAAAATTTTAAATATTACTTCGTAATGATTAAACTTTTAAATTAAAAATTCTTCATAGTCAAAATAATCATCTACATGAAGTCATTTTTAAAAAAATAAACTGGTTCATATGGTTTCAGCGTTGCAGTTAAATAACATCTATAGTTTTTTTTTTATGGCTATTTACAGAGATCTTGAACTTCTTGTAAAATCTGCTACCATAGTAATCTCAGCAAATAATTAGCTCCTTAGGGAAAATCCAACATTTCATAACTTCTTGTTGAAACAGAAAATAGCCTTTAGCTCTTCCTAAATTATGATGCATTTACTACATGTACATTACTGGAAAACTAAATTTTTTTCTTAGAAATGCCTTTAGACATTGTATGCACCTCTTTAAAACATGTAAGGATAAAAAAAAATTTCATTTTAAACAGACTGTTAACAGATTTGGATAAATCGATATACCACAGAAATTAGAAAAATTAGAAAAATGAAGAGCTAACTCTGTCCTTTTCCCCCTATTTCACAATCCCCCATGGCTAGAAACAGACCATAAATTAAGTGCAATGAACACACTTTCTGCTTACTCAGCGAAGTGACTATTTTCAAGCTAAGAGCATTCAATGTATCTCTAAATAATTCATGAATAATGAGAAGTGTAAATACTGAATTCCAATATATATGTTTATATGTTTTATGGATTATGTACATCATGTTTTCTTTTAAAAAGATTTTAAAGAAACATAAAAGATGTCAAAAATAGAGTAAAATAAACAAAGATGAAAAGGCAAACAGGTGTATGAAAGCAAGTCGGAGCCAAGAACGAAGTTAGTACTCAGTGTGCATCGTGCTAAGGATGGATGTGCAACTCTGCAAACATACCAGAAGTGACCGAATTATATACTAAATAAAAGACTGGCTAGTTTAAAAAAGAACTATACAGGAAAGACTACAAAGCTCAGGCAAAATAAATCAGAGGAGGAAAAAGGAGAGAGAATTTATGTCCATGGGTAAGAAGACTCAATATTGTCAACATTATCAGTTCTTTCCAAATTGATTGATCTACAGATTCGATGCAATCCCAATCAAAATGCTAGTGATTTACATTGTGGATATTGACAAATTGATTCTAAAGGTTATAAGGAGAGGCCCAGAATGGCTAACACTAATATTGAAAGAGAAGAACAAAGTTGAAAGTCCGACGTCACCCCACTTCAAGACTCGGTATAAAGCGACAGTAACAGGCGCCATGGTACTGATGAAAGACAGATAAATCAACGGGACAGAATAAAGAGCCCAGAAATAGACCCGCATCGATATATCCAATTGATCTTTACAAAGGAGCAAAAAGATAACGGAGAAAAGACAGTCTTTTCAACAAACGATGCCATAACGACTGAATCACAAGCAAAAAAAATCTACGCACAGACCTCACATCCTTCACAAAAATGAACTCGAGAAGGATTACAGACCTAAATGTAAAATACGAAACTATAAATCTAGACGAGAATTCTAGATGATCAGATGATCTTCGGGTATGGCGATGCCTTTTTAGAGACAACACCAAAGGCAGATCCATGAAAGAAGTAATTGCTAAGCTGGACTTCGTTAAAATTAGAAACTTAGGCTCTGCAAAAGACACTGTCAAGAGAATGAGAAGACCAGCCACAGACTGGGAGAAAATATTTGCGAGAGACACATCCGATAAAGAACATCTGATAAAGACACAAGGAACCCTTAAAACTCAACAATAAAAAAACAAAGAACCTAATAAAAATGGGCCAAGGACTTTCACCAAAGATATACAGATAAAAAATAAGCACATGAAAAGAGGCTCCACATTATATGTCTTCATATACGGGAAATGCAAATTAAAACAGCAATGAGACACCACCACACACCTATCGGAGGGGCCAGAATCCAGGACACGGGCAACACCGAATGCTGGCGAGGATGCGGAGCAACAGGAACCCTCACACATTGCTGGTGGGAATGCAAAATGCTACAGCCGCTTTGGAAGACGGTTTGGTGGTTTATTACAAAACTAAACACACTCTTACCAAGCAATCCAGCAAACATGCTCCTTGGTATTTACCCAAAGGAGTTGAAAATGTACATCCACTCAAAACCTTGCACGTGGATGTTTACAGCAGCTTTATACATTATTGCCAAAACTGGGAAGCAACCTGGATATTTATTAGTGGGTGAATGGATTAATACACTGTGGCACATATAGACAATGGAATATTATTCGGCACTAACACAGAATTGAGCTATCAAGCCACGAAAAGACACGAACCATAAATGCATGTTACTGAGTGAAAGAAGCCAGTCTGAAAAGGCCACATACTGCACGATTCCAACTACACGACATTCTGGAAAAGGCAAAACTATAGAGACAGTAAAAAGATCAGCGGTCGCCAGGGGGTGGGGTTGGGGAAGGGATGGACAGATAGAACACAGAGCATCTTTAGGGCAGTGAAAATACTCTGTGTGATGCCATAATGACAGATACATGTCATTATGCATTGGTTAAAACCCACAGAATGTACAGCACCAAGAGTGAACAGTAATGTAAACCGTGGCCTTTGGGTGAGTACGACGTGTCACTATAGGTTCTTTGATTGTAACAGTGGTGGGCGACGTTGTGCATCCGGAGAGGCAGGGGGCACGTGGAAAATCTCTGTACGTCCCTCGCAATTTTGCTGTGAACCAAAAGCACCTCTAAAAATTTAAGACGATTTTTTTTCCAAAAAGCAAGCTCTGTAAACAACAGTTTTAGGTAGAAGCCCATCGATACCACTTACTGCCTGATGGTACACGAGCATCTCGAACTGCCGGTTTCCTCATCTTACAATAAGGGTAAGAATAGAACTTATCGCACAGATTTGTTATAAGAATTAAGTAGGACACGGAAAGGGTTCAGGCACGATGCAGGGTGGCATCTCCACCACCATCAGCATCCCGTCTTCACCCTCATTATCTATGGAATCTTTATTTCCAAAAGAACCAGCGGGGGTGGCATCTCCACCACCATCAGCATCCCGTCTTCGTCATCACCGTCATCACCCTCATCATCTATGGAATCTTTATTTCCAAAAGAACCAGCAACACGTGTAAGTCAGCCTCTCAATTCGCTGTGCTCCAGCATCAATTCCAAAGGTAGCATTCCTACCGAGAGTACAAATATGCATTTTACGTCCATCTTTAAGATACGTCCAAATGTGGAGGGCCATGTTAGTGCCATTCGAACCACTGAGGCGGTTCCGGTAGAAACAGAACGAAATGAGAACTAAGCCAGCTCTCTTCGTCTATCTTCCAAAGCCGCTGATCCGAAGTTCCTAATGCTGGTGTCTGTTCTAAGCTCACTCCTTTACCGATTCTGATCAGCTCGAGCCGGAGTGGTCTTACACGTGTTCCGCTACAAACCCGCTGTTCGGCACGGGCCAACATTGTAGTTGGAGGAGGCCGAAACGGTTTGTTCTCAATGCCAAGCCATTTTTACATGGTGGGACAAGACAGGTCAAAGCAGAGGGTCGAAGCACTGGGCATGACAGAGATGGCAAGTCAGGCTCAGATCCTGGAAGCACCCGAGGCCCACTGGTCGATGGATGGAGCATACGAGAAGGCCAGGGGCACGGGAAATGACAGGCGCACGAAGCTGTCGCTGAGAGAGAGGACTGAGAATCAAGAACGCAATTTCAAGAGAAGAAGGAAAGGCCATGAAAGGCTGAAATGCAAAACCATTTACCCTGAAGGGCCGGGTGTGAGAGCGCGGATTAACGCGCCGGGTCGCGGAGGCGCTCAGCATTATGTAGTTACTTTATTTCAGTGACTTGACCGAAATGCCCTGAAGAAAGAAAGACAATTCAGCTTTAATCCTTCTAGACAGACTTAGAACATTTTCGATGAAAGAATATGGCAGTGTTATAAGCAAATTTTACCTAAGAAACTGTAATTTAAAATAAAAGTAGAGCGGCATGGAGTTGTAAAAATGGTTGTCTAACTTTGCTACCGAATCGTGGCAAAAGACGACTTTTGAACACGTGACACGTACCTCAGATTCAACTACGGAGAATTACAACCACCCCAAGAAATGCATCTTAAATCGTTGTGATGAGCACACATTAACGATGAGACAAAAAATTGTGGTTCGCTTCCGAGAGACCCCCAAACTGAATATGTAAGTACTCGTTCAAAACCTATTTTCATAAAGTGCAACAAAATATTCAGAAAGATCATCTGTGAATAATGAGACGGCATTTGAAAGCCAGGAAGAAAACTTGAGTTTGGCTCACTTTTCAGCTCTCGTATTATTAGTTCAATAATAGGTTCATCTAAAAATCTTTCTGATCTCTCAGTCTGACTCACTAAAAGCGAATTTTGAAAAGTGAACAACCTGTCGAGCTTTTCATTTTCTATTAAGTATCATCCACATAGCCAACATCAATAGCATGTGACAGCCCCGGACCCGAACACGACAGCCTTTATCCTGCTCTAACGTGTCGCCTGGCCCGTCGGCAGAACAATCGCTACCAGCACCGAACACTTTCAAGAAGTCATAACACTTTAAAAAAGATAAATATGAGTGTAATTGACTAAAGAAGCCTATGTTTTGTGACGGTAATGATCACTGCTGCCTTTGCTGGGTGTCTGGAAATAGCTGACTAATATTTATTGAGCACCTACTATACCCAGGCACCTTCTAGGTACTGCAGTTACAGAACTGAGTGAGACAGAAACACAGATCGCCGCTCTTGTGATTTTAAAAAGAGAAGAAAAGAAAAATCAATGGCCAAAATAATAGCACAGCACGAGTAACTGCTACAAAGCTATGAAGCTGTTACAGAAAATCATCAGGGTAGGGGCTGCTGATTTAGCTTCCACAGTCAAGGACGGTCAAGAAAATCTCCTCCAAGCTGAGGCCTTAATGACAAGAATGAGGCTGCTATGCAGATACGTGAACATAGACAGTTTCGGACAGAAGACACGGCATCTTGCTGAGGATTCTGGCAAATATAGGCTTGAGTTTAGTGTATTGAAACTTCAGAAATGGGGCAACTGCGTCTGGAGCCCACGAGGCAGGGAAGGGGTGGCAGAAGGGGAGGAGTGACAAGAATGAGGCTGCTATGCAGATACGTGAACACAGACAGTTTCGGACAGAAGACATGGCATCTTGGGTTCTGGCAAATACAGGCTTGAGTTTAGTGTATTAAAACTACAGAAATGGGGCAACTGCGTCTGGAGCCCACAAGGCAGGGAAGGGGTGGCAGAAGGGGAGGACAGAGAGTAGGTAAGCCAAGAGAGGAAGTTCAGACTCGACTCTAGGAGTAACGGGAAGCCACTGGAAAGTTTAAAACGTAAACTCTCAAGTGGCTGTGCAGGGAAGGTCAGGAGGGATGCAAAAGCAGACCCGGAGGTATCAGCTAAGGACTTTCACGATCCGGGCCAGAGAGGGTGAGGTTTGGATCAGGATGATAAGAGAAAAATGGAGGCAAGTGGTCAAATCGACACGTACATTTGAAGATAGGTCTCGGATCACTAGCTTCTGGGCTGGGGAAGACTAGGGGAAGCAGAGGCGTCGTGTTTTTGGCTTGAGCCACTGACACAGATGGATAAGCTCGCGGGAACAGACTTGGGCGGGAGAGTTTCGTTTTAATCCTCATTTCTTTTCTGCAGTGAATATCAGTTAACACTCAGCCTTTCTCCATAGCAAGGCGAAGCTAATGGCAGAACAAATTTGATATCTATTCTGTGCTCGAGTGCTGGCTTCCAACCCAGCGTCACATTCCAGCCCTAGCCATGAAGTGATTTTGTCAAATTAGATGTACACTTCTCTCTACCTACAGGTACACAGGTGAGTCTGCTCTTTCACACCGTTTGCCCTCCACATGGAAGTTATATTGAATTGACTTTTATTAGAACTGAGAAACCTAAATCATCCCTTAAAGTCAAAGCCATAAGAGAATTCTCCCTATTTATGGGGGCCTGACAGATGACAGTGACCCGCGGACAGTTCTGTTTCCTTTCTGCCTGTGTGAAGCCTACGGCATCAGGGTAACCAGCGATTTCACTGCATGATTAGAAGACTTGGACCCAATCCATCGGGATCAGAAATTCCCAGGCCAAACGTCATGACATCGAGGTGTTCCCAGAGAGGTACCATATGCTTCCCCACGATCAAAAAATAACTTATTTGACTTTCATTTTTTAACAATAACAGTAATAATAATAACAAAATAACAACAGTGGTTAACAGTTTCCTGAATGCATACAATGGACCTGAATCGCTGAGTTTAGTATTTTACGCACATAACCTCGTTTAATCCTCAAAACAACCCACAGTCGAGAAGACTGAGACTCCGCAAGTTTAAATCACTTGACCAGGTCACGCATGAGGTAAATAAAGGAGCCGAGACTGGAATTCAGGCACATTCTCTCTCTTTCACTTATTCATTCATGATTCATTCACTCGTCCTTATACGTATGCATTCGACAAATGAGTCTTCTCGCAAAAGATACGGCCCTGTAGCAGGAGGACGGTTGCCAGTTCTCCGTCACTGCAGTCATGAGAGATGAGGCCCGCTTCCTCCCCCCGTGAATCTGGGCTGCCCAGGCGCATGCTTTGCCCAGCGGAATGGGGTGGAAGCGACTCAGTCGCTCCCAAGACTGGGGCCACGGCGACCCGCAGCTCCTGCCGTCACGCTCCTGGAACATTCTTGGAACTGTTCGGCCTCGAGTGAGAAGCCCAGGACACAGGAGAGACCCCATGGAGAGGAACCAAGATGCTCCAGTCACAGCCCCGGCGGCCAGCACCCATGCCAGCCGTGTGTGGCGACCACCCTGACAATCCCAGGGCGGCCTCGGTCAATGCCCCACGGCGAAGAAGAACCACCCAGCGGAGCACGGTCAGTTCGCGGAACAGTGAGAGACAGCAAATGCTTGTTGCTGTTTCAAACCACTATGCTCTGGGTGGTTAGTTCAGCAGCAATAGGTAACAACGGAGCCACGATATTCTTAAAAGGAAAGCATTAGGTATAATAAAGCAAAATGCAGCTCTACAAACTAAGAAAACAGATAGAGAGCTTGCTCTCCTCTTACGGCTGGGCATATTCGTTTTATGCTCACAGCCCCGTAAAGTAGGAAATCAGAACACTCGTGGCCATTTTTCTTCACTGATATAAACACTTATTCGTTTATTTCCTTACTCACCCATTCCTTTGTATATTTACTCAGCAAGTAGCTCCTGTTATGTGTGAAACTCCGTGTTAATTACTGTGGATTATTCGAGAAATTAAAACATCTGTCCTTAAGAACTTTCCGGTCTCAAGAAGGGCTCAAAACATCTTTGTCGATTCATTCTTACTCATTCCTCAGGGGGCAAAGTGGAAGGTCAAGGACAGTGAGCAAGAGGAACCTAGTTCACATTTAAAATGTTTGCTTTTGCTAATTCAGTACAGATAATGAAGCGTGCGCTGTGCTTTTGTTTGGATACTTTATTCCTGCCCATAAAATGTTAAACCCTTCCTCAAAAAGTGGACATAAAAGAGAGAATGCATTAAATTGCTTTTGCTTTTCTGCTTAGTTCTCATTACAGGTACTAATTTCCTGACGTCTCTGAGCATCCGTTTCCTTAAATGCAAAACTGAGATGATTCTAGCGCTACCTACCCTGAGAAACAGTGTGACATACAAATGATAATATTGAGATGAAATTATGAACCCCTGGTATTGGGGTCGGCACTTACGTACACGACCATCTCTTCAGATATCGAAAATGTTCCTTTTAAAGCGATATTTTAGGCACGAGTAAGCAAATGCAACATAAAAAGGACCTGCAGAGTCACTACCCCAACCTAACAGTGTCCCCCCAGCTTCAGCGGTACCGGGAATGAGGGTCACAATGCCCTGCCTCCGTGGCCTCAGGCCGGGCCGGGCAGGGGGCCACCGCGTCAGCGTCCTCCCCCTGAGGGACGGAGGCTCAGAGCTGATTGAGGAGGGGCTCGGGCTCTGAGTCACTGAGCCTGACGGACATGAATCCCAAGCTGTTAGCACGACCCTCCCCGCTACATGGGGGAACTGTATACTATAGGAAAATGTGAGATCCACAGAGAGAAAGAACAGCTTGGGGGAGACAAGCCCGACTGCCTCGCTTAGGCCCCTGAATCCAGCCGTGCCTGAAAACACTGCAGCCTGAAGTTCAAAGTTACGTGAGCCAACAGATTCCCTTTTATTACTCAAGTTAATAGGAGCTGGATTTCTGTAGGTTACACCCGAGAGTCTTGAATAAAAAGTAAAACCAGAGTATCAGAGGCATATGCAAGTTATCGAAGACCTCGTATAATTGTTGGGACAATTAACTTCTGGAGATAAAAAGCGTCTCTAATCTTAGAATGAGACGCTGGTGCAGGAGAAGGGGACAGACGAGCTGCGTGCACCCTCCACCTCACAGCCGAGCCCTCCCTCCTAGCTTCTCTTCCACGAGGTGCTCTCCGTCCAGGATGCTGGGAAATGAGTGAGAGAAAGAGTCGAGACAGGGAGGACAAATTCCCTCTGCCCCCTGTTCGCACGGTAGCTAACGCCTCTGACCTGCGGCAGGCGGCCAGAAGTCCCGGGGCCAGAAAGCCTTCCCCGTCACCCCTGAGGAGGCGAGTCCCGGGGGTCAGCAGCACTGAGCTTGCGAGCGGAGGGGCGGGGCGCTGCTGTGTTGATCATCGACTCAAAAGGAAAACAAAATTCACTCGTGGAAACTACCACTATGCATTTTCTGGACCATGTGAAGACGAAGCCAGCTTAAAACAGCCAATAGCCACCTAGCGCCTTAACCTTCAGATAGGGTGAAAGGCAGTTCCTTAAAGGCGCCGAATCGTTGCCGGTGAGGCAGGAGTCAGCCACGGCCGGCACCTGCGCCCGCGCCACGCTGCC
>NW_006434366.1:3408409-3437186 GCF_000325575.1 Pteropus alecto | reverse complement strand
CCGCCAGGGGCTGAGGCTGGTCCCCGAGCTCTGCGCCCCCCACCACGCTCTGTCTGCGGGGCGCAGGGCAGGCTGGGGAAGAACCCCCTTGCCCCTCCAAATGCCGGGCCTGCAAAAGAAGTTACTTCGTGCAGGGCAGTTGGGCGCTGCTTCTCCTCAACTCCCGTCCCAGGACGGAGCGGGTCTGGTGGTTGTTCCTCCTTTGCTTCTGTCCGGAGCTGCCTGAGCCCCTGCCCCCTAGACGGCAGCCAGCCCACTTCGTCCTCCCACCGTCTGGACGGCGACTTGAGCCTCCAGGGCCAAGGGGCCGCAGGCGCTGACTTGGCCAAGGGGCCGCAGGCGCCGACTTTGCCAAGAGATGTGAATCAAAACCCAAAAAGGACCACAGGTTCCCTTTGAAATGAAGAAAAGAACCGGCCTTGTCAGAGTGGGTGATTTCCAGACACACACGTGCTTGAAAGACAAAAACGGGTGTCGTATTCGCCAGGGCAAATGAAAAGCCTAGAGCAAGGCTCTCGAGTCTCTGTGAGATAAGGAACATCTTCCCAATCCCTGGAGCCTCGGGGCGGCTGAGGACGGGAGGGTGACGAAGAGGGCAGGCGAGGGCCCTGTGTGCCAGCACGAAGGGCCCCGTACGCAGGGGCGGCTGGCCAGGGAAAGGGGTCTTGGTGCTCTCTCCGGAGTTCCCAAGCTTTTGGGTGAGGATCCTGTCATTCGATGGACTACTTACGGAACACCTGCTACATATCAGGTACTATTCTAGGCCTTGTGGATGCATCGGTGAACAAAAGAACAACAATAAACCGGCTCGTGGAAAGGTTATATTGTGATAGATTCTGAGGAGAGAGACAGAAAATAAAGAAAACTAATAAGCGGAGTTTATAACACCTTAGAGAATAGAAAGTACTAAGGGGAAAATCAAGCCAAGGAAAACAGTACTATAAAGACAGTAAGGGGTATGGGGAGCGGGTGCCAGGAAGGCAAACGGTCACTTTGCATTTAAAATCGGGGTTCGGGAAAGACGGCAGTGAGACGGTGCCGTCAGAAACGAGAGGCGAAGGAGGGACGGGAGTAAAGTGAGCCAGACGCCGGGGAGGAGGAGGAGGAGGGCGAGGGGCAAAGGAAGGGGCAGGTGCGCAGACCCCGAGGCGCCCCCGAGCCGGCCAGGGTCAGCAAGGACGGTGCGGCCGGCGGCGGCGAGCGGTCAGGGGCCAGACTAAGCACCGGTTTGCGAAACTTCGGCCTTTGCTCTAGCGTGGAAAGCCTGGAGAATCTGGAGCACAGGTGCGCTGTGATCTGCCTTGGCTGCGAAATCGAGCACGAAGCCAGCGTCGGCTCGGACGCCGTTACGTGACACGACGTCAGTGCTGCGGGCTCCGCGGGAGGCACCTGCCCTGTATCACGTCCCCCTCCAGCAACGGAGCCAGGTCGCGCGTGACGCAGGAGCCTTACGACAATGCTTCTGTTCCCCCTCCTGTCCACTGAGCTGCCGTCATCTTTGACTCCTGCATGTTATAAAGTCCGTGACACATTATTTCTGCCGTAAGAAGACATACGCATGAGGAAGAAAGGCTTCTCTACTCCCCCACACACTGGCTATTTTCTCAGCCTTTCGCCCTTTTCTCTAGGCCCAAAGTTCCATCTGGTGTCATTTTCCGTCACCCTGAAACTTCCTTTAACTTTGCTTGGAGTGCGAATACGCTGGTGATGAATTTGCTCCGCTTTTGTCTGTCTGAAAAGTTCTTTATTCCACATTCATTTTTGAAGATTTTCACTGGATACAGAATTCTAAGTTGAGAGTTTTGTTTGTTTGTTTGTTTGTTTTACCCAGCATATTAACGATGTCTACTCTCTTCTGAATTGCATTGCTTCTAACGAGAAATCAGTGATGATTCTTACTTTCTTCCTCCGTGTGTAAGGAGTCCTTTCTGCTTTAGCTGCTTTTAAGACAGTGGGAGATAAGGCTAGAGCTGAAAGGACTTGAAAGGGAAGCTCAAGTCTTCATTTTCCAGACCAACCAAGGCTCCGAGAAAGACTGTGACACACCCAAGGTCACATAGCCACGGGCAGCAGCATTAAGCTCAGAACCTCTATTTCCTAACTCTTGAGTCCGATGCCTTCCCAGCCCAGCATGCCGCCCCCCCACAGAATGCTTAACGGAGGGCACCATATTAGTTCTACGGCCGCCTAACCGAATTACTACAAATTAAGTAGCTAACAGAAATTTATTACCTCACAATTCTGGAGACCAGGAATCTAAAATCAAGGCACCAGCAGGTTTCCGAAGCCTCTGAGAGAAAATCCATATGATAACTCTTCCCTAGCTTTCGGCGGCTGCCGGCAACCAATCCTTGGCCTTCCTTGGCTTCCAGACTCTGCCTCTGTCTTCATGTGGCCTTAACTCATGTGTCTGTGGCTTCTCCTCTGCTCATAAGGACACTTTTCATCGGATTTATGGCCCAGTCGGTTAATCCAGGATGAAATCATCCTGAGATCCTTCGTTTAAGTCATCTGCAAAGACTCTTTCCGCAAATAGGGGACATTCCTAGGCACTGAGGGTTAGGACCTGGATACAGCTTTGGCGTGTGTGCGTGTTGGGGTGGAGGGGGGTCTACAGTGAACTCACTGTAGGCGGAAAGGGAGAAGGACAAATAACACAGTCCAATTCATGCAATGCAGTTTGCAAATGTCTGTCGCACACACTGAGGCCAACCCCTGAGCGCTCCGGCCATACTGATGCCCCAAGTTCTTCACACGCGCCATGCTGTTTCTCCAGGGCCTTCGCACACGCTGCTCCCTCGGGCAGGAATAACCTCCTCCCCGTTCTGAAAAGCTGAATTCTTCACACTTCAGGGCTCACGTTCGTGTCACGTAATGTCACCGGCCTTCCCTGACCACCCATCCAAACTAGGCCTTCGCCGCCTCCGGCCGCTGCACCTCACTTCCTTGAAAGACCCGTTCCAGTTCGGTCACTTCGTTGCGTGGTCTGCGCACATCGTGCGTCTTCAGCTGAGCGGCAGCAAGAGCGAGAAGCCATCGAACACGCTGTTCCCCCTTCTCCCTCCCTAGAGTGACGCAAAGGGTTACGGCCCTCCATTCGATGTCACCATATTCAACGTGACAGCGGGAATGCCGCGACCGAGGGCTGCTAAGACACCGGTTACCGACTCCGATTCTCCAGGGGTCCTGTCGAGCAGCGTCCCATCCATCAGGCGGGAGTTAAACTCCGGCCTCCTGAAAGACAACGAAATGACTTTGCCCAGCCCCTCGCAAACTTAGGACGGCATGAAAAAGCCACGCGCGCTCATCCTTCCGGCGTACTGATAACTAGGTAATTACCCTTTCTCGTGGAGGAACCATTTTTATATCTATCTTCATTGAATCATGGACCTTGAAATCACACTGGAGTCTCGCAGACATTAAGCACCACAGCCCACCGGCTCCCGGCAAAGACGAGGGAGACCGTGCAGTGACGTCCAGGGACCCGGGGCCGTGCTCACAGAGGGTCCTTCCCACCTTCCCTGGCGACTCGTCACTGTGAGCGCCAGGTCCGCAGGTGTCCACTGAGTGCCCTCCTCGGTTTGCGAGCCAGCCCCTGACACGGCAGAAGAGGCATGAGTGGCCTCAACTTCTCTGCTCGTGGGTTTTTAACTAAGCCTTTCAGTTGACGACTTTGTACAGACGCCCTTAGCGATGCACCTTCCCCGCTTCTCCCACGCTGGCCGGGGTCACAGGGCTCGGCCCTGACGCACACTGGTTCCCATACTTCAGAATCCCAATCTACTTTCCCGTGCCCTGACACCTGCCTGAACCCCCGTCCCCGGCCTCCCCACTGCTGCCTGAGCCCTTCCATCAAAGGACAGACTATACCGGAAGCACAACACCGACACCCCGCATGGCAGGTGCCAAGAGCCCGCGCTTTGTACTCCTGCCCCACGCTCCTCCAACTTATCGGTGCTGCTCGGTTATCAGCCATGACTCAGCCAGCCACCCCGGGCCGCAGCCAAGGTGTCGTTCTCACGCCCGGATGTTCTTGCCCGCCCCCTGTTTTCAGGGGCTCGGACACAGACATTCACAGCTGAGCCTAACATCACGCTCAGAGCTAAGTCCGCACTTTGCACTGGTCTTTATTAATCCTCCGTGGTTAGTATTCATACCGCTGTCTGTGCAGAAGCATAATCTTGTCAGCCTTTACCTTATAGACATCAGTATTGGAAAGCGTCATTATTTTCAGGTAAGATACATCACAGAGTGACAAATACAGCCTCAAAAAGGTGAACAACTTCCCCCCGAGAGATTTTACACAATTTTCCATATTTGGTAGTCAAGGACATCTTTTTTCTCTCGTAGCTGACATGGAGTACAGCTAGGTTACGTTAGCTAATAAAAGCCCTCTGCCGACAAAAGACGCTTTTGAAAAGTCATTCAAAAAGGGAGCACTGTCGATAGCATTATTAAAATAAAATGCCACATCTTTGTGAAGTTCAAAGTCTCTGCATTGTGGTTAAAAGTCCAGTCAGCCTCAAATATAATGGGAAATCTTTTAAGGGCCGTGTTTTTCTCCAGCTGGCCTCAACAGACGTAAAAGCTAGAATATAAATCTAGACTCTTCCAGACCATCTATCATTTCCCTTCTGTGTCTTGTAGGGAAGATCTACAGCATTAGACGAGGGTCAGAGTCTATTCTGAACACCAAATAATGGAAATTATGGAAATCATGATATTGAAACAATTTCGTGCAAGTTAAAACGACGATGAGGTAGCATTTTTGTTCATCCAGAGGCAAGAGTTGGAGCGTTGGCTGGTGTGCAAGGTGACGGTTTCCCATACGCTGTTACAATCTTTCTACCAGATATTTTGATAGTACGTGTTACACTGTAAGATATGTTTTCCCCTAAACTCAGTGGTTCCTCTCTAAGGTATCCCAGAGAGGGACCCGCCCCTGTGCAGAAACGGACCTTCACAGGGATGCTGTTGACAGTAACTACTGAGATGCATCAAAATGGCCATAGTCAGGGGCATGGGCACGTGAACATCTACGTAAAAATTTACAATAATGAGGCAGATTTACATGTGCAATGCCCTGGGAGGAAATCTACACAGCAGTACAAACAGTACAATCCCACGTGTAGAAAAATGAGAAATCTATTTACGTCTTTACACACATAAATATATGCACGAAAGTATATACATGTTTGTTTACATGCTTATGAAAAAGTTGTAAAGAAAATATTAATAAATCATATATCTGATAAGGAACTTGTATTCAGAATGAAGAATGCTTACAACTTAACAAAAGGACAAATAACCAATTTAAAAATAGACGAAGAATTTGAATAGACACGTCTCTAAAGAAGATACATATGGTACAGCCACTATGGAAAAACAGTTTGGACGATCCTCAAAAAATTAAAAATAAATCTCCCTTTTGACCCAGCAATCGTGTTTCTGGGTATTTATCCAAAGAAAACCAAAACACTAATTCATAAAGATCTGTGCACCCCTATGTTCACGGCAGCGCGAGCTAAACACCCAGCAAGAGACGACCAGATAAACTATGGTTCACAGATACAACGGAATGTTCCTCAGCCATAAAATAGGAAAACCTACCATTTGCAACGACATGGAAGGACCTGGAGGGTATCACGGGAAGCAAAATAAGTCAGACAGAGAAACACAAACACCATATGATTTCACTTATATGCAGAATCTAAAGAACAAAAGGAACAAACTAAGTGAAAACAGACTCGCAGATAAAAAGGACAATCTGGTGACTGCCGGGGTGGGTGGCGAATTGCGGGGCTGGGAGGAACAGGTGAAGGGATGGAGAAGGACAAACTAGTCACGGGGACACGGGCCACAGCACAGGGAACGCAGTCGACGTTACTGTACTGGCGATGTGGAGAGCCGATGAGCGACAGAGGATCTGGGAGGATCGCTTCGTGACGATACAAATGTCTAACCATTGCGGGTGTTCCTGAAACTAACATAAAATTTGAAAAAACTCACCACAAAAAAAAGAGAAGATACACAGATGGTCCAATGAACACAGGAAAGTCGCTCAAGATCATTAGTCATTATGGAAACGAGTCAAAACCACAATGAGATAGTGCATCGCTCTCATCGGAACGGCTACAGTCAAAAAGCAAACAAGAAAAAGCATCGACAAGATGTAAAGAAGTCGGAATTATTCTCATGCGTGGCCGTCGAGCATGCGAAACGAGCAGCTGCCGTGAAGAGCAGAGTGGCGGTTACTCAAAAAGCTACACAGTCGCTATACAGCCCAGCGATTCCGCTCCTGGCTTACACCAGAGATAACTGAAAACATCCATCGACACGGAAACTTGAGTAGGAATGTTCAAAAAGTATCGTTCACCATAGCCAAAAAAGTGGAAACAGCCAAATGTCCAACGAAAGATGAATACGTAAACAAAATACAGTAATCCGTACAGTGGAATATTACTCTGCCATAAAGAAGAACAAGGTACGGACGGATACGTGTCGCGAAATGGATGAATCTTGAAAGCGTTACTCTAAATGGTAGAAGCGAGACAGAAAAAGCTTGCTGTATGATTCCATTTAGATGACGTGCCCTGAATTCATGGAGACAGAAGGTAGGCTGGTGGCCGTCCGGGCCAGGGAGAGAGGAACGGCAGGGGCTGGAGTGGGGCGACTGAAATGTGTTAGAATTCGACGGGCTGACGGCTGCGTGACTCTGTGGAAATGCTAAGGACCACTGCGCTGTAGACTTTAAAAGAGGGAATTTCAGGGCATGTGGATTATACCTCAAAAAAGCTGTTATTAAAAAAATAATTAATTTTGAAACATCTCGGAGAGTACCCACCAAGCTATTAACAGTGGCTACTTTGGGGAGGAGATCAATATATTTTTTAAGAATTAGAATACCATTCATTACTCTATGACGAAAGACACAGTTGACCCCTGAACACCGTTCAAACCCCGGCTTGAACCGTGCGGGCCCATTTACACGTGGGTCTTTCAGCAAGTTCCTGCGCTGCCTTCGATCCGCGGTCATGAGTCTGTGATGTGGGGGGCTGACCGCACGCACCCATCTACCCCATTTTATGTAGGGGACCAAGCACCCACGGATTTCGGTATCCACAGGGGAGGGTCCCAGAACCAACCCCTGGCGGATCCCGAGGGACAGCTGCGTAGTCAAAGTTTTGAGAGCATCAGAAGTTATGCACAAATTTTCACCTGCGCAGGGGGTTCGGCACCCCTAACCTCCCCCCCCCCCACATTGTTCAATCATCTACCCCATTTTATGTAGGGGACCAAGCACCCACGGATTTCGGTATCCACAGGGGAGGGTCCCAGAACCAACCCCTGGCGGATCCCGAGGGACAGCTGCGTAGGCAAAGTTTTGAGAGCATCAGAAGTTATGCACAAATTTTCACCTGCGCAGGGGGTTCGGCACCCCTAACCTCCCCCCCCCCCACATTGTTCAATGGTCAACTCTACGTTGAAAAAAAGAAAGAAAAAGTCCAAGGACCCCTCACAATGGCCCTGCACCGAGAGAAATGCAGAGTCGTGGGTTGTGCCCTTCCCAATGTACAGCCTTCCAGTCACTGCAGAAAATGAGCTCTTGTTTGAGCACTTTCCGGGCATGGAAAAGTGCATAAGCCGTGTTCCTTTTCTCCCAGGGATTTATGGCGCATACGAGCAGTGCACAGCCAGTTGTTAAAGAGAGTGGCAGACGCGAGAGGGACGGCTCGTACTGTGGAAGCACAGAACAGGGGCCCGGGGGAGAGGCGCTGAACTTTAAAAGGTATGCAGAAGTCGGCCAAGCGGGGAGGGAAAGGCGGACGGCGGGCAGAACGGCCTGGGCGCGAGCCTGCGCGGTGCTGGGGCCTGGAGTGCTCAGAGCACGGGGCACAGCGGTGGCGATGGCTGTCGGGCACGTTTTGGGGCAGAGTCTTCCAGATGAAAGGGTAGGCTCGAATCAGACCGCGAGGCCGTTAACTAACACCCTGCTAAGGCATCGGGACAATACTGTCCCCAGGCAAGGGCACACGGCAAAGGCCGGGATCAGACCAGACGGGAAGAGAGGAGGGACGGGAAGTGAGTGAGCGGCTCCTGCGTCATCCAGGCCGAGAGTGGAGCTTGCAAACGAGAGCTGGGGCGGAGAAGAGGGAGCTCAGGCCCCAGAAGCTTTCTGAGACCAGACAGGTGGGACTCGGGGACCGAGCGGTGTGGGAGGGAGAGGGGGCAGGGCCGTGTCCCCCAGATGCCATCAGCTGTCACAGCACACGCAGAAATACCCAAGCAGACTGGCTGGCGCCTCAGGGAGTAAACGCAGATGAAGGAAAGAGCTTCATGTCCAATGAGGAAAAGCGTGCCCGCATGTCGCACGCCTCTGGTTTTTTTTTCATTGCGACATCATGTGCCGGGATGAAGGGTGTCCGCCACCAGGTACTGTGCACTCACTGGGGTGCACATCAGGACGAGCATGTCACGTGCATCGTTTCACAGAATCCTCAGGACGGAGGCTTCCTGCAGTCAGGAAGCCAGCTGCAGACTCGGGCAGCCTGACGTCACAGGCCGACGGTCCTAACCACTGTTGCGACATCATGTGCCGGGATGAAGGGCGTCCGCCACCAGGTACTGTGCACTCACTGGGGTGGCTCCATCAGGACGAGCATGTCACGTGCATCATTTCACAGAATCCTCAGGACGGAGGCTTCCTGCGGTCAGGGAGCCAGCTACAGACTCGGGCGGCCTGACGTCAGAGGCCGACGGTCCTAACCACCGTGTCTCCCGCCCCCGACGAGGATGCTCCGAGAGGCTGGCCCAGCAGCGTCACCTGGACACTCCCAGAGAAGCCAGGTCAGATTATAACTCGTTCTCCTCCCCTCTCGGCAAATCCCACCCATGTCCACCGCATGTTCCGCCTCCCTCCAGGGGACACCACAGTGAGCCTTCCACCTTCTCAGTGACCTTCGGGATGTCCGTGATGGCCAGGCGAGGCAGGCATGTCCGTGAGGAATAGCACACCATGTGGCTTGCCAGGGACTCCAGGCCACACCAGGGGCCTTCCGCGGAAAACGCCCAGTCCTTTGGGCTGGCGGGAATAGTCAGCCTGACACCTGGGGATTCAGAACCTTCTAGTAAACACAGGCTGTTTCACCACCTATAATGTATTTCACTCCTTTCTGTTAACGTCCCCAACTGAGCCACGCGCAGCCTGGGCCCCATCAGTGTGGTCGAGGCAGACGTACTTGAACTTCGAGGGTGAGCACGTGACCAGGCTTGACCAGCCAGAGGATCTACCATGTTGCCCAGGTGACGGCTCAGGGTTGGGCCTGTGACGCAGTTCGGGCCAGTGAGAGGCAGGCCCAGGACACTTCGAATGGATCAGCAGAAACAGTCTTGTATATCCTATGTTCAGACCCACGAGGAGGAATGCCTGCCGCTCCCCTGGACCTCGGCGTGGTCCGGCTCTGTCCGAGCAGGAAGCCGAGACAGAGGGGTGAAGAGTTGCAAGCTGGGAAGCGGAGTTTCTGAATCGAGCCGCTCCTGAAGCCACAGCGGAACTTTTCAGTTGGTCCACAAACCAATACGTTCTCTTTGATGTCGGAGCTGTTTTCAATTTCTGATATCTGTGACCAAAAACGATAAAATCACAAGAAAGACAAATCGAACACGCCTGCCTCAAGAGCGACTAGGGAGTGCTGAGCAGGCAGCTGGCCTCCCTGTAGAAGCAGCATCCAGAGGGGGTTGCTGCCTCGAGGCGTGTACTGCCAGGACCTGCCTGGAAGAAGCCGCTCATGTAAGAGCTGCCACATCCAAAGGTGCTCGGCCTCGGCCTCCTAAACAGCGCATGGCACAGAGCAGCTGTGCGGCGTAAGTGACAAAGAAGGTTGAACAATCTCTGTGCACGTAGCACAGATCTGCTGTCAGCCCGGGTCCTCGTTCCGGTAAACACGCGCTCCTCTATGGCGACATCTCACACGTGGACCCTCCCTGTCCAAGCCCGCTGCTCTGAACTAGCCACCTGCAGCACCCGCCTCCAGCTTTACCCTCCCCAGTGACCCTTCCCTGGCCACTGGAATCTTATTGGCACCTTCTTCAAGTGTCTGTGATGCCGAGACCTAGTACCCTCTGCGTGGGGTGCAGGTGAGGGCTGAGTTTGCTTGTCTGGCTTGGGAAAATATTCCAGAGGTTTGGTCTCCATGTGAGTGGCAAGCCCACCGGGAAGGGCTCGGGGTTACTGTCAAGTCTACGAAGGGTCTGGCTTTTCACACTCAAAGCAGAGATGGGAAGGTCTCTAGTATCCGACAACTTCGCGATTCTACAGAGGACAGCCTGGAGACGGGCAAGTGCTCGCCATCAGCCAAGGGGCTGGGCACTGGGCCCTTGAGAGGAGGGGCTTTGCGGCCTCCTTCTTCCTCCCACGGGCTCTGAACCGATGCAGAAGCCCCCGCAGGTGATGCTAAGCGCAAGGCCAAAGGTGCGGTCGCCAAGAGCCTGGTGGACGTCAGAGCCGACGTGACGTGACTGCTCTGAGAGCAGAGACCTGGGAGCACTGCCAGCCAGCCGCGTCCCCCGTGGGACACACCAGGGTGCACGGCTCCTGAGGTGGTGGCCACCTTGGCAGAGAGCAGCTAGACTCCAGCTAGAGAGGCTGGCCAGGGACATTTCCCAGCGCAGGCTCGGCCTCGTGGCCCGTCCAGTGTGACAGGCTGTATGGCATCGTGCTCACGATAATGGCCCTGGACTGACAGGCCTGGGTTGTTCTAACAGCTCTCTCTGCCCTGTCTATCGTGTGACCTTGGGGGGAAATCTCCTACCCACTCTGAGCCCCCGTTTCATCATTCATAACACAGGGATAACATTACCACCTTACAAGGGTCTGGGGCAAATAAAATGAGATGGCGCCCGTCAAGCGTTCCGGCTCCATGCCTGGCACTGGGTAAACGCTCGGTGAGCGTTAGGTGGCGTCGTCATTGCTGTGATTATCCAGAAGATGGAGGGATGAGACCTGCTGCTGTGTCAAGATGCCGTTCGTTGAGAAGAGAGAATAAAACACTCATTCTGTGGAACCCAGATCGGTTGGGGTCCCAGGCTCAGCTCAGGGCTTGTGCTAAGCATGGGGACCCCACAGTTCAGAGACCCCAGGTTCCTAGTGGGGCCGCGGCTTACGGAGCGAGATCGCAGAGCTTCTGCCTTGAATTATTTGCTATCGTCCGCGTGTCTCAGTTTCGCCGTCTCGAGTGGGTTATAAACTTCTACGACGCACGGCCATCCCGCTGACTCCTCAGCGAGTCCCTCGCGGGGTCTGAATCAGCGTCCACGGCCCGCGTCGGCTGGCTGGTGGGTGCCAACACCCAAAGCGGGTGGCTGTGGTCACTCCCACGGTGTCGGAAAATGTGGCTCGCTGTCTGCCAAGTGTGACGAGGGGACGGAACGGTGACAGAGAGGGTCTGGCAGTTCCACAGCTCCACGGAGACACTGTGTACCGGAGCCTCACACACCCACGGCCTGTGACACCACGATCCGTTTCTAGGAAACCGTCCTGAGGACGGCTGTGAGTCTGGGGTCGGCGCACTTACTAACGATAACCTAGCGAGCAGGAAAAACTCTGCGTGGAAAGCCATTCTCGATAGACTACGTAAGCAGGAAAATTTAAAAACACCCTAAATATGCAGCAATAGGGAGTACGTCGTGCAAACCATGGATCTTCTGACGTGTAAAAATAATGTTTAAGAAGCATTTTAAAGGCTTAATAGTAAGTGCTTCAGATGTAACATTCCGTGGAAAAAGTTATGGTAGATGCACAGGCCGTGAACAGGGTCATTTCCACCCAGTAGGATTGGGGCGGGGCTTTATTTTCATGTTTATGCTTTACAGTTTCTCTCTCCCAAATTTTCCACAATAATAATGTATTACCTTTATAATCAGAAAGGGTTAAATTATTTTTAATTACATGCATGAAAAGATCGCAGCCAGCTGGGGGCGATGACGAACCCAGCCGTGAGGGGTTCGGGGAGTGGGGCGCCAGGCTGGCAAGTGGGGGAGCCAGGACAGGTGAAAGGCCCGGCCCCCCGACCCAGGCAGGACTCTGGCGCCCCAAACTGAGACTGCCAAACTGTCCCCGGGGCCAGGGTGACTCAGCTGCTCCCTCCCGTGAGGGACAGGAAACCCAGCTCTCTCCACGTGGTCCTCAGTCAGATCAGCCTGCCACACGCCGCGCAGGGCAGTGAGGCGGAGGTCTGTCCCCTCGCCCCTGTCCCGCCCGGCCAGCCCTCCGTGGGCTAGAACCATCTACCCTCACTGCCTCCGACCTTCTCCAAAGTTCCGAAGAGCTCAGCACCTGAACGCCCTGGAGTCCCAGGTCCCATTCCGGGCTCCGCATCACCATGGTCTCCTCCAAGTACCCGTGACCCCGACAGTCACGACACTGCCTCATCAGTGCGGGTGCCGATGGCCACAGGGCTCCGGCCATCACGCCACTTAATGACACGCTCGAGAGAGGAACAGATCCGCAGCCCTCCCAGGCACCAGGCGGCTAGACGAGGCTATTGACGAGCTTCCTGAAATGCGGTGTTTTAAATATTTGCTTCGTTTTAACCACATTGGTGAATTACATATTGGACAAAATCACCTCTTTCTACCCGATATACTAGTTTCGCCATGTTTTCCTAATAATGAAAACCAGGTGAGAAAGAATTCTTGAGGTATTTCATTTTCTTCCTTCGGAATTTCAAAGCACTTTGGCTGTGAGTACTGATGAAATGATTTATCATCACCTTCCCAGATTCTGGTCATCTGTCCGCTAATTAATGTATTAATAATTCAACACAAAAAGAAAGTTCTTGGAGATAGACTGTTAACATGCCAGTGCAGAGAAAACAACGTGTGATTACTTTTGCAGGAGATCAGCAGGAGAATAGTTCGAGGACTGTCCAGAGACAGCGAAGTATTCTAAATACGCTCCCCACATCCTTCCCAATCCAATGACTATTCGCAGCACAAACTCCAGATTTTAGCTCCCTTCACTAACACCTAACGACAAAAAACCCCTCCATGTATTATTGATGAGGACAGCTAAGCAGATAAACAATAAAGTTCCCAAAGAAAAATGAAGAAAATGTAGGTAAATATACAATCAATTCTTCAGAAATGTTTTAAAATCACAGCTATTAAAGTCAGAAAAAAACCTCGAAAGATCACTCCACTCCATCCTTTTTGCTGATAAGGTAGCTGTGGCCTTATGCAGAGAGGGTATCTCTGCGCCCACGTGCGCGCAGAGGTCAAGGGCGAGCGCCAGGAAGCAACGTGAAGCCTCGCACAGGCTCCCTCCCGCCTTCCTCTATGCACCAAGCTGCGTCCCTGCTAAAAACTACTCTGTGGATCACTAGTGGTCATTCCTCTATTCGTGCCACAGTTTCTGAGCACATCCTGTTTGCCCGGCATTAGGCTGCACGGTAAGAATACAAAAGGAAAACAATATATAGTCCCGGCACTTGAACGGCTCACAATCCAGCAAGGAGGAAGTCAGCGCACACAACGAGCCATCCGGTGACCGCCCGGCCATATCAGCGAAGCGCCGCGGGTGCGTGGAGGAGAGGGTGACAAATTCTGCCGAGGGGGGAGAAGAAGCCGCGGGCGTGAAGCCCCCAAGGATGAGTAGGGACAACGAGACCGGAGCAGGGAAGGGAGCAGCATGTCTGAGAAGCAGCAGGCAGGACGCGTGAAAGATGCTCCACACCGGACACAAAACAGCCGTGGCTTCTGCGCACACCTGTGATCACAGGTGTGATCCTCGCGGCTGGGCACGTCTGGTCACCCCTGCCCCCAAGGCCTTCTAAAGGGCATCAGGAGGCTCTCTGTGCCCATACCCGTGCCGTGGCCCCGTCCAGAAAGCCCCTCCCGTCTCCCCCTACGCGAACTCCCCTCCGGCCTCGTGATGGAGCTCGGCGTTAGCGCTTCTCCGGACGCCCGGACAGAGCTCCTTCCTCGATGCTCCAATGTTTGTGTCTCTTGCTAGACAGTCCTTTCATTATGTGTTTACACACACGTCTATCTCTCGAACAAGTCTGCGACTGTCTCAAAGACAGCGGCCTTTACGCAACTGTATGTTCGATAAATATGTGAGTGAATGAACGACAATTTAGGCGGAAAACTGGGTGCAAAGGATGAGAGAGAGAGAATGTGCACAGTACGAGTCCTCGAGACAAATGGACAGGCACATACATCACTCATAAGTGAAAGAGTAATTTTCAGAATTGAAACCCCCAGGGAAATAAATATTTGCTCAGATGAGGCCCTAACCGCGATCCGAAGATGCTCACACCGACCATTTCTGCGCTGACTTAAAACTCCACCAGGCAGATTCGTATCCTCAGACGCTTTTCCTGCTACGTTCTTAGGGCTCACAAAGGGGGCCTGAAAAGGTAGATTTTCAGGAGTCATTTAGCCCTAGTAAACAGAAGCGTAAGGGGAGAAAATGGCCATCTGGTCTTCCTTTCTTCACCGGCGTGTAATCCACTATAAAGATGTTAAACTCATTGCCAAGTGTGAACATGAGAGGAAATGAGTCCACTGACAAAAAACGCAATGAGACAGTAAACCAAAATCACTGCTCCAGAAATCCTCAGCTTCTCAGACTCACTGTCCTGATTTGATACACTCGTGAGTTATCAGCATGAAGCACAGCCGCCGGTCATAAAAATAAAGGTTTTATTAAGTTTCACCAGGTACCAGAGTGCCCGAAGACACTGCGTCTCCTTTGACCTCAGGAGCTGCTCCAGCTGCTCAATTCCAGGATTAAAGAAGCATCTCAGAATCAGTCTCTGACGTCAGCAGATGTGTCATTAAACTGCCTGCCACCCGAGCCTCGGTACCAAAAGAGACCGAGGGCTCTGATCCTTTACGCCACTCCCTTTTCTTTGCAGTGTGATAGCAGACACTGTAGGCCTGGGATGGCCAGCAATGATAATCCCGAAACCGCGGTCACTCCGGGACGTCTCTGTGTTAACGGGAAAGAAGCTGCGACCGGGCAGGCAAAGTGGTGAACACCAGGGAGAGGCGACTGAGAGGCGACTGAGAGGCGACGGAGACACAGCGCATCCGCCTGCTCGGGCTGCCCTAACAAAGTGCTGCAGACCGGGTAGCTCAAGGAGCAGAGATTCATTTTCTCGTAGTTCTGGAAGCTGCAAGTTCACGGTCAGTGTGCAAACATGGTTGGTGTCTAGTGAGGCCTCGCTTCTTGGCTTGCAGAGGGCCGCCTTCTCGCTATGGCCCCACATGGCCCTTCCTCTGTTCATGCTCACTCCCGGTGTCTCTTCCTCTTCTCATAAGGACACCAGTCCCATAGGATTAGGGCCCCACCCTTATGACCTCATTTAACCGTGATCACCTCCTTAAAGGAACTATCTGCGAATACAGTCACATAAGAGGTTACGACTTTTAGCATATAAATTTTGAGGAGCACGATCGATCCATAACAGATGAGAGGAACTATCTGCGAATACAGTCACATAAGAGGTTAGGACTTTTAGCATATAAATTTTGAGGGGCACAATCAATCCATAACGGATTCATCCACAGCCATTCACCAGGTAATATATATTTATGGCAGGAAAAAAGTAGAAAATGCCTTTTAGCCTAACTTTGTTTCCCAATATTTCATGTCATACTTCACAGGATCATAAATATAAGAATTGAGGAGTATCTGACAAAAAGGAAGGAAAGAGAAGGGAGGAAGGGAGGAAGGGAGGAAGGGAGGAAGGGAGGAAGGGAGGAAAGAAGGAGGGAGGAAGGGAAGGAAGGAAGGAAGAGAGGGAGGGAGGGAGGGAGGGAGGGAAGTCATTCACCTGCTAAGGAGATAGGACCACGATCAGCCTTAAATCTGCAGGAAGCCATCCACTGCCTAGGAGGTTAAAATCTGAAAAGTGTTAGAAAAGACCAATACTGCCCCGAAATGTTACCGCTTACACACATACACGCGCTCACACACGCATGGGTTCAGGGCCTGAGGTTTCACATTCATCGAACATCCAACGAGCATTCACCGAGAAGGAACGGTGTGGCTGGCCCTGAGCTGGGGCTTAGGGAACCTATTAACTGAGTCGCTGGCTGAGCTGCTTACATTGCAACATGAAAGAGAGAATCTACACATAAGGGAGTTGTTCTTAGCCTTTACTGAGGAAAGGATCACCCAGACTTTTTAAAAATACATATCCTATACTCAAATCTTCTAAATCTAAATAGCCAGAGGAGAGACCTAGGTATCTATACATGTTTTATAAATTTCTCCAGCTGATTCTGAAACATGGCCAATGTGGAAAACCAACTCAGCCCGCTGAAACAAACATCGGTCCTTCCTTCCAATCAGCGACGTCTCTGGAAGGACGTACGTGAAGAGCCTACACCTCAGTGTGAACGAACTCACTAGATGGCAGATAACAGACGTCCCGGGATGATACGAGGCTGCTGAGCAAGAGCCAGCACGAGTGACATAGGACGACATGCACGAAAACTTGGTAGCAGGCGCGAGGTCCCTCCGTAAACGTAGGAGGCTGTCATTTCACAGTAGGTGGCTGTCTGTAAGGCAACCAGTCCACCAGGAGCATTTCCAACTGGGCCACTACCCGTTTTTCCGCGCTTTCTTCCAGTGTTTCCAGTCCCACGGGTTTGGAAGTCCCCAGGGGAAAACCCCACATGCCGTAGATCTGTGGCCACAGCCCTCTGGGGCCCCGCGGGAGTCTGGACGCAGGCTGAGCGGGAGCACGGGGCTCAGCCACGACGGCGGCTGGGGGTCTGGGCGCGGGTCCACCGCCATCACCGGGGCTTCGCTGGGCGGTGAGCCCGGGCAGCTGCGCATCTGTGGCGCTGCGGCCTTCTCCCCAGTCTGATCGTCCGCCTGGACCTCCGTCTGGGACACGCCCCAGGCCCGGCCTCGGCCAGCGGCCGGCTGCTGCTTCCCTCGGCACACGAGCCGCGGTGCGACTCCTCACTTAGAGCGTCGATTCTCGGCTGAAACGGCTCGGCCTCCAACGGGCTGTCTGCAAATCGGTGCCAGCGTGTTTGACTGCCTCAGCCAAGCTGCTCCCTCTCACGCCCTCACCCCACTCGCACCGGCATTGAGAGGGTGGGGCCAGGGGAGACAGACATCCCGCAACGCCCCGGGGACCCCACCAAGGATCAACTGTGTTGCATCCCTCTGGACGTGGGTACAGAAGAAAAACCCTCTTCGATACTATCCGAGCCTGGATGCTAACTTCATTTTACACGTGACCTTGCCGTAGAACTTTGCTGCAGGTCCTAAGAGGCAACAAATCACCCAGAGCAGCCTCCAGCCTCTAAACCAAGGGGAGACTGGGCTGTCTCGTTGGCAACTTTACCAAGAATTGTGCATTACTGTGACAATCACCCCATTAATAACGCAATGACATTTTTGGTACTTGCGTGACAAGCATGAAGCTCCTGTGGCGATCTGCATTTGTGGTTTCCGTATGGGTACAGCATGTGACTGTGTCATTACGTTCCTTAGTGTAGCCAGGACCACGATCTTACATATTAGGTTAGTTTTAATTAACTTAATGTTTGCTAGCCTTTTATATTAAAATTAGGGCATTATATTGATTTGCTTTCTATGTGAAATTATATACATAAAGAGATTTTATTATCTATGAATTATCTTATCTTTGAGAGTGTAGCAGGCGTTAACAAATATCGGCCGGAAAGGGGAAATATTAGGCCTCATATCTGAGATATCAATACTAGCTTTTTCCAGTATAACGTGAATATTCACAATGAACCCTGTGGGTGTCTGACACGCCCCTCAAGACTCAGGCTTTACAGCGACACCTGTTCCTGCAGCTCTGCTCCCAACAAGGCGCCCTCCGTGCCAAGGATGTCCCAGCATGCCGTGCAGCCAAAACTACCCCATTTACAGATATCAGTCAGTGTTTCAAAACGCGACTCTAAAAATTATTTTCGTAATTCATGTGAATTAAAAGTTAGATTCGTATTAACAACGATAGCATATGAGAGGTTGATAATGATTTTTAAAACCTGCGTTTAACAATGCTTTCCCATGTCCTGATCTTATGTGACGGTCGCCCCCTGTGAGGTGGTAGGGAGGTCTGTGTCTTTCCGTCTCTGCTTCATACAGAGGATCCTGAGGCTCTGAGAGGCTGGGACCGGCTCAGCGTCACACATGAGAGGCTGGGATGCAGGAGGAGAGAAAACCCAACAGAAAGACCAAAATTAAAAGGATCGATAAGAAATGCTGACACTCTGCGGGGAGGGCAAGGGCATCTCTGGAGGCGGAAGGCGGAACGGCCGCCCCGCAGTGCTGGGGACGGGACTAGGTGGCTTTCTGACCCGTGAGTGTCCTCTGCATGGCAGCCTGCCCAGCCCACATCCTTGCACCACTGTGTACAACGCACAGACGGCTGCCCCAGAGGACACCTGTGGATAAAGGCGCTGCCCTCTACTGTCGACAAAGGGGCGGGCACGCAGCGTGCGCGTTCGCCATCTCACGGCCCGTCTGAGCTGATAATAAAAACGCGCAGCCGCCGGGCGCAGCGCACGGCACTTTGCTCCCATCGGCGAGTCGCTCAAGAGTAACTTTGTCATCGAAATAAAGATTCTGACTCATTAATGAGACCAAACAACTCCCTTGGCTTAGTAGAGACAATGCAATTCGCTTTCGAGTTGTTCTGCTGCTGTTACTTGGATTCTGTGCTCACGCCAACCGGAGGGACACGAACGTGCACGCTGTACTTACAGCGAGTTTGCAAATTCTTATAACGTCGGGGATAACGAGCCCCACAGTTCACACGGGAGCAAACGGAAATCTTAGACGCGACAACTCTAATCCACAGGAAGCCACTGCCCGGAGAAACGCGTGAACGAGCATCACGAAAGTCCGAGAGAGCAAGACGGAGCGGCGACATCGTCCCGGCGGGGAAGGGAGGCGACGGGTCACAGACGGCACCCCCGCCGCCCCCGCTGGTCCGAGCCGCTCGCTTCACAGACGAAGAACTTGCGTCCTGATGAGATGTCGTTACTTGTCAAAGACCTCATCGCTGCTTGCAGTCAGGCCGGGTCAAGAATTCCAGCTTCCCGCACTCCGCAACGCTGTTCTTGCCCTGAGGTGTGAGTTTCTTGGCTGGACCTCCGAGAACAGCGCTCAAGAAATTCCAGCCCGACCTTCAGGAAGTCTAAAGTGAAGTTCATTCTCAACTCGGCTTCAGATGATGCTTTCCCGGACTGACACGCATGCTCGGCCCCTCACGTGGACCGAGAGCCTTGGTTCGGGCAGAGGCATAGCCTTTCCCTCTCACGAATGGTCTTTTTGATGCTTTGTTCATAAGGAGATACGATTTCCCATTGTAGTCATTTCCATGGTTACCCACTGATTTCCTGTAGGACGCATCCTGTTTACACGGCCATCATGTCTTTATTGTGGAGGGTAAATCACCTGAGTTTTCACTTTATCTGCAACCTGAGACATGTAAAAATGAACTCTGCAAAATTACCAGAACAAAATAAATAAATGATTCACCTGAGTTGGTTTTGCATGAATAAGTGATTAATCCTCTCTTTCAACTTTGTTAGGAGAGAATGCAGAATTAATGTCATTCAATGCAAACAGAAGCCCACTTTTCCGAAATCTGACCTAATTATAAGTACTTGTGAGGAAAAATGTATGTGAAATTTTTTGCAGTATAAAGTCTCATAACATTGCTACTAAAAATGAAGACCCGACTCCCCTTCACTGAGGATGTGCATGCACGACCTTGGGATCTACCCTAACGGTTCATTCAGAACCTCCTGTATTTTAGAAGGTCAAAGGTAAATGACCTCAGCGGTCCAAAACAGGCATTACCACTGCTTACCAAACAGCCCAGCCCTCGGTTTAAACCAGCGTCTGCGTGGCTGCCTTCACGGCCTGACCTGATTACACCCTTAGTAGCAAAACGCCCCAGATACGAGGGTGTTGGCGTGATGAGAAATGGGGGTGGGGGGCATCCATCAAACCAGCAGAACACTCGAGAACCCAGGACAACGTCAGCAAAATGAAATGCCCTTAAGTCTGGGGCAGCGCGCTCCAATTCTGCCCTGCGGGGCTGAGCTTCGGCTCTGCGCTGCGGGCCCGGGGCTCTGCCTCCACGAGCACCCTATCTGTAGTCAGGGACCTGGACCATAAACCCAGCCAATGAAATAATTCCAAATAAGTCACAAAATAAGAACACTGGAAGGAAGAGATCAATCACAGCTTGGACCAGAAGATGGTCCAAAAAGACTCCTTCTGTGGGAAGCGGAGGTGTATTTTAATTGGGGGCCCGAAAAAGCAGTGAGGTTTGAGTAGGTAGAGGTGGAAATAGCTCGTAGTGCGCGAGCATTTCCTAAGGGCCAGGTGCTCACCCAAACCCTTCCCACTCACCGCCTCATTCCATCGTCACAGCTCTGCAAACAGGTGAGTAAGGTATGATCATCTCTCACAGGTGAGAAAGCCGAGGTTGCACCCATGCTGCAGATGAGCCGGCGGACGCTTCCCGCGCCCACAGTCGGAAGTGCACCGCTCCAGGCCGACGGAAGCAAGGGACGCAGTGGCGGGAAAGCGCACCACGCAGCGAGATGGGGCAGGGTGCCAAACACTCAGTCAAGAGACGAGGGAGCGGGAGCAGGAGGGAAGGGCTGGGAAATCCGCATGACAGTGGGCCAGAGAGATCTCTGAACGCCACTCGTGGGAGGATGAGACACGTGGGGACTGAACGCCAACGGAGAAGGCGCCGATTAATTCAGGTGGCACTGACCGGGGAGGCAGAGGAGGTCCCAGTCACCAGAACCCCAGATGCTCACTGTTCAGCCTTTTAACCGGCCGCCTGGCACAGCCAACAGCAACCAACCAAGATTCGGTCACGAAGAAGGAGCGGGGAGGAGTAAACCAGCCTCTGATGTCCCGCGGACAGCAACTCTGTATTTCAGGTGTATGTTTTCCCAGCCTCCGGGTTCCCACTGGACACACAACAAACAAAAGGAAGGACAGATGGGACCGAAAGCAGAGGTCGGCTGACGAAAGGGAGACGCAGAGCTGGGGACCGTCACGTAGAGAAGGACTCAGAGGGGAGAAAAGGCGTTTGAAACGCAATGTCGTCTCCCCGGTGAACGAAGCACCGACTGCCTACTCCGCACGCTCAGAGGCGGTACCGAGCGCCGGTGGAGACCGGCACCTGGGAAGAACCACGCGCTCCCTCATCAGAGCGGTCACCTGACCCAGCTCCAGCTCAGCCGCAAGGGCCTGGGGCACGCGGCACCCGCGCGCCTCATCGCTGAGGACGGAGGAGTCACAGGCACGCCACCTTCCACCGGTACGTGTGGAAGATGAAACCGGAGAAGGTCGAGGGAAAGGGCGCGGACCGGGCACCCAAAGCGGGTCCCTCCTCCTCCTGGGAGAGGACAAGGCATCGTCCCGTGTCGGCATGATACCTGGAAGGGTGCCCGGATCACAGTTCTCGCCTCGTCGGGGAGCCTGCTTCCCGCCCTCCCCACAGCCCGGGAAGGAGCCTTTATGCGGAGCCCGGCTCTGCCACTTACTGGATGACCAACGTGAGGCACGTTGTGACCGTCTTCACCAGCAAGATGGACAAAACCGGCAGCAACAGGTGGAAAGAACAGAAGAGTCGGGGCTGCTCGCGGGCACCGGCCGGCACCGGGCTCACTGCCGCGACTAACTGAAGACAGACTGTCCCACTTCAGCAAGGACAGCTTCCTGCCCCTTCTCCACGCTGCCAGACTGACTCTCGGCGTTGGTCTCCTTGTTTGGGGGGACGACAGCGCCTTCAACAGTGGACGGCACTGACTGATCATTGGGAGTGTCCGCCATACTCGGGGCTGTGCGTGCCATTCCCCGTAACCCTGTGCGTTGTTAGCTCAGTTGCACAGGCGAGGAAACTGAGCTTCGGAAAGCTCAAGCAGCTTGTCCGAGTCCCGCGGGGGGCGCGCACCTGCCTCCCAGCTACTGGCGCCCAGAAGCTGCGCTGCGTGCAACACGCTGCAGCCCCCCGCATGCGTCTGCCGTGCGTCTGCCGTGCGTCCGCCGTGCCCAGACTCGGGGCTCTCCAGGAAGCAAGGGCGCCCCGTCGTGCACTCCCCTAACTCCTGGGCATCGTCTCCATTCCTCCTGGAGCGGAAATCTCGAATGTCAAGTCGATACACTTGGCTGCATCCCAACAATCTGCGAGGCACTGGGTGATGCAGTGATCACGAAGGAAGAAGAAACGAGACGCCTCCCCTGCACTCGGGGAGCTTAGGGTTTAGCATAAGGTGACAAGACAACAGCAGCGGCCGCTCAGGCATCTAGAGCAGGACAGATGCAGAGGAGGGAGGAAGGAAAGGACTAGGGAGCAGGACGCGGAGGGAGGGAGGGGTCGGAGGTCCCTGAGCGCTGACTGGGCGTCAGGCTCTGCATCGCCTCATCTAACTCTCCCACCACTGTCCTGGGTGACATGACTCCCACCCTCCCCCCGTTCGGAACCTGCCCTTCATCACACTCCGAGCGACCTGGTCCTGCGTGGCCTCGTTCCCGCCTTCCTCTCTGCCCGCACGTCCTGCCACGTGGAGCCCTGTACTGCGCCTTGAACGCCGCACTCCCTGCAGCCCTGCAGCCTTCGGTACCTGCTGCCCTGCCCCTTCCCCACCCAGCCCCGAGGAGCCGAGGAGCCGTCCCGCCTGCCTCTCCCCTCCTTCTGTGCGGTTTCTGCTCAAATGGCGACTTCCACAGAGACGCCGGACCCTCCGACCCTCCGAATAACCCGCCTCCCGTCGCTCTCCGTCTCCTCCCTCCGCTTTCTTTCTCTGCGAGGCACTGGCTGGAGCTTAACTCTTTACATTTACTTGTTCACGGTCTAGGTCCTCCGCCCTCCGCTAGAACGTCGGCTCCATGAGGGCAGCTGTATAGCCCCCGAGTCTGACCAGGGCCGGGCGTATTTAAAAGACACGTAAATATTTCGAGTCGGGAATGGCATCCCCAGTGCATTTAATCCGGAGTCAGTTATAACTCGCCGCCCCAAGCTGGCGAGTGTAGTTATTTTCGCTCGCAGCAAAGGGCTCGCAGGAACTGGGAGTGACTGTCCAGGGCCGGCAGGAAGCGACGTACCGAACGAGGCCAATAGAGCGGGAGCCACGAGACATGCGGCCTGAGACGTGCAGAACCCTTTACTCATGATTTAAAACAAGACCTGATCGTTCCGAAAGCAAGAACCGAGAGAGGCGGTGAGACTGAAGTCCCGATGCGGATAAAAACGAGTCAAGCGTTCGTGGGTTTTCAAGATTTCCGCACAACTAGCAGAGAGGGGGGGGGAGCTTCTGGATCCTGGAGTAAATCTTTTCTTCATTTTGGGATCATCTGGGCAGGACTGCTATTGACAAAAAGAATAATCCCTCCATCCTGCTACACCCAACTCCCGCGGGCTCCCCCGATAAAGCAGAGGGAGAGACGGAGCCATGGCAAAGGGTCCAGAGCGCCAGCGTCCGCATTCAAACCCCGCCTCTGGGGTATGTGAGGCTGGGGTATGTGACACCAACTCCCCAGCGGCCTTCCGCCTCTTCTCTCTGCGCATCTGCCACTTCCCCTGAGAGGGGACAGCGGCCGTGCCTGAGACTCGCCTCCGGAAGGCGGGCCTCGCAGGAAAGCAGCTAGCTTCCCACACAGTTCCGTGGCAACTCAGCCACGGCCTGTTGCTTAAGGCAGTTAATCCTGGTCAACAGGGCGCATCTTGGACCGCAGCCCTCCAACCCTGCCAGCTTCCCCAGCCTGAGGGCTGAGGTGGCGAAGCCTGCCAACAGCTTGCCAGGTCACACAGCTGCAACCACAAGGTTTGGGCTCCGGCCTGTGACTCACTCCAGGGGGGTTGGTGGGCGGGGAGGAGGAAGGCAGGCACTACCCCCAACCATAAATGCCAGAGTTACAAGCATGCAGCCGAAACCAACCCAGGGTGTGCTGCTTCCCTAATAATTCGGCTTAAAAGCCCCAAAGGCCAAGGATAGGACTCTCCCAGGATCTGCCTTCCCGCAATGCCAGATCGCTGTGCGTCCGCAGGTCCCACAGACAGAGAAAACCACACACGTGCTCATTACGCCTTTGTAAACGCTCCCCCCGGACCCTGGCAGCCACAGTGCCTCCTGCATCGATAATACTCAGGGAGGGGTCACGCTTTTTGATAGTCATCTGAACACTGTTAAATAGAGAGGTTAAAATATACATATTTTTATATATAAATTTATATACATTTACTCCATGATTTCTGACATCCCTCTTCTCTCTCAGATCACATGAGCGTCTGCAATAAATGTTCATGTATATATTCCAAATTACCTCTCCATATGTATGTAGGTAGATTGATACATAGGTATAGCTCCCTAACATATAGAGGAGTATGTAAAATATATGTTGTATGTAGAGATATTTTTAATATACAATATATATTCAACTGTATATATTCCAAATGCATTTCTAGGCTGATATAAATATATAGAAAGAGGCATATAATACATATACATCATGTGTAATGTTTTTAAACGTGCATATTTTGAATATACATTCTATACGTGTTGACACACATGTATTATAAATTTATGTATTTATATGTACATATATTTTAAACATATATATGGAATATATATCAGATTGGATATATTGTGCATTGTATATGTAAATATACAATACACGTTTTTTATATAGTATATAACATATATTATATACATAACAAGTACATGTATTGTACGTTTCACACTTTGCACATACCTGTGTGTATATTTCCATTTCCGGACACGTTGTGATCTCCGGCCGCAGGCCGCAGCCATCTGTGCACAGGTGTCTCGCGGCTGCCGGCTCAGGGCACCGCGTGGCGACTCATGGGAGCGGGAGCCTGGGAGCCGAGCGGGCTGCCCGAGGCCGTCCTGCAGGACCAGCAACAGCTGAGGAGTCTCACGGGATCTCTGCAAGAGTCCAGGGGTCCGCAGTTCCCTGTCCTCCCCAAACCTTCAGCGTGGACAGGTTCTTCTTTGGGGTGTTCTTCTCGCCGAGACCGTGAAGTGATTGGCCTTGCTGTCTCTGGCCCAATATCAGGAGGCTCTGGAGTGATGTCCGGGCCAGCACACAAACGCAAGCTCTGCCTCGTCTTCCGGGTCAACACCGCGTGACGCTTCCTGTCTGTACTCCAGCCCGAGCTGCTCCAGGAGGTGGCCTGGGCTGCAGGCCCACAGGTCCCTCTCCGACCCGGACACAGCTAGAAGGAGCAGAGCCGGGGCGGGGTGCTCAAACAGCTCTCTCTGGTTCTCAGCGCAGGCTCCTTCTCATGGAGAAGGTCGAGATGTTTTTGTTTTATCTGTTAGAAGCTGTCATGAGCTAAATCGTATCACCCCCCACACACACACTCACACACAGAGACAAGGACACGCCGAAGTGGGGTCTTAGGCAGCTAACCGAGTTAAGGGTGGGCCCCACTGCAACGTGACTCATGAAAGGGGGAAGTCTGGACGCGGAGACAGACGCGCAGACGGGGCAGGCGACGTGGAGAAACAGGGAGGAGATGGTCGCTGGCAGCCACGGTGCCGCGCCTGGACGAGACCCACCCTCACAGCCTCAGACGGAACCGCCCTGAGGGCACCTGGACCTGGGACTTCCGGCCTCCAGAACTGGGAGGCAAGACCTTTCCATGGTCCACACCGCCCTGTTCATGGTGCTCTTCGTCTTTGGGAGGCTGGGCTTCCCGCATTTCTCCCAACGGCCCAAGGGGACCAGTTCTTCAGGTAAGACATTAGGGACAAAGTGAGTGGAAGTGGGTGACTCCGGGTGTTGCATTCGCATACTAAGGCGCCCTGGATACAGCACGGTCTTCTGATCATGAGCAGGATGGCACGGCCTGGTCATTCAAGCTGTCCCCAAAAGCGGATGCCTTTCCTCTTCCGGCCTTCCTGACACGGGGCCGCTCGGAGCACGACTGGGCTTGTCCATCGTCCCACCTCCGTGATAAACGCCACTGAGTGTTTGCCGTGCTGGGTGTCAGACGGCCACCGAGAACAGGCACAGTCGCATCGGCCGTGCTCTGAGAGTTCAGGTTCCAGTAGGAGACATAGATACGTATATAGAAAATTTAAACATAGAATAAAAAGCATTAGTGTCACAAAAAAGTCCAGTGAAAATGTCACAGGGCTCAGAAAGGAAGACGCCGTGGAAGTGACGGCATTGAAGCCACATGAATGGCAGTCGCAGGCACAGAAGACGGCGTATGGCGTACGTCAAGACAGAGAGGAATGATGAGGCTGACTGGGGTGCAGGTGTGTTGAGGGGAGCGAGGGACTGTGGCTGGGGGGTCGTCTCTGTCTCAGTTACAGAGGTTCCACCACTAGGCTAGGAATATAAACTTAATCTGAAGACCAACAGGAGCCACTCAAAGACACATGCCCGAAGAAACCAGAGGCAAGGGGTCACCCCGCCAGGTGGCTTCTGATGGCTCCCCTCTCTCTCGCAACCCCAGAGTCTGCGGGTTCACACCGAAGTAGCAATAACCCTCCAGAGCAGACCGGGGCCACACGGTTCAGCTAGGGCTCGGAGTGTGAGGGAGCTTCTAGATGCTTCTGAAAGCGGTGGCTGTGTGACGGGCGTCGCAGTGAGAGCAAAGCTCAAGCAACGAAAGGAACAGGACACGCAAGCCACGGGGGCCCCTTCCCAGCCTGACGGGCCCCCTTGTTCTCTCGCAAACGACGGTTTCTCAGCAGAGAAGTCAGATTTTTCCCCTTTGCTTCACTCCTTGACACATAATTGGTGGCCTCGCTCAAGGCCCGACGGGCTGGGACGATTCACTTACACCCTAGGCGTCTTTAACCTGATGAGATCCATCGACAGTGAACTTCAGCCAGGTGAAGCAAAGTTTTACAGGAAGGACTCGCAGGGGTCACTGAGCAGGAACGCAGCGCACCGAGCTGATCCTGTGAGGCTGAGTTCAACACGCAACGTTTGACCAAGGAAAGGCTCACGTGCTTCGTGGCCTTGTATCTGAACTCGCCCTCGGCCAGAAACCTCTGTCCTGTGCGGGAACTGGCTAACCATATTTCTTCACTTACACAATTGTGTGCTTAAATACTACGACTAACTCGAAGCGTGGTTTCTAGAAAGTTATCATGAAGAAAATGAATATGCAAAGAAGTATGCAGAAGACGTTCACTGCAGCATGACCCAAAACAGCGGGAGACTGGAAACAATATAAACACGCAAGGGAAGAGGGTCGTTTAAATATAGCAATACGACGACCTGCAAGGCATCCGATGAAAGAATAATAAATTAGACGCTAACAAGGAAAGATGTCTGTGAGTCCCTTAATATTACTAAGAAACAGAAGTGAGATGCAAATAGTATATATAATATGATCTGACTTTTAAATACATACAAATTTGTATATATATGCAAGATATATATTCAAGATCTATGCATGCAAGATACATCTCACTAGCTGTGATCTGCACAGCTATATGTATACATATATACAATATGTATCACAGCTAACTATAGACATAATTATATATCATTATACATCTATGTTTCATTATATGTCACACTGTATATTATATATAATGATATATTTACATATGGGGGGAGGATGAGGGAGAGAGAAAAAGCCTGACGACAATCATGAATCAAGATAACAAGTTACCAGTGATTGTGTCTCGGGGACTGGGTATGTGAAAATCCTTCATTTTCTACATTGTGTACTTCTGAATGGGTTGCATTTTGTTACAATGAGCATATATTGTGTTTATAATCAGAGAAAGGATATTTCCACAAGAAAAGGAAGATAGAAAAGGACACTCTAATCCTTCACTGAGTTGTCCAGATTTGAACGTTACTTATAACAGAGAAAATTTTCAGGTCTTTTTACTGCGCTGAAAATAGCGGGGAATAAAATGAGCCACCTGGTACAGCGCAGATAACACCGGACCTAAAGTTCAAAGTCTGTAGTTACGAGTCTTAGTTCTCCAATTTTCCTTTCTGAAATGCAGCTTTCCTCACATACAAAGTAAGTGACTGCATTTACTCCCAATGTCTCTCCCAGACTGACATTTCCTTACTCCAACCGGAAGGAAATCGAGCAGCATTGAATCTTCCCGGTATGTTTTCATTCAGACGCTTATTAGAAATGGCCTACAATGAGCCCCACAAAACTGCTATGATCCAAAGACAGGGGAGACTGGTCCCCGTCAACTCTCAGATGCGCTGGGTTATATAATGGAATAGTTTCTATCCTAGGCCCCCAAGTTCCAAGAACATTCCAGCTCACTAAGCAAAGAACGTGAGGGACAAGGGAACAAGTCGTTTTTATAGACCTGCCGGCAGAATTTCTGCCAATAATTCTATGATCGCCCCCACCCCCAACACACTCTCTCTCTCTCTCACACACATACACACACACACACACACGCACACACGCACACACGTGCACACACGCTCACCATTCTTTAGACATGAAACTGAGGCCAGAGAAGACGTGTGCAACATCTCACAGCTAATGAGCAGAAGAGTCAGGGCTACAAACACTGAATCCTACCTGAAGTTAGCGCGAAGCCCTGTGGACATGACAGCTCCAGGACGAACACGCACTGACGTAAGTTCTAAGCCGCTTCCACCTTCCCACACAGCCCTCATCTGATGCGTCTCTTCACAACAGCTCCCACAGCCTCGTTTCTCTCTCTAAAACTGGGACACACTACAAGGAAAAGTCTCCTGAAGAGGGATGACTTC
>NW_006434366.1:3401715-3408382 GCF_000325575.1 Pteropus alecto | reverse complement strand
CTACCCTCACCTGTGGGCACGCTGACGCATACCTGTCGTGGACTTGGAGCCTGCGGTCACGCTCGGGCTGTGGCTCTGAGTTAGCCTAGCCGCTTTCAAGGCACTAAACAAACAGTACTCTAAGATGAAGGAGAAATTTAAAAGGCCAACACAGAAGCACAGAGCAGCTATGTTTAACAGGAAGATGACAAAACTAGAAAATGGCAGGTCGGGGTTCGACTCCTACCTCTGCTACTGAGTTGCTCTAGGATTCTGGTCAAGCGGTTAAGATTTCTAGGTTTCGGTTGCCATGTATACAATTCAGAAACCATTCATTCATTCAACCAGCACACATCTGAGTACCTACATGTGCCAGGCGTGGTACTAGATGCAGAGAAAACAATGTCGGGCCAAACCACACCCAGCTAGTCCTTGTTCTCATGGAATTTGTAGCCTGGAAGGAAAGTTAAACATAAAATAATCACACGAATAAATGGATGAGAAACGGAAGACCAATAATAATCCCTTGAGAGCATATAACAAAAGTGCCTGACCTAGTCTTGAGCAAACGATGCTCCAACTTGGGTTTGATGGGTGACCGTCGCTAGCTTGGTGGAAGGCGGCAGGAGTAAAGAGGAAGTGTGATCCAGCAAGAGGAAGCACCTTGTGGCAGCAGAAAGCACAGCGGGTTTGAAGAGCTAACAGGAGGCCAGCAAAAATGTCCATCGGAAAGTTTCAGGCATGGGAGTGAATGCTACAGGGTACTTGTGGAAAGATGTTAAACAGGCCTAGGATGCTGATCTGACCATTACAGCACAAGACAGGCTAGGTGTTAACAAGATAAAGTACACAGACTGTGTGAAATAACACTCCTCTCGACTCATTATTAAAATACTAGCTGACGTTCAGTGACAAGGATCTTCCGCTAATAAAGGCAGGAATGGAATATAACAGCACAATGGCGACTTTTTTCAAGTTAAAAATCTTCCAGCAGAAAGAGCAAAAGATATAGGTTCACCATGTTCAAAAGGAAGGCCCAGCTTTAGGGAAGCGAACGACAGGAATCATCAGAAATCTTCACTGCAGAGCCAGCAACGAACGGACGCCAAGCCACTCAGGGCACAGACGAATGTCGCAACCATTTCACCAACAGCAGCCGCCCGGGCTGGGGTCCCGTGTGATCTTGGAAATGACCCACAACACAGACACCTGGCTTCCCGAAGCCCTCTGTCAAGCAGTGACCATAGAGATTACACGCTGGCTTTGTTACGACCAAAATTTCTTCCATAGATGAATATTTTACTTTGAACTTAAAAGAAACTTCAGCAAAAGTATCGCTAGAATTGGCAGGTCTTTTTTTCTTTCGAAAGAACACTGCTGGGGAATTTACTAATAGACCTATAAATGAGGGCGATATAATGTCAACTCCAATAAGGATATTAATTAAAAGAAAATTAACTGTTGACATTTCTGCAAGTTCAGGCTAGTAGATCAAACACAAACCCAGAGGAAGAGAGAAGGTCAAGGTGATATTCTGCATGCCAGAAAAGCTTCTAAATAAAAGTTCCCGAATAAGCTAAGACCTATGAAGTTGCAGACCTGTGGACTTTTATGATTACATAAAATTGAAAATAGAACCATCTAGAAAATAAAAGGCAAGGAATTTGTGGAAACGACGTATAAGGTGGCAATCAGTATGGCTTCATAAAAGACAGATCAATGTAAATTTTCTCCTTTGACAAAGTAGCAGTTTGTGAAAATAAAAATAAGTGTTTGATCTAGTGTAAATTTAGCAATCTTTTAAGTTCTGCCACGCGATACATGGTACGATGTAAGAGAAAAATCTAGATTTTACATTAATGAGGTGGCTAGAAGATTATACCCAAAGAGTAGTTAACGAGACCCCAGAATAAATTACAGCTATATTAAATATTTAAAGATACAAAAATCAAATCATTAAAGAAAAACAAACTGAATATTTATTAAAGCTTTGGAAAGGAAAACTAAAAGCAATTCAAAAAACAGAAAGGGAAAGACAAGACTTACTACCTCACCATCAAATGAACACGCTTCTGAATATCAGAAAGAAATCCAAATAGAGACAAATAACAGATTGGGGAAAACACTGACAGATAATATGGTAGACACCAGGTTAGCATCGTCAGTGGACATCAAGGTCAGTAAGATACCGACAGGAAAACGCTGATAAAGACTGATAACGACAGCAGAATTAAGGCCTGGTTTCTGATGAGGTCTCCCGACAGGAAAACGCTGATAAAGACTGATAACGACAGAATTAAGGCCTGGTTTCTAATGAGGTCTCTTTTGGGCCACTGCTTTGATCTCTCTGTGTACTTCTTAGCTATCGTCACATAACAAAACTGAGTAGCTTAAGACACTAAGCACTTACCATGGCACAGTTTCTACAAGAGGGATTTAGAAACAGCGTGGCTGACTGGCCGGCAGTCACCTGAAGGCTGCGGGGCTGGAGAACCGAGCTCCGAGGCGGCTCGCAGACCCCTCCGCGCCCACACGTCATCGCCTCCGCAGGCGGCCCGCGCACCTTCACAGCATGGCCGCCGACATCCCCCAGAGCGAACGATCCAGAGAGAGCGAGAGGGAAGCCATCGTGCCTGCTGTGACCCAGCCTCAGAAGTCGCCGTCGCGGGTCGACCCTACCCAGTGTCGGGGAGGGCTTAGCTGGGGCCTGAGTGTCCTAAGACCACCTACTGGTTAATAATAGACAACGTAAACCTTCCTTCATTCACTCAGAATTTACTGAACATCTACAATGTGCTACCCAGAATGCTCAGCACTACCCTGGTAAAACCAACTCAAACCAGCAAATCTCACAGTCACAGGAGCTCTGGCGAGAGTAGCGCATTTCAAAACAGAGCGGGAGTGAGAACTGGTTTTCAAGTGTCCGACGTCTGTGGGCTACTGCACCAGTGGGAATTTCAGAATCCCACGCAATGGCCAGAGAGCTGTCCCTCAATGTTAACATGCTTCTGCCTAACACCAGGCCTGTCCCAGGCAGGTCAACACAGACAGAGCCAGCAGCTTTCGAGCCAGGACCAACACAAGAATCATCAACCAGCATTTGAAAGGCTTAGATTTGAAGCCTGGAGAAATTCTCCAGATTGTTTAAAGGCTAGCTCAGAGGCCTTGCTGAAGGTCCAGAACTCCATCCTACATATGAAAGATGATTTATCCACCACCCTTAAGAGGGTGCATGTTACTTTGTGTACTATCCAGACTACAGATATTGATGGAGCACCTGGTAGATGTCAAGCATTGTACTAGTTCTGGTGAAATGCGCATTCATGGGAGAAGCAGGCAGCGAACAAGCAAATAGGCAAATAAACAAAATAACGCAGGCTGACAGGCTCTGGCAATGAGGCCCGTAAGTAGTGCACACTGCCAGCGCACCAGATCTGGATGGTTCTTCTTGGAGTCTTCACAAAGTCCGACTACGCCCAAGCAGACCAGCAAATGCAAAACTATAGTGAACACAAGAATATTTCTCACTCTCTGAGGAGAGTTCTCAGTAAAGGAACGCTTCATTTAGAAATTCTTTTTGCCCCTTAAACATTCCATTGCTTTGTAGAGACTCTGCTTTCTAAGATTCCAGGTCTGCTAATGACGTTTTCAATAATAACAATAATAATAATAATAATAATAATACAGTATTTTCAGTTTGGGATATAACTTTTCATAAACATTATCTCATTTAAAAATAATACAGCTTATTTTGCTGTATTCATACACCTAAGCATTATGAAAATGTTTGGCAAGAGCTTGGAACTATATCCCATGACGGTTTGGCTGAAACGGGGAGCAAAGGGGAGCATCCCTCAAAACGAGGTGACAGAGCTAAGAGGGAGGGACCGCACTGTACAGGGCCCTACGGCCAGTGATGAGGAGCTTGGTTTTATGCTACATGCAGTGGGAAATGAGTGAATGATTTTCATTATGCAAGTGACGAGGTCAGATTTAAATTTGTAGTTTGTGGCACACTGCCTCGGGCCCATGTATCTGTGCAGTAGCTGCTATGGGGTAAGGAGAGCGGTCAGGGCCAAGGAACCGGGCACCCTGACCCCGCCCACACAGGGCTCGGGCCCGTGGCCTCACCGGCATTAGAACAGTGCCATTTGCACTGGGCGCCGAATAAATGCAGCTCTTGCTACTGATGGTTAGTTTGTCCTCATTTACTGAAAGGTCTTCTCTTCATGACTCATCCACAAATCCTGCTGATCCTCCTAATTAAAAAGTTTGCAAAGAAGTTGACACATCAGCTATCATGAGCCCAGGCACACCAGGCAGAAACCTCCCGCCCCCCGCCTGCCGCACGCATGCCAGGAATGCACTGCGCACCCTTCATCATGATGACGGATGTTCTTCAATGAGGCTTTCGAGTCACCATCTGCCATGTTCTTCTTGCAACACTTCTTTGGTGGGGCGACTGCTCAGGGATTATAAATATCATATCCGGCATCTTTTAAAAACAAAGCCCTAACGGAGACTCAAGGGGGGAAAAGTCACAAAACTAATCAACTGGCAAGTGTGGCATGGAGCCCGCAGACGTGGGGCTGTATGCGGGTCCGCCTCTTACACCAAAATCAATAATGCGGCTGAGCACAGAAGCGACCTGAACCTGAGGCCCCCTGAGCGTCCCGTAAATTGACTGACTCATTTCTGCACCCTTTCGAAGCTCTGCCTCTCTTCACCAGTGTAATTGGTTATACACTGTAAACTCGTAAAGGCAGAAAGGGCAATTCTGAAAACGAAGCTGTCCTTCCACTCACCTTGAACCTATCTGTCCAAGGCCTTCGAAGCTCAGTCTCCTCTAAGACGGCTTCTCGAATTAATCCAACCAAATTACATGACATATACGTGGCCAAGTCACTAACAAACAGGCATTGTATCTTATTTGATTCTTCCCTTCCCCACAACACCCCTCCCCCCACACGCACACGCACACGCACAGACAAGGACTTGGGTGCGAGCTCGGTCATGTTGGGGATATTCCCGGGAGAGTGAGATGGAGAAGTAGGAAAAACATAAGGATGCCAGTCACTGCTGTGGGCAACGGATGCAGCTGAGGACTGATGCTCGAAAGACCACGCCGAATGCACCTGAGAACCTCTGAGGTTGAGGGAATGTCTCCTGTTTTCCTTTGGGGGAGTTCTGCCGGGGCATTAACTCCCCTGCCATTCTGTGCTGCCCCAAACATAGACTAAGAGCTTCGGGGGCTTCAGAAAAAGCCATGAGAAGAGCAGAGGTGGAAGGCCCTGAAGTGAGATGCGGTCGCCTCGCCCGGGAACTGTCCAGCACCCCTGCAGCTGAAACTGGGGGTGGATCAAGTGACCCCGGCACAGGACACAAAGCGTCTGCTACAGCATGGCAGTGATGGTGCCCAGGATAACGCTGAGGTGTGAACAAACCTTTCCCTTAGTTCTTAGCGGTACGGAGAGGCTGGCTGACCCGCCGGTTGAGTCTGAGACAAGCATTAAACAGTATGGGGCGACACAGAAGTTCGAGACAAGGCTCCCAACTCCCGAGGAGTTTGCAGCCTGGTGGGGATTGTCGACCATCACAAACAAATACGGAACTGCTAGTTCTGACCACAAAGGCAGAACAAGTGGAAGGTGGTATTACGAAACGGTTAAGAGATCCCACCTGGACTCAGGCAGACTAGAAGGACGTCTAAGCCTGGAGCTGCTGTGTGGCCGTGGACGAGGCGCTTTCTCTCTCGGTGTCATGTTTCTTCACTAAAGAAGAGGGAAAATTATACCTACGTCATGGGGTGCTTGTATTCGTGTATAAAAGCACCGATCGCAGTGCCTGGCATTTAAGTATTTAGTAAATACTGGTTATTTTGTAAAAGTTGAGTAGAGATTTAATAGTAGAATCGGATTTATGGACGAGAAGATGATCTCATCTCCACATCAGACCCTGTCTCTTTCTTAAATACAGATTTTTATAGCCCCTAGTCTAGAGCCATTCTGCCTCCCTTAGAAACTGCATTATGTAAGGCACTGCTCATGTTAATACTAGAAGGCAGGCATTTAAAGGAGCAGACACACAGCACGATACGCATGGGCGCTGGAGCAATGGGCTCATCTGAGCCCATACATCTTGCCACTGCACGACCTGGGGTAAATCTTTCATGTGCTCTGCCATTCAGGTCCCTCACCTGTAAAATGGGGATACTGTCTGCCTCATAAGGCCACTGTGAAGATTAAATGACAGTGTCTCTAAAGGGTTCCCAACACATTTTAGATCCTCAAAAGTACAGATGATTACTATTCACTGTTCATTCGATGGACACTTATTAGGCACCTATTGTCTACAAGACCGTACTAGGTTCTGGGTAATAAAAAGGGGCTTGAATAAGGTATGGTATCAACACTCAAACGTCTCACAGGTTAATATTAATACTTAGACGAATCTGACCACTTAGTGGTACCCAAATTAGTAAGTTACCCTAATATCAAATGCTATTATCCTAATATTTAAGAAAGAAAGGGAGGGAGGGAAACTAAGCTAGTGAGTTCTGAGACAGGGTTCAAGGTACAAGATCATGAGAAAAGAATCCACCTCCTCTCCCAGGGTAATCAGAAGCCGGCAAGTGAAGCAGCTCAGAGAAGGTTCCCTAACACCAGGGCCGAGAATGCCAGGCCGGCTC
>NW_006434366.1:3388102-3401649 GCF_000325575.1 Pteropus alecto | reverse complement strand
GAACCAGGATGCCACGTCCAGCAGTGACATCCAGGAGGCGGCAGGGTGCCGTAGGGCTGGGTAGAGGGGAGGAGGACAAGGTGATGGTGGGAACTGCACCCCTGTGGGGTGCGCGCGGGCCTCACCTTTCTCCTCAGTCACTGCCTTGGGAAGCCAGAAGAGGCGCTCTCCGGAGGGGTCTAAGTTAGCATCGCAGCTTCACTGCATCTCAAGAGTGGGTGGGTGTCAGGATGACGCTCCTGGGCTCGGCGACATCCCTTCCCCACATGTACAGAATGCTTCCCAGTTCACAAGCCACTTTAAGGTCCATCGCCTCACTCAGATCTCACAAACTGTGTGCTTCGTGCCTCGTCATCTTCACTCCTGGTGAGCGAGCTGAGACGTGGGCAGTTGAAGCAGCCTGCTTGGGGTCCCGTACCCGGAGGCAGAGCTCAGACAGACGCTCTCATACCCGCACCCAGCCCCCGAGGGATGGGGAGGCGGAACCAATGGGACTGGAGGGGAGTGACAAGAAGCGATTTGTCCTCAGTGACCTTGAGAGACCCCCCTCAAATCAGAATTCCCACCGAAAGAACCGGGGACCCCAACTCTGGGTCACCGCTCTAGGCAGTCAGATATGAAATCCTTTGTGAACCTGGAGCCGTTCCATGAAGACTCAGGACAGTGACATTAGACTCAGGACAGTGGCATTCACTGGGACTAACTGACGAGTAATGAAGTTGCTAGGGTTTATGAGCCTTGAGCTAATGCTAATGTGGAGGTACAGTGTCAACCGTAAAACCATAACTGCTGAGAAAAACTAGCCTTCTGTGCAGAAAAGTCATGCCTTTTTCCTTGGCCTGGAGGCAAAAACGGCATTAGACAATTTCAAGAGTGACAAGATCAATTTTTCTTGAAGGGTCTTAAATACTGAATAGAAAGAACAGCTTCACCCTTAAAAAGTAACTGATTATCTGATGATGAGACGGAGAAAAAAGTGTGTCACTCTCTAAAGCGCAAGCATTTACAAAAGTGGGTGTGTCTATATAAAATGTCCTCGAGAGCATGGCCAGCAGCTGCAGGAAAACACAGAGACCCTTTCCATCCAAGCCTGCACATGCAATGTCTGCTTGGCAGCGGGGAAGGGGTTGGGGCAGAGAAAAGATGATCGCAGCGGGAAGGGGCGGGGAGGCTGACCACCCTGCCCCCTCCCCCACCACGCCCAGTGGGCGTGCCCCCTCCACCATCACGCCCAGACCGCTCTGTCCACCCCGCCCCCGGCACGCCCAGTAGGCCTACTAGAAGGCGTCATCCTCCCATGGACCCACAAGAACAGCTGAATGAATCCATCCTGCAAAACAACCATCTTGGCTCTTGCTTGGTTGGTGCTGAGTTGCTCTTAATTGCACTGACTACGAGAAGCTGATGTTTCTAGAGGTTACTCGTGAACAGAGCCAGCAGCCCCAGCAGCCCCACCGAGGACCCTTCCCGCTGCCTCCAGAACCTTCCTGTCCAGCATGGTTGCCATGAGCCACACACCGCCACTGAGCACTAAGATATGGCTGGTCCAGATGACACATATGCTAGGTGTAAACTGCACACCAGATTCTGAAGGCTTAGCATGAAAATAGTTTGAGATACCTCATTAATAACTTCCATATTGATTTCATGCTAAAATGATAATATTTGGGATATGCTGGCTTAACTAAAATAGATTATCGGGTGTATTGTTAAAATTAATTTCACCTGTTTCTTTACACTTTTAAAAACATGGCCACTAGAAGATGTAAAATCACAAACGTAGCTCATGCGTGTGACTTGCATTATGTTTCTAGAGGACTGTAGTGCCCCGGAGGTATACAGTTATTCTCCAAAAACCCAACCGAGCCCTTCGGGAAAGTCCGAGAGGAGAAGGCATAAACGCCATGTTTTCATGCCCTTCTGTTCGGGTGACTTGGGGATGGCTTGCTTGATCTCCAGTGTGCTCGGTAGAAGAATGCGCCGAGTGCTTTGCTTGCTTGCCTGGCTGTTTTAGGCAGTCTGAGCCGTCACTGTCCCCGGCAGGAACAGCGTCTGCTTCGCTGATCCACAGGGATTACGCGCTGCGGGATGGCGTATGTGGGTGTTTCGTCGTGACTCGAGGAGAATGCGCACAGCTCAGCAGTCGGAATGGGTGCTGACGGGTCGAAGTCCAAGGCTCCAGTCTCCACCAGACACACTCAGCACAGCCTGCTCGGGAAACAGGATGCACTGCACCCCGCATCTGGCTGGCTTTCTTGCGACCGTTAATGTTTGGTGACAAGAGGGGCCAGTAAAACAGTGGTCCTTTTTTTTTTCCATCATCACTGCTCCAAAAAGCAGGTCAGGTCATCCTTGGTGGGGAGAGCATGAACTCTGCCACTTTTTCATGTAAAGGAAAAGTATATTATTTTCCTTTGCTAAAAAAGAAGGGTTCAAGAAAACACACGTTACAAGTTTCAAAAGCCCAGCAAAGGCCAAAACTTATAAGAAGCATTGTGTCCTTTCCCTTATTTGCTTCTGGAAAAACTGTAACGGAGGTGCAGAAGTCCCACACTAACTCCCACCCGACCGGGAAACGGAGATCACAGTGGCAAGCACTGATTTATGTGCTGTGGCTTCATGTCACTTTTCAAAACCGTATTATTAAGCGACTCACTGCACTGGATTTTCGCTTGGCTTCTGTCCCTCATCATTGCGAGGCGGAGGCCAGCAGAGCCACGTAACAGAAGCTGAAGCCCAGAGATCCAGACCACAGGCCCACCTCTTCCCCGGTGGCCACGGCGCCCGGGCCAACGCACTTCCCTCCCTGGTTCTGAGCGGCCCCCTGTAAGGGCAGAGTTTGGACTCACATTCTGTCTAACTATATCACTTCAGAGCACACCGGCTGACCATCTTGAAGGGCCGAAGCCGATACTAACTTTTCTCAAATGCATCTTTCTTCTGTTTTTCTTCAGGAGCAATAGAGGTGACACCTCATGCATCTGGCCAACTTTCATTTTCAACAGCTGTGCGGGGCAGCTCTGGAACAGACCCCAGCCCCCCGTGGCCGCTGCACCTGTGGTCTGGCTGGATGCACCTTCTGTTTCCTGCCGGCTCTGGCAGCAGGTTGGGGGCGAGAGCAGTTGCCTGTGGTGTTCTGAGCTCACTGTCCCTGGTGACTGAGCCACGAGACACCTACGGACCTTGTCAACAGCTAAGACGTCTCTCCTTGGCTCAAAACATAGTCTGGGGAATCACCCTGGCTGCGTCTAGCTGAAGCGCTGCCTCCTGAAGCGAAGGCTGACCTTTCCTTAAGCACCAGCTACTGAGAAGGAGAGAGCAGAACAGTCTTATTGTAATTCGCTGACATTAATGGGCTCACAGACTCTGGATAGCAGAGGTTCGAAGCAGCTCAGGAGGTAACACGGCAGGGCACTGGCTAGAGACCACACGCCATGAGGCAGTGCGTGTGGGTTTCTAACTGAGTCTTTCTAATAAGACTGTGAGATGTGATAGGCACTATTATTAGGTAACACGGCAGGGCACTGGCTAGAGACCACACGTGAGGCGGTGTGTGTGGGTTTCTAACTGAGTCTTTCTAACAAGACTGTGAGATGTGATAGGCACTATGATTATTGCCATTTTTACAACATGGAAACCAAGGTTTAGAGGAAGTAACTTCCCCATTCTTATAGCTACTAAGTGACTGAGGTGGGATTTCAAGACAGACTGATCTCTGATCTAGAGCCCATACATAATATGCCACTTTGCCATCAGGAGAGTTTTCTGGAGCTCATTTTATTGCAAAAATTCAAGTTGGGGGTGTCCAACTCGACCATTGCTTCTGCCTGGGATGCCTAAACATCTTAAACAGTTGTGCATTAGTTCAAGTCCATTGAGAAGCAGGTGCCACGAGAGATTAGATGTCACTACTTATTTCTAAGCTTCTTTCCACTCGTTTTCTTCCCTTTAAGGGGAAACGCCGCAGGAAGAGGTACGTACAAACTTCGGCAGGGAGCAGAGATCACGGCTTGCTGCAGTTCGATGGTCAGTGCCAGCAGACATCAGAGCGGAGCTCCCCGCGACACGCCCCGGGAGTCCCCTTAGAAGGAAGTGAGGCCTAGGACGTCGCTGCAGTCATGCGCACCTGCCTAGTCTCATCCTCCAAACCCGTTCGCTGTCTGCACTTCCTGCCTAAGGTAACTCACATCACACCATAGTCCCGGGGGCCACAAGTCATTCTGAACGGAACTCTGTTTGTGGGGCACGTCGATGTTTACTCAGGGGTCAACCTTAAAAAGCTGCCTGCCAACGTGTATTTCCGTGGTCTGCTCCAACACGCACAGCCCGGCACAGAGAACGACCTTCAGCATTCGCCCCCGTCCTCGACACCACCACATTGCACCCCGCTCTCAGAACCACCCTGCGACTCTTGTCCCGCAGGATGGGGCTTTTAAACCGCAGGAGAGATCACGAGAAACCACGTGTACCAGCAGCTCGTGCGGGGAAACAGCGGGGTGAGCACGGAGCTCATTCGCAAGCCCCCCCTCGGGTAGGTGACTGGAACCTTCCAGGGCATCCCAGTCCCCTCCGTGGTGGTTCTCGGGTCCAGGACACCTCTCCGAGTGCCCCGCCACCCCCACCCACGAAGCCGATGTTGATTTATCAGGTGATCCCTGCCAACGGCCTATGGTCACATTAAAAAATGACGGAGGGCTGCTAAGGCAATTCTCCCCGAATCAGCTGTGATTTCACCAGACCCAAAACCTACCTGACCCGGGGTCACATGCAGAGAGGCGGCTGATGTACTGGACGGAGCGCTCGCCAGCAGTAGCGGCTGCCATGCGATTGGATTGTCACTGCATGCCAAGCAGCATACACACATCCTCTCCGCCCTGCCCACGACCTGAGCCGGGAGGCTGACTATCCCCGTTGCAGAGTTGAGTGGACTGAAGATCAGCGAGCGTCCACGATCTACCCAGGTCACTTACTTAGTGCCAGACGGAGCCATGATGTAACAGCTCTTTCGAGTTCACACAGTCCCGCTGTGTCACTGCCACCTCCCAACGGAAGGCAGGAAGCAGCACGGGTCCTAGGACTGCCAGCTGAGTGGCCTCCTGCAAACCTGACTTAATTTTACCCTGAGTCCTAGTTTGTGAAGCTGAAGAATGAACATACCGCTACTGCATCATAGTTCAGGGTGTAGTCCCAGAACTCAAATGGCCTGGGCTTAAGACCTTGTTCCACCCTCACTCATTCTGCGACCCCGAAGAAGTCAGTTAGCTTATCTCGGAAATGGGAATAAGAGTAGTACCTGCCTCAAAAGCTACTGAGAGTTAAGACAAGATGCAGCGTGTAGAGTGTTTAACACTAGCATATGGTAAGCATGCATCGTCATCATCATCACCACCATCATCGCGATCACCCTCCTCCTCATCATCACCATCATCACCACCATCATCACCATCATCATCATCACCATCATCATCACCATCATCGTCACGATCATCATCCTCATCACCATCATCATCATCACCATCATCACCATTATCACCATCATCACCATCATCATCCCCATCATCGTCACGATCATCATCCTCATCACCATCATCATCATCACCATCATCACCATTATCACCATCATCACCATCATCATCACCATCATCGTCACGATCATCATCCTCATCACCATCATCATCATCACCATCATCACCATTATCACCATCATCACCATCATCATCACCATCATCACCATCACCATCACCATCTTCACGATCATCATCACCATCATCATCACGATCATCATCACCATCATCATCACGATCATCATCACCATCATCATCACCATCATCATCACCATCATCATCACCATCATCACGATCATCACCACCATCATCACCATCCTCCTCCTCCTCTTTCCTCTCCTCCTCATCATCATATGATCTTTGTTTTCCTACCTTACTACACAAGATGTTTTGAGGACTGAATGAGAAAACATGTTAAAACATGTTGTAAATGATAAAGAGCTATCAAACATAAGGAAATGATATTATGCTGAGGCCCACGCTACGAGGCTTATAATAAGAATTCAGCTGTAATTGAGAGGAAGTTCCAGGCTCACCACTTACAGCCCAGGAGTTTGGGGTCTCATCTGCCCCAGGCTAAACAACACCAAAGTCCTCAACCCTGCCCTTACACGTGAATGAAACAGCCACCAGGTGATAATCTGAAAACGCCTCGTCTTAAGATGGTTTTCACCTTTGCCTGGCCTGGAGGGTGCACAGGCTCAATCATTATGGCATTCGCTTGGCCACGGGAGAACAGACCAGATGCCCAGATGCCTGGCATCAGACACCTCAGTCACGGGCACAGGGTGGAAACTGTCAAGTGTAGAAAAGGAAAGATAGAAATACCCCCATCTGAGAAGGAAAGATTACAGTGGTCACAGGATGCAGTGGTTTAATGCCAGATGCCGAGATTCAAATCCCAGCAAGGCTGGCCATCAGCGTCTCAGTGTCCTTGTCTGTAAGTTCCGGCTATTAATAGTAGCTACCTCATAGAGTCACTAAGCGACAAAAGGCACTTCACATAGAGTGATATTAAACAACAGGTATGACCTCACGAAGTATACTACATATCTGCTAAACACGTTTCCTCCACCTCTGCTGAAACACTTGGTGGTGATACCGTTATATGGAAAAGGTCTGAAATTGGGAGAAAGCTGTGAAAAGAGCTACAAGAAGGTGTTTGCACCCTATGTCAATGAGATCGTCACAACATACATCCTGGAGACGAACTTGAGAGGTACCATGTGACTCCCACCTCCTGGGCCGTAAGTACAGAGAAGGACTCTGGGCCCTCGTGCCTGGCAGAGCCCATCTTACAGCTCAATATATATGATTCTAAACTAGGCAGATTTGGGGGCCAAGGGCCTAGCTTTGAATCCCGGTTTTACCACTTTCTATCGATTTGACCCTAGTTAAGTTATTTAACCTTGTTAAGCCTCTCTTTTCTCATCTGTAAAATGGGGATAATGAAATCCGCTTCATAGAGACGTTGGGATAATTCAGTGAGACCATGGAATATCTGGCCCCCCAAACCTGAACGTCCATGTCCGAATCCACAGAACCTGTGAATCTGCCGCGTCCCGTGGCAAAAGGCATGTTGCAAATGGAATTAAGGTTGCAGGTCTTAAAATAGGGAAATCGCCTTGGATTTTCCAAGTGGGCTCAATCTAATCACATGGGCCCTTAACAGTGGAAGAGGGAGGCAAGAAGTTGGTCACAGATGAAGCAGCAGGAGAGCTCCACAGTGTGAAAGGGACTTAATTCGCCACTATCTTTGAAGGTGGAGGAAGGTGGCCACAAGCCAAGGAATGCGGGCAGCCTCTAGCATCTAAGAACAGCCCTCAGCTAAAAGCCAGCAACGAGGTGGGACCTCGCGTCCTACACCAGCCAGGAAGTGGATTCTGCCAGGAACCTAACTCGAACGAGCAGGAAGCAGGATCTCCCCTAGAGCCCCCAGGGGAAGGCAGCCCCCCGACTCCTGGCTTCTGGCCCAGTGAGCCCACATTAGACTGGCCTACAGACTAGGAGAGAAATTTTGTGTTGTGTGAAGCTGCTAAGCTTGGGGTAATTTGATATGACAGCAGTGGAAACGTGATTCAGAACGTCAGGTACTTGGAATGTGCTCAAATCCAGCAGTCAGAAGCTGCTGCCGATGCTGCGGAGGAAGCCGGCGACAGCAGAGAACCTGCCGGTGGCCATGAGGTTAACCATTTCTGAGGCCCTGCTACGAGGCCGGTGTCATATGAAATGCTTCCTATGTAGCAAATTATTTTATCTGGCCCTCACCACTATCCTTCGAAGTAGATCAGATTATCCCCATTTTCACACGAAGAAATTGGAGCTCTGAGAAGGAAAGTTCATTCATTTTCTACCGACTTCTGCCATGAGTGATTTGTGTTACGCAAAGTTACCGAGGATGCGAGACGTTTCTAAGTTGGGCGGGGGAGTGATATCCGCACTGTCTCAAAAGGCAGAAACGCGGCTCAGGGGGGCACCCCTCTAGAGCACGTCGATGCCTGGGGGGCCCTCTCTATCACTGCCTAGAGCGATGCAATGGAGCAGAGAGAGCCTCACAGAAGCAATGGAATGGCGGTTGCTTATGAGACGGAAGACAGCTGTGCTGTCTAAGACAGTCCTGACCACCCGCCTGCTGGGAGCCAGGAGCTGTGAGTTTTAAGGAAGGAGACTAACCTCCATCCTCGGCAGCTTGGGAAATGCGAAACGGATTTCCGGTGGACTGATACAGGGTGCAGAAGTGGGAACAAACACACAGCCTCTTTTGATCAAAGTCTTAAAGGATGATTTAATTCTTCTTTTCCCAAGCAGAATGCAATTTTAGGTCACTCGTTACATCCCAAGAGAAACCCATAAAAGCATTCTTCAACAGGTCGACACTACAGAAGTTCCTAATCCAAATTTTAATCTTTCAAAGTATAATTAGCCAACTACCTGCACCAAAATTATTTGGGGTACAGGTTCCTGGGCCGCACTCCAAAGGCAGTGAATTTGCAGAAGCCCAGAGATCTGTATTTCTAACAAGTTCCTTAGCTGGTTCCCTAAGGGTGGTCCCGTAAGAATTTCCCATCGCCCAGCGACATCGCAGCCGTCACAGCGTTATAGTGCACGACCCACTGTCCCTCGCATTCTTCTTCCCAGGAGCATGCTCAGATAAGGAAGAAGGCCTGAGTCATGGACGCTGCGCTTCCAGACCACAGGAAAGGAACAGTCTCGGGCTTATCCTCTGTGCCTTAGAAAGACAATAACAGTCCCTCAAAATTGCCTGAAATGTTGAATTAAATTGCACTTAAATGTGGTAGGAGAAAATTACAGTCAAGTTTGAGTCAAAAGATCTATTAGCCTGTGACCTTAAAGAAACCACTTAATTTATCCACATCAATCATCTCAGCTGTGAAGTCGGAATAAAAACTTGACCCCGCTCGCCTACAGGCTGGTTTTGAGAAGCGAATGAGGTGAGAGACATGAGAAAGATTTGGAAATTACAAAATGCAACATAAATATAAATTAATGAAACAAGAATACCTATTATGTCACCTGATCGTTATAACAACTCCAGGAAGTGAGCAAGAGTTATTATCCCCATTTACTGACAGGGAGAAAAAAAAAGCAGAAAAGAATTGTCTACGGCCATGCCACCCTGAACACGCCCGATCCCGTCTGATCTCGGAAGCTAAGCAGGGTCGGGCCTGGTTAGTACTTGGATGGGAGACCACCCAGGAAGACCAGGTGCTGTAGGCGTTAAAAAAAAAAAAGAATTAAGCTACTTGCTAAGTCCCTCAAAAACTAGTCACCAAGGCAAGCTCAGAACACAGACCTCGCCTACGCTGGTTGCCCCCCAACGCTGCTTGTGCTCTCTGTGCAGTCTCCCCAAAACCACTCCCTGCCCTTCCGTGCATCACACAAGCTCCTGTCCTCTGACTTCAGGTTGGACTGGCCACTGGGAAGACCAGAGGTGGGAAGGGAGAGGGGCCGGGGTCTTTCTTCGGCCGTCCGCTCCCTGCCTCAGCTCTGCAGCTCTGGCAATGGCTGGTCCTGCTACCACCTCAGCTCAGGTCTGGAGCCTCCTTCCACAGTGACAAGGCCCCACGGGGCTCCAGTCACACCGGACCCCGTGCTCAGCCTTGCTCTCCAGACCGAGGAGGTATGGCAGCATCCTGCAGAGGCCCACCTCCCTGATGCCCCCGCCCTGCTTGCTCACCTCCAGATAGCACCTTCCTTCAATCCCCTACACAGGCCCAGGCGAGCGTGCCGTCTCTTTTCTGCTCGGTTCCTGACCTGTGAGCTCCACTGTTCCTAACTAGTTCCCAGGCTGTCAAGGAAACTGACCACCTTGCCTGAAATTCCCATGAGCCCTACCCTCGCTGTTCCCAGACCCCCGCAGGCAGCCCCGGGCGCCTCCACTGCTCTCGAGGCACTGACTCACAGGGTCTGCACCTGTCCTGCTTCAGTTCTTTATCAGCTTAAAAGCTGCCAAGCCCTCCCCTTAGCTCCTGTTTTCCCAGCCTCTCTTCTCCCTGTCTCCGTTGACCTGTCTGCTGTACAATTCGGGTTGAAGAATAACAATGCACATTCTGAGCACCTCAGGGAAAACATATTCTATTCGAATCATGTCTTTCTTTCAACTCTAAATTTGTAAACTATTCTTACTTTAAAAAAAAAGTAATTCTGCCTCAAAGGGATGAAAAATCGACCACCCCATCAATTTTGCCCTCGAGGTTATAGAGACTATTCTTATGCTGGCAGCGTAATCAAGTTCATCTTCTTTCAGACTAGATCACAATTGTTACTAGGCACGTGGGCTGCAAACTCTCTCCGAGGCTGCAATAAATCAGTGGTCCGACACTCTTTTCCACCAGATATTTATGGCAGAAACAGGCACGATAGTCATTCTGGCCTCGAGGGTGCTTTCTCACTAAGGGCTATGAGTTCGCTGCTTAGACGGAACCTGTAATGATAGCCTTGTCTTCTCAGAGTGTGACCGCAGGGAATACATAAAATTAAAGTGCCCTCGCCTTATGTTAGAATCCGCGGCCACAGCTTCCAAGAGCTGACATTTCGTTCAGGGTTTCTGGTTCCTCTCCTCCTCTCCTTGCTGTGAAAAATAATGATCTGTTGATCTCTGATTGTCACTCAAACTGCGGGCCCATGAAGCTAGCATCTGTCTCCTCACTGGCCTCCTCTTCCCTAAATGTACTGGCTGTCACCAGAAAGGAAACAGCACTTTCCAAACCACATTAGTCATAAAGGGCTGACGATAATGACCAACAAACTGAAGCGGATGCTGTACAGGCCTAACAAAGTAACTGGTATTTTTACTACAGTTCACGAGTGTGAGACTTCATAAATGATTTTATGACATTCTGGCTACTGAGCACAGGTACAAATTATCCATGCTCAATTAAAGAAAGATGAAAGTTTAGCTTTCTATAATTAAACCAATAACTTGTTCAGTCTCAGGGCTGAAAATACACATTAAGGATTTGTTTCTTGCGATCCTGAATGAAGAATTAAGGAAGAAAACTCTTCTATCATTGACTTTCTTAAAACTAAGGCCTTTCCATACTGGAAATTGTTAACGAGACTCTTAGACAAGGAAAAAATAAGTCATTCTCATACTTTTTATGGCCGTCATGCAGTGAATGGCTTTCTTCACTATTATATTTTCAGTATTGTACGAACTGGACCACTCTTGGTAAATCGATCTAAATACTTTCTTTGGATCCCGCTGCAAACATTATATGAAATTTAAGGGCTTGAAAAACACCTAAGAGGATATTTTAGCATGAGAGACAAAGCCCAAAGCAGCAGCTCTGCAACTTAACTACCTATTTCCTCGTCTGTAAACGGGGCGCGGAGGTCAGTTTTGTGCTTTAACTCGGCTAGGCTCAGCCCCCACACATCCAAACGTTAACTTAGGTGTTACTATGAAGGTGTTTGCGGATGTCCCTAACGTCCACAGCTTTAAAGTCCGGAGTTGGTCTAAGTGAAGCAGAGTACCCCAGAAAACCCCAGTGGGCCCCGATAGCGAGTCCTGAAGAGCGGCAGCTGAGGCTTCTCCGGGGAGGGGGGTTCCCCCTCGGGCCTTCCGGCCCCTCCCACCTGGCTGCCCTTCGGACTTCAGGCTTGCTGGCCAGGCCCCTCTCGTGTGAACTGGTCAGTTGCTGGCTGGCTGGCTGTCCGTCCGTCTGTCTGTCCGTCCGTCTGTCCGTCCGTCCGTCCATCCTACTGATTCTGTTTTCTGGCTGTATCTGACTGATACAGGGAGATGAAGATGCCTATTCTGCCAGAGAGCTATGAGAATAAAAGGAGATCACGTGCATAAAACTTCTTTTCACACGAAATGAATGTGAGGAAGTGTGTGCAGTATTACCGTCTGACGTGACTAACTCCAATCTAGAAAATCCCTATAAACACGCTTCCCTGGCAGGCCTTATCAAACCGTTGTGTTCTCCACATACTGAGAATTATCTTATATTCTAAGGCTGCTTTTTAACACTACCACACTCTGATTTACAGTCTTGAAGTCTAAGGCAAATAATTATATTGAGAAGTGGTACTCTTCACTGGAAACTGATATTGAACTTGAGACAGTCGTGGACATGGGGATCAGAGGTCAAGGCAAAAGCACAGGGGTGAGGTCAGTGTTCAAACAGGACTCTGGACAAGTCTGAGATAAAGAAGGAGTGTAGAGTCAGAGCTGAAGGATACAAAGTTAACTGGAATCTGTACGGCGTGGCAGGTACCTGCTCTTACCTGAGTCTGGGCCGGCTCAGCTCCCCAAAGCAAGGTGAGGTGATGGGCTGGGAAGGGAGGACCTCTGATCCACGTTGTGTGTCAAATGACCCTCAGAGTCAGGAGCCCTTTTACCTAAGAATCAGGTGACCAGTGGAATCTTGTGGGAGAGAGAATCACCAAATTCATCTCCTTTTCTTTCACGTCATACCGCTAAATTATGTCCTCCAGCCTCCCCTGCAGTGAGATCTGGCCATTAGGCCGAGAGCCACTGGGATGAGGGTGGAGCTTCCCACTGGCTCCTAAGCCCCTCCCACACAAAACTCCTCCTGCTCTTTCTCCCTGAGGTCCAGCTGGAATGGAACCCAAAGCCAGGACTGCCATACGAGCCACATTGAAGACGGAAAGGCCACAGATGAAAGGAGCCTGGGTCCCTGAATCGCCACCTGGAGGAGAGGCATCCAGGAGAGCCGCCTGACCGAGAACTGCGTGAGATTATGATGTTAGCAAGATAAGAACTTGTGCTGTGTTAAGACGCCAAGATTTGGGGGTTTATCTGCTAGATGAGCCATCTAAAAAAAACTGTTGCCAAGTTTGGCATGTGGTTGTAATAAAAACCTCAGATACACAGCATTGGCTTACTCAGGTAGCTGGTGGTAAGGAAACTGTGAGCGGAATCTGAGAAAAGGGAACTCATGCCACACAGGAAAACAACCCAGCACTCAAGCCAATCACTGATTAGAGGCTTGTCTTAAAGTCAGAACAATAGGACAACTACTTTAATTTTCCCCCCAATTTTCCTCTCCATAATGGCCAGATTCCTCTTCCCCATTTCCCACTGCCCCACTTCGCACCTTTCATCAGACTGGTTATCTCATCTGCGGACACCATCCTACCCTCTTCCCATCCAATCGCATCTTCCTCGAGGCCAGAACAAGCCTCAGCTCTGTCCGGCACTCTTAGCACTGTTTTAATGCCTGGTAATCCTGCTCTCCTCTAGGCGTGGACGTTTGATCATACACTGTCCTGCACTGTCCTTTAATCCCTCCCCGCTCCCCCGCAACAGATGCTGTATAAACTTCTTTAGGGCGAGACCAAACCATATATTAATTAACTCTCTCCCACTCGACACCTTCCAGAATGACACATATGCAGAGTGGCTCTCAGTCAGTGTTGAAAATGAATCATATTTCATTCACTCTAATTTTTACAATAAAACCGATAGTCATCTGAGATGGTCGATGAAGGAAA
>NW_006434366.1:3383174-3388080 GCF_000325575.1 Pteropus alecto | reverse complement strand
GAATGGCCAATAGATGTCTTCGGAACACCAACGGAGCAGTGCTGTGGCCGCCTGGAGCACTGTGATGAGAAGAACTCTAAGGCCACGTACCCAGGCTCCTCAGGAAAGAGGGCTGTAACCTATCGGCAATGTCTGCGCGGCCCTGGGTAGGGCAGTGGCATCATAACGCTCTAGTATTTGCGACAGGCTCATAGCCGATGAGTGGGGTCGTTGGAACACTCAAGGCTTTTACAGCCAGTTGCCTACTTGACGACATGACTTGTCACCCTGGCATCTCACACTTATTTTATCTAATACTATATTCTGAATCTTATGCCCGCATGTATTCTCTTCTCCCAGTGTTCGTCTCAGGAAATGAGGTGGACCATATTCCATATTCACCTGCTCAAAGCGAAATAAAGAGTCGATCCTGGTTATGTGTTCCCTCTACCGCACTCTCTCCACCTTCTTGTCGATTCCATCTTTGTGACATGTCTCCAGTGTGTCCGCTTCTCTCTCTCCACCAGTCTATTACCTTAGGTCACTCCATCACCATCGCTCACCTAAGACTATGGAAATAAATTCCTAATTGGTTTCCCTGTTTTGATGCTTATCATCTCATAGCCTATTATCCACACAACAGCAGAACGATTTTTTTTTAATCATTAATCAAATTTTGTCACTCCACTGCTTGAAACTTTCCAGTAGGCTTCTTTCCCTTTGCACTTACAATCAAATTGGATCTTTTTTAGCGGCCCAAAGTCCTGCAAATGTTGCCTTACTGACCTCTGTGACCAATGTCAGCCTAGCGTGCTGGGCTCCTGCCACACTTGACTTCAAAGACACCAAGTCCATCCTTGCCTTACAGACTTTTGACTTGCCGTCCCTTCTGTCTGGAACACACCTGCTTCAGGTCTTTGCATGGCTGGTGCCTTTACATATTCAAGTCTCAGCTTAAATACCACATCTTCGGCGAGAACTCCCTGGCTACGCTTTGTAACATATCCCCTCGATTCATTACTCGTCATTGTTGTACCCCGTCCACTTTGAAATCATTTGTTTTCTTGCAATTCTTCTGTCTCCCTCACTGGATCATTAGCTCCTGAAAAGCAGGGACCTTGCCTAACTTCACTGCTGCCTGACCTAGGTCATCTCGTTCTCCTTCCTAATCCCTATTTCCCCCCTTTTTATGATAAGGACTCGAGATTAGATGCTCGCTGGAGACCGGCTCTGACATCCTTTGCATCCATGAATCCAAAGAGGCTCAGAGCGCAGGCTCCCAAGACACTGACATTTCTAAATGCATTTCTCAAACGACGTCAAGCCCTCAGGCAGCCCAGTGGGGAGGTCACAGAGAGCCAGCAAGAAGGTCTGGTGAGCCAGGCTGCACAGTTCCTGTGCCACTCCGCCCATACTGAGGAGATGCAGCTCATTAGGTACTAAATGTTCAGTGACTGTCACTACTAATTGGTGGGTATTACTTCTCTAAGGAGACAGTAAACCTCATGCTGAACTCAATGACATTAACCCCTTGCAGTCAGACAAAGCATTAGGAGGTTGAATCTAAAACACTCCAAAAAGGATCCCGGAGAGTACCCCTCTCCCACCGGTAAAAGTAAACATCACTGCTGGTTACACTGGGTATTGCCTTGGTTGCTAGGATCTGTATTAAATATTTCACATGCTTTTATCGTTTTCTCTTCATGACAAGACTAAAGAATAGGTACCAATTTTATCTCCCTTATGGATGGAAAAACTTCCACATAGAAAGAAGCATCTTTAAAAAGGAAGGAAAGAAGGGAGGGAGGGAAGGAGGGAGGGAGGGAAGGAGAGAGGGAGGAAGGAAGGAAGGAAGGAAGGAAGGAAGGAAGGAAGGAAGGAAGGAAGGAAGGAAGGAAGATGCACCTTGCCCAAGGTCACAGAGCTCATAAGTGATAGATCCTAGATTTGAATTGAGGTCTGTCTCATTCTGGACCCTATGGTCTCCGTTACTAAGTAACATTGCCTGTTTCTTGTAAGTATCATCCCCTCACATGATTACAATTATTTTTATCAAAGCCTTTTCCATTCTTCAAGTCTGAGCTCAAATGCCACTTCTTCCTTGGAAACGTGTCCGACCTGCAGACAGAGCCACCTTCCGCCTCACCTCTCCCTGCTCTGGTCATAGGGGATCACGCAGGGCACGGAGGGTCAGGAACCAGCACTGTGCATTGCGTATTTAAATTGAGCCCGCTTCTGCTAGATTGTGAGCTCTCAGAGTAGAAACTCAATAAACAACTTGAGAAATGAATATTGCTCATTAGTCTGTACCATTTCAACCCGTCATCAAAGGCTCCTAAGTAGGCACTAGATAAAAATCACAGAGTAAGAAGAGCACATAGTACATTTACAGGAGAAGGTTATCGGCTGACAGGTACAGGTTAGAAAGCCAAGAAAAAATAGAGCTGTAACGTTAAACTCAAGTCACACGACAGCATCAGTCGGGACACGTTAAGCTATGCTGCTATGATAAACACCTGACCTCGTCAGCGGCTTAAAGAAAAGCTATATTTCTCATTCCGACTCTACGGAAAGTGCAGGCCGGCTCAGGGCGTCGCTGCTCGTCATCCTCACCCTGGGGCTGGGCGAACCGAGCACGGCCGGGGCCACAGCAGACGGCGCCAGGCAGATCGCGCAGCGGCTGGTAAAGCTTCCGCCGGAAGTGACGCACGGCGCCAGGCAGATCGCGCAGTGGCTGGTAAAGCTTCCGCCGGAAGTGACGCCACGCCACTTCCGCTCACAGCCGTCAGCTGCCTCGAGGCGGACGTGGAAAGGCATTCTCGCCTGTGGTCCGGCGGGAGAGGACGCAAAGCATCTGGCGATGGCACTAACGCACGCCGCAGTGACCGGCTGCCTGGGAGAAGACACCGATCAGTGACTCGGCTAGAAGCCGACGCGCCGTCTGGAAGACGCGTCCCGAGCACCATGCCGCACGCAGGCTGTGCTTACGCCGCGGCGGCGCTGGTGGTGTCCCATCTGCTCGGGCCGCTCCTCTGCGGGTCTGTGTCCTCACCTGGGAAACGCGACGAAAGAATCTCAGCGCCGCTCCGCAAACTGGAACGACGAGTGTGAAAGCGCCCAGCGGGGCCCGCACGGGCGGTCGCCACCCGTTCGTCTTTTGGGAAACAATCCTCAAATATAAGTGTCATCTTTGAAATGCAGGGAAAAGATGAAACTGCCCATTTTCCCTTAAGCTCGACAATCTTATTCGGCTAATATTTTTGCTTGTCTACCTGCTCCAATGACCCTGCGTTCAGTCACCCACACAGGCCTCCGATTACGGACACTCGGACCCTTGGGAAATGCTCGGACACGTACTCCATGCGCCGTGCCCCACGGCAAAAGAGGTGGAGGAAGGAAACGGTCAAAACAGCTGAAAATGGCCTGTGCGTCCCAGGCCAACCAAGCCACCTCTGTCCCACGGGCCGTGAGGGTTGCCATGTCCCTCTGCCCGTCCGCTGTGCTTGTACCCACACCCCTGCCCGCACGGGGTTCAGTGAAGGACCCCACGCTCGCCATCTCTCTTCCTTATCGCTACGACTCAGGACCAGCACCAGCGACCAGTGGCATTGCCCGCGGACAGCACTTCCGCCCTTGTGCTGGTCACACTCACCATAGCGCGTGCCTCGGGGAGCGTAGGTGGCAAGCACCCGCGCCTTAAGTGTCCCGACGACCCCCCCGCTCTTACCCAGACCTCCCACAGACGTCCTCATGGTGAGAGCAGCACGCGCAGCGCTGCTGCGCAAACACCCGCAGGAGGGAGTGCTCCACTGTCCCCCGCCCCGCACTGGCACTCCTCGAGGACAAGGCCCGAGCCTGGGACACGGCGCTTCGAGCAGCGGGGCAGCGCCGTGACGTGCTCCTGTCTGTCTGCTGGCTTCCCGTGCACTGGGACAATGAGGCCGTGCACAGGCTCCCTTTCTCCTCTCCCTGCCTGCAGCCAGGGCTGCCTGGCCGGAGTGACAGCGATCCTGCACTCCGCAGCACGACGGACACAAAGCAACGAATCGCCAGGCGGCGTTTTAATTTTCGAAGTGTTTTTCAACTTCTGTGTCGTTCCATCCGTACAGCAAACCGTGCGAGTTTGCTCGGGCTCCCGCATCCAACCGCCACACGCCGGGTGGCTTAGAACTACAGGAATGTATCGCCTCCCATTCCCGAAGGCTGGAAGTCTGACGTCACGGTGTCGGCGGGGCCATGCTCTCTCTGCAATCTGTAACGGAGCCTTCCTCGTCTCTGCACGGCCCCTGGGGTTTGCCAGAAGCCTGTAGCCTTTCTGCGTCCCTCGAATCTTTGCCCCGTCATCACATGGTGTTCTCTCTGCGGTCTGCGTCTTCGCATCTTCTTAGGGCACACCAGCCATATTGCTTGGGGGCCCACCCTGCCCCACTCCAACCTCGTCTTAACGAATGACATCTGCAATTAAACCTCATTTCCCAATAAGATCACATCCTGAGGCGGGAACATCAAGATAGGCGAAAATGTCAAGATATCTTTTTAAGGCAGGGACACCATTCCACCCATAAAACCCTATGAATGACGTTTTCAGTGGGTATGATTGTTAATGAGTTGAAAAAATTTATAGGAAATTCTTAAATCAGCCCAACCTCTTCATTCTATACATAAGAAAACTGACTCAGAAATGATACAACTCCCCAGTGTCACATGGTAGTAAGTGACATATGTGAAGGGAATCAGTGGCGAGTGGTGGGTGATCAGGTTTATAAAAGTCACCTGGCCGACCCCCCTGTGCTGAATGCAGCAGGTCTGGCTGACCGGACAGATGCAGCTCCAAACACATCCTTTCTCAATGTCACGCTAGGTGAGAGGGTGAGCGTCAGAGACGGAGGGCAGGTCCACAGACGAAGGTTTATGTGCTTGCAGCGGT
>NW_006434366.1:3381149-3381824 GCF_000325575.1 Pteropus alecto | reverse complement strand
AGCCGGTCCAAGCGCTGTAGCAAACGGTTAAAATATCTCACCCAGGTGTATGTTTATTCGCCTGCTTTTAAGGACATCTTACCCTCCGCCCTCCATTTATCTGTCACAGTCTTTTAGCATCAAGAGCATGCCGATCCCCAACCCCTTGTAATATTTATGAGCATACTCAGAGTGTGCTCAGTGCAGATACACATGGAAGATCTGTCATCTTCATACCCCACCTTGACCCAGAATCCCAGAGAGATCGATAAATAAACGACAACAAATAATACTTCTCCACAGGTATTGAGCTTTGGCTCTGTGCCAGGCACTGCACTAAGGGCTCATACGTGTAACTTTATTCATCTGCTCAAGTACGTGATCTGGGTATCATAATTATCCTCGTTTTACACTGAAGAAAATTGAGGCTCAGACAGGAAAGGGAACGTCCCCAAGACCACGCAACGGACGTGTACCAAGGCCTTTCTGATGCCGACAGCTGACGAGCAGCACGTGACCAAGACATCGCATGGTTTCCTCAGTGTGTGCTGGAGAAATGAACACCGCACTAGCGTGAAGACACCTTTCTTTACGCAGCATGTTCGTGGCACTGGCAGCTGACCTGAACCAGTGCACAGAGAAATAGGGTCAGGGAATGGCCGTACAGTGCTGTGTCACAGGTAACGTTACAGCAGA
>NW_006434366.1:3322327-3380911 GCF_000325575.1 Pteropus alecto | reverse complement strand
TGTTCTGAGTTACTTTTCTGTATTAAGTCATCGAGCCCTTGCAAGAGCTCTAAATATGTGCAGATGCCAGGTGTACTAGTTTTCCAGGGCTGCAGTAACAGACTTCCAGAAACTTAGCAGCTTAAAACAACATAAATTTATAATTTCACAGTTATGTAGTTCTAAAATATCAGAACTGGGCTAAAATCGAGGTGTTGGCCAGGTTTCATTCCATCCCGGAGGCACTAGAGCAGCAGTCCCCAACCTTTGTGGCACCAGGGACAGGGGCTCCTATGAGCATCTAATGCCTGATGATCCGAGGTGGAGCTGAGGCGGTGATGCTGGCGCTGGGGGGCGGCTGCAGATACAGATAAAGCTTAGCTTGCTCGCCCGCCGCTCACCTCCTGCTGTGCAGCCTGGTTCCTAACAGGCCATGGACCAGTGCTGGTCCACAGCCCCAGGGTTGGGGACCCCTGCTCTAGGGGAGAGTCAGTCTCTTGGACCTTTCCAGCGTCTAGGGGCTGCCCATGTCCCTTAACTCTTGACCCTCTTTCTCCATCTACAGGGCCGGCAACCTGGCCGAGTCTTCCTCACACAGCAGGCCCTCTGGTTCTGTCTTCCAACACCCTCCTCCCAACACCCTCCTCCCCTTTCAGGACCCTTGCGATTGCCCTGCTCCCCACCCCTCCCCGCCCCCACCCCCAGCTAGTCTAGGATACTCTCTCCGTTTTAAGGTCAGCTGATGAGCAGCCTAGAGTCTCCTGTGCCACGTAACCTAACATTTTCACAGGTTCTGGGAATCAGGACATAGACATCTTTGGGGGGTCATTATTCTGCCCACCATAATCTGTTTTCTGACCGCCAAAAGAGTCACATCCATCTCAAGCCATCATACCAGATAACACTCGCTGTCTGAATTTTCTGTTGGAACTCCAGCTATGAAAACTCAGGAATCAAAGAGATTTATACAGTGTGAAATAAACCAGAAGTTTAAATAATAAAATATTAACAATGTTTATCTCTGGGTAGTGGAATTATGCATGCGTCTTGCTTCTTTTTTACTGCGTGTCCCATATTTTTTACAACGAGCATGAACAGCTTTTGTAATCAGGAAAAGTTATTAAAAAAATAAAATGTCTTGAAATGAGTGCCAATAAAGAAATGTGCAAAATGGCAGGGGAGGACCACCAGCTGCTCTGAGGTTGGGAGGGAGGGTCAGAAGCTGTCACTGATGGACAAATGGGGAAGGAGTCTTCTAAGGCAAGCCAGACCAAAGAATGGAGCCGAGGGGATAAAGGCAAGGCCTGGAGGTCACTTTTGAGAAACTCACTGTATCAAGCATGAGTCAGGGGAGGGCGGCTGGCGCCTGACGAGATTTTATGAAAACCACAAGGCGATCTAAGAAAGGTGAACGGCGTGGGTAAATCAAAAACTGAACTCGTAGGCTTCTGTGGAATTGAAGAAAGAGTACAGAGAAGCAAGTTCAAGTCCCATCCTCGCGACTGACAGCTATGCCAACGTGGGATGGTCTCATCATCTCTCTGGCCCTCGGTTTCCATACCCACAAAGCATACGTGAGTATAATGCCCACATCCTTCACACGGTCGCGATAAGGACTAAATTACACGGTGTTTGTGAAAGGTGCTTGGCAAACCGTAAGGCCTCGTCGTGTTGATGGAAGGGGGAACTTGTCGGTGAAGCGGCGGCTCAAGGGGCCCAGCCTCGTGGAGGTGGACGTTGCAGGCAGGTGGTAGGGAGGCTGGCTTTTGAGTGGCTTCTGAGAATGGAATATTTTAAAAGAGATGAACACTGAGGATCCAAGAATTTAATTAACTTGTCTCAAGCCATAGAATTGGAACCCTCTGGCTCCAAATTCTCTGCTCTTTTCTCTGTCTGTTCTGCCTTGTGAAACCAGAGAGCCAGGCTTCGAGGGAGTGGCAGAACAGGGACTGGAACCTACATGTACCAAAATTTGCAACTGAGTGTTTTCTCGGTGCCGGACACTGTTCTAAGCACTTTGTATACAGAAATTTATCAGATCCTTTCACTATTCATGTGACATACTTCTCCCCATTTTTATAAATGAGAAAACTGAGGTATCAAGGAGATAAATAAAACCCAAGATCACACAGACAGTAGATGAAGGAGCCAAGGTCCGAATCCAGGCAGCATCGCACCAGGATCTGCATCCATAACCACAAGGTGACACTGCTCCCATGTCCATAACCACGAGGTGACACTGCTCCCAAGCACCTGTGCCCGAATACCCACTTCAAACACTGTCTTCACCCCCCGTCAATTATAAAAGGTCATATATGTAATAAACGCTCCTTAAATATTTGTTAAATAAGTCCAGAAAAGGCCTTGAAATGCAGTAATATTTAGGAATGTGATAAGGAACGAGGAGAAAGCAGCAGACATTCTGGGTGACTGACTGGGTATAGCAAGCCAAGGAGACACGGGCAAGAAGGTGCCCAGGTTAAGGGACCAGGATGGGGGGGGTCTCTGCTGAAAGATGGCTGAGGAGTAGAGGGACATCAGGTAAAAGAGAAAGGCGGGGCTATGGAAGCCACTTGGTGACCACATAGGTGATGAATTCCTCAAAATGTTAACCTAATATCTTCAATTATGTAAAAGAAAATGCTAAGTTGAAGGAAAAGAGCATTATTAGAAAGAAACTAAGACAAGCAAGATTCCTTGAAAAACATCTGGGAGAAGTTTTTAGTAGACACAGTAGCACCCCCTTATCCACGGGGGTCACATTCCGATCCCCCGGTGGACGCCTGAAACACGGGTAGTACCGAACCCCATGTGTACGGTTTTTCCCCACACATACGCACATGCCTGTGGTAAAGATCACTTCATAAATGAGGCGCAGTGAGAGATTAACAACGATAACTAATAATAAAATCGAACATTGGAATAAAAGTCGTGAGGACAGCTACGGGGCCATTATTAAGTACAATGAGGGTGCCTCGCAGGCAAGCACCACAATACCACAATGTCGATTTGATAACCAAGACGGCCACTAAGTGACCAGCGGGCGGGTGTGTACACAGCGTGACCACGACGGACAAAGGGACGATCCGCGTCCCAGGCAGGACGGAGTGGGACAGTGCGCGATTTCACTACGTGACCCAGAATGGCACACAGTATAAACCCAGAAGCCATCTGTTTCTGGAATTATCAATTCAATATTTTTGGACCACAACTGACTGAGGGTGACTGAAACTGGAAAACGACACCGCAGACGGGGTGGGAGCAACTGCATTCGAGAAAATTAGAGCCAAAATAACACTCAATAACTTTATCCGTTAGCCTGAGCGTCCTTCACCAGTCGGGTTTCGTCGATAGCTTTGATAAGACGTTGAATTTTCTGTTTGTGAGATGTCAACCTAGGAGGCATGGTTAGATTACTCTACTACACTCACCCCCAAATAACAGATTACTGCCCTCGATAAACTTGTAAACACATAGTGCCTTTCTTTCCATGAGAGGGAACGCACTTAGAGAGAGAAACAGAATTTGTGACAACACATTGGAGAAGCCGATCACTCAGCGTATATAGTGAGCTTTTATGTGAAAGGTTTCTAGAGGCCTTTATAACAATCCCACAAATACACCTGCCTCAGAAAAATGAAGAGGCAACGCCAGTGCCTGCAGGACGCTCCACCTTCAGCGTGAGGCTCACAGCTACCACACCGATGCCCTGGCCACGCTCGTAGCCCTTACCTAGTGTGACGGCCAGAGCCCGCGAGCGCCAGACACGATGAGGTGTGTCATTGGGGCTTTTCAGGAAAGTGGTCTACTTTCCGTCCACTGCTGCCTGTTTCTGCTGTCCCTCCCACGTCAGCAGGAGCAGGACAGGAAGGCCCGTGAAGTCTTACCACATGCCAGGAACTATTCTAGGTACTTGTACATGTGTTATTTAATCAGAAAATACGCTCTTGTGGGCAATAGCATCATACGGCTTATTCAATTACTGTTTCCTGGTCTTTATTTTAAGGCAAATATGGTTTGTTGAAAATCTAATTCATTTCTGAGAGACTGTTAGCTTAGAAATGATAACCCTTTAAATCAGCACACCCTTGACATTTTACAAAGGCCTTGTTCATTCACCGTTGTACTTAATTGTCCCGACAGGATACAATTATTAGTCCCATTTGACAGATAAGGAACCTGAGGCCGAAATAACCTGGTACGTGAGGAACTCGGGTCTCTAGGCGGCATGCCCTCAACCGCTGATCTCTACGACATCTCTGCAGCCCTGAGAACTGTGTCACAGCCGGGTTTTTAATGAGCAAGTGTTAAATTTCTTTGCTCGGATCGTTTCTAGAAACTATTTCATTTGGAAGGACAATAAAACAGCATGGGACACAACACGAAGGGCTGAGTTTCATTAAAGTGGCAGAGCAAATGCAAGCACAGAGGAAGAGATGCTCGCCGGTCACCTGCCACGCGTGAATGAACAAGCACGGCCTGCGCCACGGAGCTGCTGCCTGGCTGATGCTCCATCACGTTCCAGAGCACAAGGAGAACAGCTCCGCCCGCCTCGCCACTTCCCTTCCTGGGTCAGAAGGCGCCGTGGAACGCCACGATGCAGACTTGAGAGGCTCCTCCACATTCCAAGATGCGTTTTATATTGCTTTTTTTTTTTTTTTTTTGGCTTTTTTCTACAATGAGACAAAGAAGCAATTACCTCTCCGTCTGCTCGTCTCGATGATCTCGCTTCGTTGAGCTGGAAAGCAGAGGAGATGGGAACGGGAAATCTAAAACCCAAAGCCTGGAGCCCGAAGGAGATGAGCCAAGTCTTTCGCTTCGATGAGATTTGCATGGAAATCTGGTTAGAGTTTCTACCCGACTCTGAAAAAAAAAAAAAAAAACTGAATTGCATCTTATTGAGGCAAGATGGACATGACCATATTTTAAAAAAATAATACATTTCAGGTTCAGGAAGTCTAACTACACTTTGCATTTTACAAAGCACTTTCACATACAGTATCTCATTTATTTCCTAAAAGAGTGTTAATTCTTTAAGCGACCATTTGAACTTAGAATTTAAGAGAATTTGGAAGGAAAAAAAGACCATTGTGAATGCCTACCCAGCGCTAGTCATTGTGCTGAGCGATTTGCATTCGTTATCTAAAATCCTCCAGACAACCCAGCAAGGCAGTCAGGGTCCCTCCCAGCAGAGCTCAAAGTCATCCAACGAGGCCTGCTCGGGTGCCCTGAGGCCAGCAAGTGGCAACAGGAGCTGTGGGTTTCAGGGGAGTGAAGCTGTCAACATGCCCTTCCCCTCCACTGGTCCCTGGAAAGCCCTCGGACACCAAAACCCAGGGACACTCCTAGTCCCTGAGCTGGCCCTCTGCACCTGCACGGCCACTGCAGGGGCCACGGAGCGAGCACTGGGCATCCCGGAAGGGGTACCTCACTCACCCGGCCACCAAGAGCCTCATCCACAGCAGGTGCTCTCTGTGGGCACCACCGTGGAATACAAATATCTGAGCTCACTCCAAAAGAAGTCCACCCCATACTGCTCTCCCAGAATTCTAACGTCCAGAGGATGCCCAGTCCCACTGCCCAAACTGAATCTGAAACCAGCGGGCAAGGCAGCTGCTGGGGTTCGCGGGGCACCCCCCAGACTGCAGAAGGAAGGTGGAGACGGGTGAAGAGCAAGCACATCCAGAGGACGCAGACATCCTGCTCGGCAGACATTCCTGTCCCCTTTCAGATAAAGAAACAGCGACACCTAGAGGCTAAGCGGCTTTCCCGAAGTCACACAGCTGGATGAGGAAGCCGAGGTTCAAATGTTCCATGCCGAAGCTGTGCCCTTCCTTAGGCTGTTAAGGGACACATGCGGAGGGAGGACCCGACAGCCTCGCAGCCTCCTGTCTGAACCGAAGATGCAAACCGAGCGCCAGCTTAAAAATTTTTTTACATGGTCAGTAAAATCTAAAGTTCCCTGATGTGGTCGATAAAGTTAAATCTTAATGATTACGATGAGCAAGGAATGCAAAGAGCTTTATTAGCTCCCTCCGTGGAATGTGTTCTTAAAAATGGCTTTACCTCCCACTGCCAGCGCCCACGGCCACAGCCTCTGCAGCAGCGCTGCCACGTAGGAACAGAACGCCGGCCACATGGGTCATTTTAAATTTTCTAGCAGCCACATTTTCAAAGTAAAAGGAGACAGATGAAATTAATAATGTACTTTAACCCAGCATGTCCAGAACATTACCATTACGACACGTAATCAATATAAAAACACCCATGGGATTTCTACATTCTGTATTTTATACTAAGGCTCCAGTGTGTATTTCATACTTACAGCATATCCCAGTTCAGAGCAGCCACATTTCAAGTGCTCAGCGGCCGTATGTCACCGAGGCCCGCCTTACTGGACAGCGCAGTGCTGGAAACGTGAAGGTTTTCCGCTGCCTGGCTGTGTTTTCTCAACGTCCCTCCTTTTCCCTGTCTGGAAAATGGGGAAAATGGTACTCCTGGGATTAAAACGCATAACAGTAATAGTAACAAAATAATAATAGTAATAAAAAAGTAAGGTTTATGTATTTGTCACGGGACAGGCACCGCTAACTTTTAGAGGACTTACGTCACTTAATTCTTAAAACAAAATATAAGGACTATCAGGATGTAAAATGATTCAGGACCTCGCCCTCGGTCACAGCCAGGAAGTAACGATTTGGGCACTGGCAATCTGACACAGAGCCTGAACTCGTTTATGAGAATAATAATAATAACAGCAATAAAAACAATAGCTACCAAGTCGTATATTTAAATATCCATGAACTTAATAGAATTGTGATTCAAACCTCAGCAAGGCCAACTTTGCCTGCTAAATGAAGCCGGGATTATGACTCTGTCTTCAAGAAGCTTATAACGTGGTGGGCAGAAATAACACAGGGACAGAGATGACTAATCACCAGAAGCGGTTTACGGCACGTAACATTACTGCTTTAACACGGCGCTGTTTCCCACGGGGCCATGTTCCAAGAAGCGATCTAAGCAGGTGCACACGTCAAATCTGTGGTCATGCCCGCAAACCGAACCACGCAGATGGGCGAGGGACCGCATTCCAGGCAAGGAAGGCACTGGGCGGCGGGCAGCAGAGTGATGAGCAGGCCGGGCTCGCTGAGCTACCTGAACGACCAGACCCCTGTTAACCCGCCATCCCGCCCCCACGTAGCAAACACCGTTAAAAAAGGGGGACTTGACAAACGAGGGAATCAGGTTTGTGTCTCGTTAGCTACAGAAAGAGTCCACACTTTAGAGTTCTTTTTAACTATATTAGAGCAGGAGCCTTTAAAAACTGAAGAATACAATAAACTGATCAATGTTCCATGGCACTTATTACGTACCACACGCTGTTTTAGGTGGTTTGTGTGTATCAGCTCATTTAATTCATACGACAACCTAGGAGGTAGGTAGTGTGACTACCCCATCCCTGTACGTGTGGAAACTGGGGCACAGAGGGGTTCAATAACTCCTCCACGGTCATCAGCTGATCCACAGCAAAGCCAGCAGCTGAGCCCAGGCAGTGCGGATCCAGAGTTTGTCCACTACAATCCCTTGAAGGAGTCTCTGCAGAAGGCGTCTGTCCATCACGAACTTGGCAATGTTTTGCCAAAGACGCTGCATCCGGATGCTCTTGGTTGTGCGGGTTTCCCACAGTCTCAGGGACAATGGCCTCCTCCCTTGTGACGCTCTTTGTTATCCAGCCCCCAAAGCAGTTCTACCCACGCTTCCTCACAGAGTGTCTGATGGGCCATTTCACCGGTTTCAGCGTCCCCCACTCTAACCACAGGGGTTCAAGCTCAGCCCGAGAACTGGGGACGCCGAGGACCAGCTCAGCCAGCTACCACGCCCTGCAGTCCGCTGCTGCAACTGTCATCCAATGCCGTCCTTCAGTCCTCAGAGTCACATCCTGGCATCTCGGAGCTGGCAGAGTCTCGCGAGATCATCCGACCCAGATAATGAGAAGGTTTTCCTCACATGCCCACTCTGGTCTGATTGGCTGGTAGGAGATGCCTAAAGCAACATGGTGGCAGGATTTTTAGGCCATTTTTACAGCTTCTTGGGTTCGAGTATGACTCGACATACAATTATTACTCGATACCTTAACTGCTGTAAGTGATTCGTCATGTCTGGCATGAGTCCTGGAGGAGGTGGGGCGGCCACAGTGCCAAGCATATGCCATTTGTGATCTAGTCCCGTCTCTTTAAACACACGGACTGAGAAACCGAAGCCGTGACAGTTTGGGGACATTCCCCAATCGCCTTTGTCGCCTCCCTCCCTCCAGGAACGCCGTGTCCTTGCCCTCACTCTGCTAATGATCTCGGGCATCCCTGGGCATGGCGCTGTTCGATGGACCTCAGCGTCCTCACTCGTCAAAGCAGGGAACTGGAACCCACTGATCTCCACCGAGTGGCTACTCCCACGGGGGTCTGCTTCCGGGGGCTGAGGGACCACTTTCCCCAAGCTTCGGTGGCCGTCCCAGACAGGAGTTCTTCCGTTCCGGTTCTGACAGCTTTGGTGTCAACCAGCCACTCGAGTGCTCCTTTCACAGAATGCATGTCCCATGTGCTTTGCTCTTAAAAATCCGGGTTTTAGTGAGGAAGGCCACAGCTGGACACCAAAGACAGCACGATCTTTTTCCAGCGTGCCTCAGGGGGTCTAACAGGCTATGACCCTCGAGGGTCGTCGGCAGCTTTTCACTTCCCCTCGAGTCTCAGGCAAGGTGGCGCTGAGGTACGCCTTCCGGCTTGTCTTTGTCCGACTCTCCCCAAATTCAGACTTTCTAGATCTTTAAAAAGGTAACACCTTTTTCAAATTATTTGTATTGAGGTATAATTGACAAATAAAAGGGCCTATGCTGATACTTTAACCCATTTTTTAATTGAGTTCAGCACAATCGAATGTCCTGCTTCAAAACTCAAGGCAAGATCTAAAACACTGGGCAAAACTCAGGTCTTCACCCATTTTCTGATGTGCATTAAATTCTAATTAAGTGCCAAAAAAAATGGTATAGGAAGGAAGAACAAAATAAGGCATAGATTCAACATCAAGCACATGCATGTAATACATATTATATTTATAACAGGAATAAGCACACATATGTCATAAAACACATGGTTGCACTTGACTTTGAAGGCTTCCTAGCTCAAGGATTATCACAGCAATGATTTTGTAAAGCAGGAGTCATGTATTCAAATTTCCCCAAGCCTCAGAGAAGTATAACATAGATGTTGAGAATTTAGACTCAAAAGCCACATTAGCTGGACTCAAATCCAGACTCTTCCACGTTCTAGCTGGTGACCTTGAGCAAGGTATCAAATCGTCTTCCCTTATCTGCCCGTTGGAGAATGGGGATGATGTTGCCTGCCTCACGAGAGACCCGGGTGAGGTGGCACGCTTTCATCACTCGGCCCAGTGCCGGCACGTAGTTCAATACAGTGGTGATTCGAGCCTCTTGGAATGATAACCTCGGCTATCAACTTACTCATTTCCTCTTATTTTGCAGATAAATTTGGCCGTTTTCTTGTAGAACCCTCATTGATAAAACATGTCAAGCTCATACCTGGCCCATGATTTACTCGATGAATGTTAACCGCTAATAGCGTTGGTAGCATTGTTTTTACTATTCATTGAACATCTAGAAAAAGCGTTCGACACAATGACTGTAAGTATGAGTATATTTTTGTCTTTGTCTGAAATGCTCCTGAAGGAGGTCATGCCTGCAATGTTCGACAGGTAGGAGTATTGTATAGAGACAGATAATGATAAAGCAAATATGGAAAAATACTAACACTCAGGGAGCCCAGGAAAGCGTATATGGGAAGGCTTTACACTATTTTTGCAACTCGTTTACGTCCGAAATCATTTTTAAGTAAAAAAGTAAAAATGTTTTAAAGAATGAAAATTAATAGAATTAACTTAAAATTTTAAATTTCCAGCAGATTTTCTCTTGGCAACCTCCAAAGGTCTGAGGCGAGGGTCGCCGGCGTGGCATTAAAGAGACTGGTATGAGATGTCTATTTTTAAATTATTGATACTCTTTAATAGCCAACTCGGTTGCTCACACTTTAATGGTGCAATATTAGCTCTATGAACTATTAATAAATAGAGCTTCAAAAGATAAAGAATTACATTCCGCCTGGGGAGAAGGGGCCTGATTTCACTGGAAAGAAGGCTCCCTCGGGCAGCTGAAACAGGCTGCATCAGGCTATTTTAGATGATAGAATCCATGTCTATTTGAACTCTTTTTCTGTGTAATAAGTGCCTAGCGGATAAATGACCAGACTAGCTCACACCGCCCAGCAGGGGCCCATATATTGAAAAGTTCCTCCTCCAGGCAGATTGCTAAGAAGTTTATTTAGAAGACACCCAGATGTCCCCTGGGTCTAGCGAGGCTCTTCTGCCGGATCGGAGCGTGCCCCGTGGATGACCGAGCGCAGACCGGAGGGCTGAATCCGGGCCCCCTGCTGGGGCGTGGCTTTGCTCTGACGCCTCGCTTTTGATTAAGAGATCCCAAACTGACTTGTTATTAAAACTGTAATTGGAACCTCACAGACAGGCCACCTTCCCTCTACGCGTGACATCCGAGCCCTGTCCTTTCGCCGAGACACACATTACTAAAAATCATTGGAATCTGAAGGCACCAGAAGTTCAGCAATCAAGCCCCGGAGGCTGATTGCCACTGCTCCGTGCCCATGGTGAGAAGTTCCATCAGGCTCATGGAGACGTCAGCAGACCAGAGCCCTGCACCAGGGCGCCGGGCCCCGCCTCCCAGCGTGACTGCGACACACCCCGGAGAGGCAAAGAGAAACCCACCCGCCTGGGACTCCCTCTCGTCACCCCGACCTTCTGCTAACACGATCTTCCGTTCGCAATCCGCTCCGAGAAGAGCACAAAATTAGGGTCTTAAAGTAGACCTTGCATCTACAACTGCTGTGTTTTCCAAAGTATTCTTTAAAGCCTAGCAAATATGCAGTGCCTTGTTAGACACTATACGAAAACTATGTGACACCATGTCTATCTCTTACAAGAGAGTTTATGATCTAGAGGAGAGATAAGACATACAAACAAGTATGACATCATCTTTGGCACAGAGCCATTCTCCCCCCCCCAAAAAAAAAGAGGTGAGAAACGGACTTTGCGGGGCGTTCACCATATGCGGTGGGACTCTGGGTGACTTCTGGCCTTCTTCTTTGTTCTGTACAGTCTGTTTGGATTTTTATGGAAAGTATGAGCATCTTTAGCAAGACAACCATTCTAATTCAAAAAGAGAAAGGACTGCATGGAGGAAACGGACTTCACAATCAGATGTGATTTCGGGGAGTAACCGTGAATCTGTCGAGTGCGTGGCCCCGCGCCACCTCCTTTGGGCATTTTGAGGATCATTCCAAGAACTTGGGGAAATTCACTAGTCCTGACTTCCTGCTCTGAGTTATTCAGCCAGTAAAGCCTAGTGAAACACCAGTAGCGTGAAAGGCAAGGCTCTCTCAGAACAGCAGGTGCAACGCCGTGACCACAGAAGCGGAGAAGCAGCACCGAGTGTCTCGAGAAATGTTGTGATTTGCCAAAGACCAACAAGGACCAGCTCATGGTTCTGACCTGCCTGGAAGTGACTGTCCACTCAGTGGTCACAGCAGCCAATGGAATGATGTCTCCTCAGAGGAAACCACTCATCTCTGCTGCGGGGAATCTGCGTAGGACCAGACTCCCCCAGGCCCAGCAGCGCAGGGCAGTGAGTACCGGATCGGAGCGTGCCCCGTGGATGACTGTGGATGCTTAAGCTGCTTGACCGCTAAGAGGCGAATCTTTTCCAGAAGCAAGGTAAGGTGACAAAGCGTAGGACTGAGGAACAGGACACACGGATGTCTTCTAGGCTTTGGCACTTAGACAATGCGTAGCCTTTGGTGCAGAGAGCCTCTCTCGAGTTCACTTAGCAACCTGACTATAAATGGGAATATGATCACCTTGCCCATACAACTTTCAAGGCTATTCCAGAGACCGGCAAATCATTTCTGTTAACATGCTTTGTACCTTGCAAAAGCGAGGGATGATCGTTATTATCCCTAGAGTTTGGGAAAACATAGTGTATGATTATCTTGTTTAAAGACGAAACGAGAACTGTTTTCCTCCAGAAATGCAATTCTACATCTTTCTTGGTTTTCAACATAACAGGGTAGGTATCAAACAGATCATCTTAAATCTTCAAGTGGCTACAGTTAATGAAATACAAGTTTCACATTATGTACTTTGATTACTTCATTCAGGAAATAGGCATTTGCCCATCTACTCCACGTATTTAATACAGACGATCCATTACTACATCACAGACTCAGCCACAGATTAGGGGTGGACCAGCCACTCAGGTAATCGGGGTATCATTGAATAGGAGGAGCCGAAACGTGATCCTTGGGGCACTAAATTATATAAATGTAATGTGTACCAGAACTCCAAGTAGGCGGAAAACATATGTGGCTGGAAACAATAACTTAATAAACTACTTTGGGTGCTCCGCGAGCTCCCAAAGAGTCACATCCAAAACGATGCCGTCTAAAGAGGCTGGATGTGAGAAGCTCGGGGTCTTGGCTTTGCAGAGCAGAAAACGTAGCGTGGGGGGGCCAGAGGTCAGACGATAGAGCTGAGGCTGAGGCCGCTACCCCTGGTGGTCTTTCTCCGCCCTTCTCCCACGCAGCGCTCAAGCTCACTCTAAATGAGCAAACACGTACATCCACCTACTCAAGGAGGCCGCCACTTACTAGCCTGCAAGAGCTACTCGCTCGTCCTGATCAGCAGCGGCTGGCCCTGTCTGAAGGGCTGCACCAGCCTGAAGTCCTGAGAACCACGAGTAAAACGAAGTGCGTTCTCCAGGTCGCCCGGTCTCTCCCGCGTTCCTCGTCTTCCCTCAGCCCTCCCGAGAGAAGGCTGACGTCACAGGGCGACGGATGGGAAAAGCGCCAAGGAGACTTGAGGCCCCTGGTTCTCCTTTGTCTGTCTAACTTCTTTCCAGCTAAAGAGCTGCAAATAGGAGACATGGAGCCATGTTACTATAAAGCCCAAAAAGGGACAAAATATTATTTTCTGGATGTTACGATATACCTTCTTCACACGAAAAATGGATGATGCCCCAATGAATTGATATTAGAACCAATTATTCCTTTCCTCCTTCTCCTCCCAGAAAATCAACAAACAAATACACAGACCACCTGGTCAAAGTGTGTTTAACATTAAAATTTGAAAATGCCTCAGGTAAAGCTCCACACCGTGAGGCCATCGGTGTGCCCCGTGGAGCGAGTTAACGCCAACTGCCTCCAACAGGGCCCACGGCATGAGGAGGTTTTCAACACAGAGACCACAGGTACAGGGGCCATTAAACAACCTAGCTGGTAAGACAAAAGGTGTATTACCCAAACCATGATATTTAAGACACTAAAACAATAGCCCCACAGTGTCTGTACAATCCCGAACCGGAAGAAAATGGAATTATCATCCTTAAATCCGTGTGAAGCAAAACCTAAAGCAAATCCCAGAGGCCCAGAATTCCTCATCTATGAAACAGACAACATCGCTCGATCTTCTGACAGCACTGAAGATAATCGGATTGAAGGTGGTCAGAGCGCTGCAGATGTCACACGGTTATAACAACGTAGAAGAAGGGTTGTGACCATTTTAACTTACGGCAACATTTAACAGGGAAAACCTTTTTTTTTTTTTTTTTTCCTCTGAATTCCCAAAGGAAAACATAAGGTGATAATTCTACTGCTCTGAGCACCTTGAAGCCAATGGCTGATGAAGTTATCGGAGACCCAAATTGGGGTCGTGAGAATCACAGGACAAGTCCCAACACGGACTCTGTGTGACCTCGAGATGCGCACTTAACCTGAGCCCCACGGCTTCCCGACCTTGCAGACGAGGCGCCCGGCATTAGGATGCCCAGCGGTTACTGCGCGCTGACGACTCGCCGTGCGCTGCTCTCACCGTGCCTGGTTTTCAGCTGCACCTGGAAACGGTCCTGTGACACAGGGAATGTAATTCTCGTTCTGCAGGCGAAGCAGCTGGCGCTGTGCAGGCGCTGTGCAGGCACGTGCCTCGCACGGGGTCACGTGCCTCGCACGGGGTCACGTGCCTCGCACGGGGTCACGTGCACACAGGAAGTCGGGCTGTTGTCAGTGTCCACACTCTCGACCTCTAGCCAAGAGGTCTCAAATTCGTGGGTCTGAGGAACCCCAAAAGCTTTCATCCAGGGTTAATCTATTGATATTTACTGTATTAGAAATTAAAATTGAGAAGAATTTAAACTTTATGAGCTCACTTAAAAATAAGAATCATAAACCAATACAATATTTTGTGAAATAAACTAAATTTTTCCACAAGCTAAAATACTGAGAAGAGTGACAGCTGCAGAGTTTTTTAAGCCTCTTTAACGTCTGGCTTCGTAGAAGACAGTGAAAGCGATGCTCATGACCCCCCAGCTCATCCCCCATGGTGATAAAACAAAATATCATGTAGGCAAGAGACCATTACAATTAGAGCATTACCATTTTAACGCTTATCTAATAAGCATCTTCAATTTCTAAATTAGAAGGTCGCCATATTTAGTGAATGAAATGGAATAATAATCATAATGAGATTCTAAATTGCATTTTCTACTTCAGTGATAATCCCCAACAAATCAACCGTTACTAGCAATCGCTGATAATTTATTTTTGTTAACAGCCCGAAAAAGTTTTTGAAAGGAAATTAATGATAAGGAGATTGATTAGACAAAAAAAAAAAAGAAAACGCACAAACCTATTTCATCCTCAGAAGGTCTAACACAAACGCCCCGAGCAGAAGCGCGGTCTGAGGCAGAACACTGATGGCAGGTGGACGGCTGACAAGCCGGGGAGACACGGTTCGGGGTTCGGGGTTCTGGGTAGCCTCGCAATTCCGTACTGGGCGAGCATTCCGTCCGAGCAGCTGTAACTTGCTTCCGCCACTCCCTCCCCCCGTGCCAGGCCACCCCTCTTCCCAACTGTTCCTTCCGCTCCCCATACTCAGCTAGGGCCGATCCGCTTTTCACCCCACCCGGAAACTGACCTTTGACCTCAGGAAACAGGTAAAAATAATATTCTGTACTCCTTCCCCTGCCTGACCCACCCGGTAAACCTCATTTCACACGGAGGGAATTTTTGCTCCTTCGACAAATGCTTTGTGAACAACAAAACGCATTGAGCGTCTCCATGTCCCTCGGGTCTTAAAGCAGGTCCCTCCACGTCTTTCTGCCACTCCCCGCTCCTCTCTGCCTGTATTTTCCTACGACGTTTATTACCAGCAAGTTTACCAGTTCACTTACTCATCTTACTGACTTTCGATCTCCCCAACTGAAACGCAGCTTCCGTGACGGCAGGTGTCGTCATGGGTGTGTCCCCAGCACCTAGGACGGAGCCCGACACACAGAAACTTATTTCTGCCTTCATTGCACGTAGCCCCTTCCTAAAGAGAGTTTGACAAGCACGGGTCTCCAAATCGGCAGTCCCAGCCAGATTCTCCGCCCGCCTTAACGCCCGTAAGCTCTTTAACGCTGGACAGAGACGTGAGGAGAGGACTTTTTCCTGAAATTTAATACCGTCGCTGTGATTAATAATCAATTATAGCACAACTCAGGACTGTTGGCGACGTTCCAGAACGTCTAACTCTGCCTTATAAAACCGCTCGTCCAGAAGACAAGATGGAGAAGGCCACTTGGCAAATGAGGAAAGCTAGCTGGTCTTCGAGAAGAACATGAAACGAGCAACTGAAAAGCACGTGGACGGTGCAGAACGAATACAGGCCGCCGTTTCTGAGTCTGTCCTACCGTCCGGAAGGCGAGCTTGCACTCCTCTTCGTCCGTAGTCCCCACTGCCGCTCTAGCACAGAGCCTCTGGAGCCACGGCGTTGTATGAATAAACAAGTAGATCATTGATGAAAAACGAAATTGCGGAACAACGGAAGAATAACAGATTGGTCATTAACTGATGTACCAGAGATTCGAAAGGCTCCAAAAACTATGACATTCGTAACTCATCCCTCAAGACTCAGCCACCTTCTCCTACCGAAGTCTGACGTTCCCGGCCTAAATCTCGTTTTCTTTACCTCTCGATCACGTGATATTGTTAGTAGCTTCCTTTAGATACGCATCTTACGATGTCACCTTGGAGCAGCCCTTCAGTTTCAGCTCCAAAGCCCCTTCATTCCCTGACCACGACCGCCACCTTGGACCGGTTCCTGTCACTTGTCCTTACGGAGCCCTGTTCTCTCAGGCACCAGTTCAGCGGTTACGCAGGGGCCTGCACGAGCATTTGCTGCGACACTGTCTCCCCGCCACGAGCCTCGTAAGCGCAGGTGATGCCGCTCACAGCGTATCCCCACCACGAGCACGGCGCCTGGCCATAGCAGGTGCTCCGTTACTATTTTTTAAATGAATAAATTAATGAATAATGTGTAATTTGTGTTAATGTACTATCTTCCCTAAAGACTATCAGCCCCTTTTATCTCTCATAACATGTAGTTTAATGCCTTGAACATAATTGCTCGATAAAGTGTAGATTGGTCACGCTGTCCTGACAGCTGCGTGTATGTGCCTGAAGACGTACGTGCACCCACGTGGCGGGGGCTGGTGGGGGGGCGGGACAGGAGCTGCATAGGAAATCGAATGCTCCCTTAAAAAGTCATCACAGCTTTCTGCTTTGGCCTTTGTCATCCTTCAGAAGATTTCTCTTTTTTTTTTATGTTAAAAATGAATACTAATTTAAACCATTGTGTAGTTATGTGTTATGCTGTCGACAAAAACAACCTTTAAAACAACCTCAAATAGGATAATAGCCCTCTGTCGCTTGAACAAAAATTCATTTTTATTGAAATTAAACAGCATGCTCCAGCACCTAGAAGAAAAAAATAATTCTGCCTCACGTGGTGGCTTGGCTGGACCAATTCTTTGGCTGGACCAATTCGTGCAGCATATTGACCGGTAATAACGGCTCCGTGGGAGGGCTTTGTTTGGGACCGTCATTTACTCACAAGGACATAAGCGGCACAGCCTGCTTCAGAACACATTTCATTATTCGGGATGCTCCAAATTTATTTTGACTATATTTTTTGAGCACGTAATTTTTTTAAAGAAAAAAACATCTTCAGGAGATTATTAAGTAACTCTGGGACCCCTCAAAAGGACACATGCAATACATCTAGTCACTTCGTCATGCACTTATCACCTCTTCTCCCCGAAGGCCAAGTCGGCAGAGAGTTAAAGAAGATGCTGGAAAATCCCCGCCAGCATTTTGGCCAACTGCGTCCACATGGCCCGGTGTATCGTACAGAACGACTATCAACATCAATTCTTAGTCCTCTCCAGGGCTGCTTGGCTGCTCCTCCTGCTCCCTAGCTTACTGTCACAGTCTCCTCTGACGCTCTGTGGCATCTACAAAGCTACTCTGCACGGAGCCAGGTTCCACTGGAGCCCTCTGACGTGCAGAGCTCCTGCATGTGACCCTCTGCGTGTTCACTCGCCGTCCCCGTTGGCGCGGTAGAAGCTGCACGGGACCCGCAGGGCTGGCTGGGGACTGGGAGTGCAGCACGTGGCCACGCAGGACCCCCTGCTTCCTCTCCTGTTGTCAGAGGGTGATGAATTACATGGCTTCGAAGGACCCTTTCAAGCAGGGAGTCTCCACAATTGGTGGCATAACTGTTTGTGTGTCAGGCCCATTTTCCTTGACGTGTCTTCTTTGCTGAAAATACTTAACCTCGTCCTTAGTGAAGAGAATCTGACAAGTATGAGTCGAAACTGGTTAATCCCGTCAACACTTAGACTGCCTCCGATCTTACAGAGACTCACAGAGGGAAAAGTAACAAAACAACCAGCTGCACACCATGTTAAGCCGAGGATCCACAATTTTATCAAAGTTCTATTACGTGTCTGGAACTGTAATAAGTGTACACGTACGGAGGGTGGAGGGGTGGAGTGTTATTTAAACAGAGAACACAATGCGTGTCCAGAGAGAGTCAAGAAATGGGTCAGAAATATGACACAAGTCCAGCCACTCACGCTGAAAGTCCTGAACTTTGAGAGACACAGGAGCCAGACAAGTGCGTGCAGAAGGCAAGGCCAATGCAGCCACAGAAGCAATGGGCGGGAATGAGATGCCGGCCTGGGCCTTAAACTATAAAACAGATTTGGTAAAAGAGGAAAAAAATGAGGAAGAGGTTCTTCCGCAAACGCCAATGTACAGAGAGAGAAATGAATGAATGAATACGCACGGCGGTTAAAGGTATGAGCTCTGCAACATGGCGGCCCAGTTTCTGCTCCCGGTTCCGTCACGTCGTTGTCTGTCCTCGGCTAAGTTACTTCACCTTCTGAGCTTCTAAATTCCCTCTCCTGTAAAATGGTGACATTCAGAATGCCTATCTCGGAAGGTGCTTACAAGGACCGAGTTAGACGAGACTAAACAAGGCAATACCTATCACATGGCAAGTATCCGATAAATAAGAGCCATTTCGATCTCCCTTCCGATTAATATTTGTTGAGAACTTATTACATACTAATCACTCTCGGGTCCAAGAGATACAAATAAATTAAACTATGTCCTTGGCCTCAAGAAACTCTCAAGCGGAAAGAGAAACAGACTAGCCGATAATCCACTGTGATGCATAACGTACTCGAGCTATGCAAAGAGAAGCCTAGAAGCTGAGTGCCTAACGGCGCCTGGGGAGTCAGGAAGGGTGGGGAAAAGATTATAAAGAGGGCAATGATTATGTAAACCTAAAAGAATCAGTAGGAATATGCCAGCCGTGAAAGAGAGAAGTGTCTCGACAGAATAAACATCACGTGAAAGGCGGAGATGCCGAAACAGAACTGGCAAGCTGGGTGGTGGACGGGACGCAGAGCATGGAAGAGAAGCCTGCCAGGGGCGAGGCTGGAAAACTTAACACCGTGAAAAGAACCATATTTGAGTTCTGCCTTCTAGACAAAGGAATGAGGTGATAAGGAATAAGAATTCTAAAGAGGAAAAATCAAAACTTCACAAGGCAAGGTCGAATCTACAAATTATACCCAGTTAATGAAGGGCCTTCCTTAAATATCAGTTCAAGAAGTGTGAATTTCAGCCTATGGGCTATTGAAAAGGATTCTTAGTTCTAAAATCGGGAAGGAGTATTGAAATTCTATTTTAAGTAGATTAGGTTGATATCTGTCCAAAATAAGAATTTAAAAAACAAGATAACTAGCTAGAAGGCTGCAGCGAAAATCCAGGAATAATACCACAAGGCCCTGGATCTGGATTTTTACAGTGGGCATGAAGAAGAAACAGATTCAAGAAATAAAAGATCTGCGTATAGAAAATAAATGAGGGAGACTCAAAATCTCCTGAAGAAGCAAGGTTTATGAGGGATGTTGACAGTGAAATAGATTGAGTGGAAACCGTTTATTTTAAGAGAGGAAAAAAGACAGCAGTTGAGAAGGTTATCAGACTTTTGGTATTGAGCTCATTTATCCATCCATTCATTTGCTCGCTCATTCGAAACTATTTATTAGTACTTATGATGACAGAGTAACGTGAATGGGCCAGGGAGACAGACAGAGGTGTAATAGAGATCATGTCCTTATGAACTTAGAGCCTAACGGGGTTTCCCTAAGGAACTATTAAGACGAGGTAGAAAATGATACATTTAATAAAGAGGGGATTAGCGCGTAGGGAAAAATGGCTTCCAATTGAGGAAACAAAAAAAGTCATTATGGAGAGGTTAGGATGTAGCCAGGCTTCGAAAGCGAGGCACGTTCATCCAACGCAGGGTGACCTTATGTCCTCATGTAGCCGACACAGTCCCAATTATGCCTTTTGTCCAGCACAATTACTAATAGCATCCTGTTCACTCTCTAAAGTATCTCAGTTTATTTTTTATTTTTTAAAATTAAGTTTATTGGGGTAGCATTGGTTAATGCAATTACATAATTTTCAGGTGTATAAAGCATCGTCTCAGTTTAGACGATAAATTATGTGATCACCACAGTCATGAACGGGTACCAGCCTGTTCTCATGAACAACGTCAGCAAAAGCGTGAACAGTAAAGTCAAAAGGCTGTTTGTTAATCACATAACACCTACAGCTGAGGAGGTGATGATCCTGCTCTCCGGGGTCCTTCAGTCACCTGCGCACTTAGGTGGTCCTTCAACCACCGTGCATGGAACAGAGAACGATGCTCGAAGGACGTCAGTGACGCCAAACCACGCTGACACTGATTTCACCAGGGAAGCCCACGCTGAGGAGCACACTTCAGGAAACACGGGACCTTAGGACCAATCGGCAGTGACGCCATAAAAAGGAAAGCAAGTATTAGTTGGGGTATTGATCATAAGTAAGGTATTTCTAAATTTGAGAGTCTAGAATAATTCTTTGTTACCAACGTCATTTGAACATAACTTATGTAGGACAAATCTATCTAAAATAGAAGTCTCAACAATTTTCTTGGCTTCTTTAAAGAAGACTTATCAAGTTTAAAAAGAAATGATTTTGTATAGCTATAGTATCTCCATGGGTCCTAAATTCTAGGCTTCCAAATTTAAAATGGCTTTAAAAATTCTGACCATGGGACACCGTAGGTAACAGAACAAATGGTGTTCAGTCTTCTTGTTGAAAAGGATCACTGTGCAAGCCATCTCTATGAATGTAAACGCCAAAAGCCTCCTCGGCTGCAGAAAATCTAGTGCCTTTCAAAGTTTTCTTCTGAAAGCTCTGAAGAATGAGATTGATGATAGAATCCCTAATGTCTCTTTTCTTTATAATCTACACCACACAAGATTTAAGAGCTAAGCCAGAAAACATCAAATGACTTGTTCAGAACCGTTCCAGGGGAAACATTGATGTTTTTCACCACCCACGAGAAACACTAAAACTTTTATAAAAAGTAAAACGAGATACGACCAGCAGCATGCCTGCTACAAGACGCTGTTATGCCAACTATGTAAACAGATCGATATAAAACAAATTTATATTCCTGAATGCCTAAAAGGAAAAAAGACCCTCAAAAATTCACGATGCACGACAGAAAAATGATGTCAGCAAATAATGAATATAAATTTGGGTTCCCATGACCTCCAAGCCTATAAAAACCAAACATACTTTTATATAACTTTAGTATTTCTTGTTCAGGCTGGTGGTAGATAACTCTGGTATTCACTGAATAAGGAATAGCAAGATACTTTTTTATCATTATAAGGCCCTACTCAGCCAGAAAAGAGACATTTTCTTATAATTGAATTTTCTCTTCAGTCTTTAAAAAATGGAAACCACATCACCGTCAGGAAATACAACTAACTACACTGGCGATTGTACTGGGCACAATGCAAAGAGAATGATCTAAACGGGGCCCGTCAATTTAGGAGTTCACGTGAACACGGTGTCTAAATTAGTGAAGTCGTCAAGGTCTTCTCACTGGTTCACTTACGCTATCACGTTTGAGTTTCTCAATGAGCTGGAGAGATAGAAAAGGGAGGTGACACGTCCCAAACAACAGGAGGAAGCCGGACATCATCGGCTTGGCCATCACGGCAAGCGCAGAGTCGAGACGGCAGCCCAAGTCCATCATGCCGTCTCGAGGTCTTCCTCCAACACCAGCGCCGACAAGCGACCACGCTCTCTGCGCTTCCTCTTCCACACCAAAACTGGCACGTGCCTCTTTCTTTTTTTTTTAAACGCCTACAGCACCTGGTCTTCCTAGGTGGTCTCCCATCCAAGTACTAACCAGGCCCGGCCCTGCTTAGCTTCCGAGATCAAATGAGGTCGGGCTTGTTTAGGGTGGCGTGGCCGTAGGACACATGCCTCTTTCACACTAAGTTTTAAAATGATGATGACTTAGAGAGTTACCCTCACCTGGCCCCAAAATAGATGAAATGTGGGAGTAGGCAGTTTTCGTAGGTCTCTACCGAGGTAGCAGACTCCGGACGATAGGCTGTCTTCACACAGCCATTGCGCACGGCAGCTTAAGTAAGCCGAGGCCATCGAGAGTCAGTGAGTGAGGACTAGGCCTCAGGATGCAAAGGAATCGAAATCTTTTGATAGACTGCCGGGACAGCCATGCTCTCAGGAGGGCATGTGGCTAAAATAAGGGGGAGAGATGAATCCTGTAAAGATATGGCCACAGGAAAACCCAAGTGGCATCTCAGCCGAAGAACTGGTCACAAGTGGAAGTGTCAGCAGAGGCTGGCGACCACCGGGGTGAGCCAGGAGCCAGCCGTTTGAATGGAGCGGCCCAGCGCCGTCCAGCTCGGGTCAGACACTGCCCAGGGAGACCACGCCCAGGGAGACCACGCCCAGGGAGACCACGCCCAGGGACCACACCCAGGGACGCCAGGTCTTCCTTTCTGTTCTTTATAACAAACTGGATCACGACCCGACAAAATCTATCTACTGGATTTGTAAATGCTAGCAACTAACTGGAAAAAAAAATTAAGACAGTGTGGATCAAACTAAACGTGTCTACCGATTAAATTTGGTCTGTGTGTCAGATTCACCCTGTAGACTGGCAATTCTCAACCTCAAATTCCAACTTAAAACGTCCAGGTTAGACCACAAAAAAAGCTTTATTTCTTGTGAGTTCACCACAAAATGTATCTAACTGCTCAAAAATGCCCAGCCAGGGCCCTTAGAAGTAGAGTTACCACATACTCACAGGAGTGGGAGTAGAGGAAAGGGCCTGAATCCGCCAACTACAAGCTTATTATCTCCTTCAAATCTCTGGTTTTATTTTAAAAACTCATGCGATTTTTTTCCTCCCTATTCACAGCACATTTGTGTTGTTCCTTTTAATGTCAAAAAGATGATTTTTCACCCCAAATCTTCCAGTAAAATGGACCGTGCAGGAAAACATACCGCATTTACCCAAAATCCCTAAGTTCCCTTGGAGGGGCACAGCCCTGGAGTAACCAGAGCTGTCTCGGGCGCGTCCCCGTCTCCTCCCTCTGGCTGTCCCTGCCCCTGAGCTTTGGCTCCCGCGACGCACCAGGCCGACAGCAGCCAAGGGCCAGGGGCCGGTGCGGCGCGCACGCGGAGGGGACGCGCCCGGGAATTCTCGGGGCTCACTCGAACGCGCCCGGCCCGTCTTGCTCGGTCTGATCGCCACCCCGACGTCTGTCAGAAATGATGGTCGCGCGCGATGCCGGGGCCCTCTCCGGGGCCTCTGCCCAAGCGCCCGGATCGTGCCCTGGGGGCTGAGCTGCGCCCCTTCCCTCCGGAGCAGCCCGGAGCCCGGCTCATCTCACGCCGGAGCTCGTCAGCACGGCCCCGCGGGCGAGCGCCAAGTGGGCCCGCGGCCTGGCCCCGCAGGTGCTCACGAGACCGTCCCACAGGTGCTCAGAGGCCGCCCCGCAGGTGCTCAGAGCCCGCCCGCAGGTGCTCACGAGGCCGCCCCGCAGGTGCTCAGAGGCCGCCCCGCAGGTGCTCACGAGACCGTCCCGCAGGTGCTCACGAGACCGTCCTGCAGGTGCTCAGAGGCCGCCCCGCAGGTGTTCAGAGGCTGCGTCTCCTCGGAGGCGTGACGGAGTCACTCAGGGCGCCCAACGCCGAGCAGCGCACGTGCCTCTAAGTGGCCGACGCCTCCCGCGCGCGGCGAGCGTCCAGACAGACGGCGCACGTCGTCGTGTTCTAATACGTGGTGGAGCCTAAAAAGCATCACGCGTTTGCTCCACCCGGGTTTTGTTTTTTATTCCTCTGTCTCGCTTCAAACAGGGCTCTCCAGTGTGTTTCCTGTGTATTCTTCTACCTCCAGATACCAGAAATCTGCTTTGCGTGGCAGTGACTAATGGCCTTTAAAGACAGAAGAAGCTGTTTCCTCTGAAGGTTTTCTGGGGCCCGACAGTACGCTATTTTTCTGTAATAAACACCTCCGTATTTTTATGCACAGTACCTCTTGCTCCAGCAATTGCATACACGTTAGCTACACATTTGCCCAGGATTTTACAATATGCAGAATATTTGCTCCGTCCACCAGGAAGCATTCTGCACAAAACTCATCCTTCATGGTTTCCCAACAAAAGGGGAAAAAAAACTGGAAGGATTTAAACCGCCAGAGAAGCACAGAGTTAACTTCCCTCCGTCCATGGCCTACAGCGGAAGCCATAAAGGAATTTCTGACAATTGCGATTTGTCTTAAATACGCCGAAACACCATTCACATTCAAGACTCATTAAGCAGATTTGCAGCATTCACTTCACATCTGACATACTAGAAACCCAGAAAATAGATTTTTTTAACACGTTGGTGACGGTGAAGCAGTCTTCCGCCACAGAGGTCCTTAGCAAAAACAAAATCAAGCCTAGACTCCGTGAGTCACAGGCCAGCCTTAGAGAAGACCCGCGTCTGCCTGGTACCGTGCCTGGCCCGCAGGGACTGGCGCAGACTGCTTCCAGCTCAGGGGCTGGACGCAAACTGACAGCTGCGGACTCTGCCCCTCGCCGCACACCCCCGCCCACTCCGCCAGTGAGTGTTCCAGGAGGCAGCAGCGGCTCATAATCCAGGGTTTGGAGCCAAAGACCAAAGTCGATTTCACAGCAACATAACCTTGGGGAAGGAACTTCGCTTCTCTGGGCTCAAATTTCTTCCTCTTTCAAATGGAGAGGGTAGTTTTCTGCACTTCAGAGCACTGTGGGGAAGAAGAAATAAGATAATGCGCATAAAGCTTTAGCTCAGCCTCTGACACAGGACGGGAGCCTTATAAATGTTTTTGTTGTTGTTATTTATCGAGAACCTTCTGAGGTTTGAACACTCTGCCAGCAAGGGGACAACATAGAAACGAGAATGAAGACGACCTCTCTCCGACCTCACTCTGATTCGGGGCTCCGAGACGCAACCTAGCCTCGCCCTGCTGCCTCCTCCGGGAAGTCCACGGGGGGTTCCCAGGGCCATGCTTGCCTGACTCCAGGGAATGGTACTGGCAATTGGCTAGAGGGGGTGCGGCGCCCCAGAAGCCAGTGAGCTGGCACGAAACCCCTGTCGTGACTGCTGGGTCGCCAACACTCTGTGCCTGTATTTGCCCAGGCGAAAAGGAAAGAAGCAACATCTCACACAAGCCCACCGGCCACTGCCTCCTGCTGCCTCCCCCCTCTCCTTTCGGCAGCCAAATTCCTCAGAATCGTGGCTCGTGCTCTTCACTGCCCTCTCGTTCCTCAGCTGACTTCCACCTAAAGTTGTATTTTCACAATAATGAATTAGCTGCTGTTACTTGTGTAAAGCACCTAACAGTGGCCAACGCATATTTGATCATCCAGAAACGTCGGCTATTAATATCACTAACAGGCATTATCTAAAAAATTGCTTAACAAAAGATGGGCAACAGCAGCGTCCACTCTTTCTCCACGGTCGCGTGCATATTTGATGTTGGATATGATATGCCATCATTTGAGAAGTCCTCAGAAGGTTTCTCTAGCAGAGTCGATTATCTATGGTTTCCTCCTCTGCTCTCTGTTTCCATTTGGTAGTGGGAGCTAATTAATGATTTCCTAGCTATAATTATCATGCTCATTTGCAGCGCACAGCCGTGCGCCCCCTCCCATCCTTGTGGATCCATAGACTCTGACGTAGATCTTTTTCAGAGAGAGGTGGAAAATGTAGGTTTTACTTAAAATGCCATAGTCACATATAATAATTCCCGGGCTACGCTCCTTCACCTCACCGAACCCCTACAGAGACTTCTACTGTCGCGACTCATCGCCCCGAACTTGATTCTGAGAGATGAGGACCGTCCCAGGGACATCGGCATGCACCGTTAGAAAAGCAGACCCTGAAGAAGTTTGCCCGTGAGCTGGGATCAGGGGTGGCTGCCAGAGGCCTTCAAGGAGCCTTAGCTGGAATGCGAGCTCCTCTGGATGATCCGGACACTCCATGGAGTCAGGGCACGGCCCAGCCTTCCTAAAAGGAACACCATGCAGGTTGGTGGGGCTGCAGGACTCAGGACGTAGAAAGGTGTTTTTTATTTTTATTAAGTTTTGTTGTGGTTGTTGTTGTTTTTGCTAAAACGTGAAGTGGAGAATTGGATAGCCTTGGAGAATAATTTTCATCACAATAGAGAATAATCCCTACTATTTAATGGGAAAATCTATGATGCGACAGGCTCTGTGCCAGGAGCTGAACATAAATTATTTAATCCGATCGTGAGAAAAACCGCTCTGGCTGTGTCCACTCTGCAGGAAAGAAACCCGGACAATGATGCTGTGCGCCTTGCTCGGGGGCACACGGCCACAGAGGCCGTAAGAATCCACCACCGGTGCTTAGAAAATCTGGGAAAGCAGACACAGACCCTGCAAATCCCTCACTGGTTTTTATTTTCAGGACGACACAGAGATCGCCCGAGGGCACAGTGTGCTTTTGTTGACCGACGTTTTTGTCTGCACATCTACATCCACTTTTCCGGAGGTCCGGACGTGAGAAGGTGAGCGCGCTGGGCTGGCCGTCTCCATGCAGCCCCGCGATGCGCTCCCCATTCCTGTGCACCCTGCGCCGGGCCCAGCTGCTGACCTGCGCACCTGCGCAATGCACCCCTCCACCAAGGTGACCACGGCGACGGAGGAATGCAGCACCGGGAGCGGAGTCGCAAACAGCTGGCCGCTGTGTCCTCTCCCAATGGCACTCTGGGGGATTCTCAATTGCTCCTCCCCCTTCTCTAGAATACCTTCCCCCCTTAACCTTTCATGTCTGAGGGTGGTATGAAGTATGATTTTCCTGTTACCAGCCTATACCAACCCTTGTAGCTTTTCCCACGCTCGCACATTTATGAAGTGTCCTTTTGTAAAACTTAACCACAGAACTTAAGTGTGCCCTGTTTCTCACAGGGAGCCTGAGGGGCACAGGTGATGTTTGTAAATTGAAATAATAATATTTAAAACGTAGGAAGAGGTCCAGATCCGAGGTACGTTCTAAAAGAAGGAACACACCTGGATGAAGACGGATGCAGGTAATAAAACAGGAGGGTATCGAAAATCGTTGTTAGTTTTTTGAGCCCGAGGAATCTGCGAAGTGCTCATACTGATAGACATGGGGACACTGATCGAAGACGCCAGTTCTTACGTTACTATGGTTATCTGTCTCTTCATCTGAACGTCTGTTTGGGAGACTACAAGTCCTTTTTTATTAAAAATAAATAAAACAATACAGATAAAACTCCGTTTCACACTCGTTTTGTCCTGCTGGCCCCGCTGCCCAGAGAAATCTACATCATGAATTTAATTTATATCCTTATGAACCATTTTTATATCTTACATACATATATTTATATACTCGCTCAAGAATATTATTATCATTCATGATGGTACAGTTGTAAATTTTAATGCGTCATGTTTACTAGTTCCGTAATTTGGTACCTTGAGATTGTCACTCGGTATGTTTTGGAGATCTGTTCATGTTACATATCTAGACGTATCACTTGACAGTTGGACACTAACCCTTCACACGGGTATGTCACGTTTCCTTTATGCATTCCTCTATTGACAGACTTTTCACTGTGACAAACAATACTTTAGTGAATCTCCTCGTATAAATCTCCTCAGGAAAATTTAGGACACTGCTAAACCAAAAGAAAACAATGAGTTTGGACACCTTGACCTTGATGAACTATGCTACTGGGTGCCAAAACAGAGCCTTAGCAGCAGGCACAAGGAAGATAAAGAGGAAATGGAGATATGTTTGCAGCAGCCATATTTTTTTTTTCAGCGAGGGGATGAGACCGGCACTGCTCACCTGGCCCTGAGCCAGGCAGCCTACAATCATTATTTCCTGTAATCATTATACCTGCCCTTCAGGTGATAACCACAGATGCCTCATTCTAGGTAACGGTTCCAATCTCTGCTACAATAAGCTTTTAAAAAACTTTTCAAGAACAGTTCTAGGTTCATAGCAAAATGGAGATGAAAAAACGTGCTTCCCACACGGCCCCTCCCCCGCACATGTGCAGCTTGCCTCGTCATTTGTCCCCCGCCCGGGTGCCACAGCTGTCACAAGTAGTGAACCCGCGCGGACACATCACACTCGCCCAAAGGCCGTACCTGACATTACGGATCACGGTTGGTGTTGCACACCCTATAAGTCTGGACAAATGCACATGTACCCATCTTCACAGCATCATGCAGAGGATCCTCTCTACCCTAAAACTCTCCTATAGCTATAATTCTTTTCATCAGAACAACTCAACAAATAGGAAATTCCAACTTTCTTCAGTATATTCTTTTTAAAAATCGTTTTCCCGGTGCAAACAGAGAGTAAAGTTACTAACGAAAAGGAATGAGTAACTAAATGGCTGGAGGAGGGAAAGGAGAAGCTGTGTAACCGACAAGCCAGTCAGCCGCGAAGTCGGAAACGGATCCACTTGAACTTGTAAGATTAATTTGTCCTCCCAATGAGGCTTCCCTGATTTGAGGCAAGAAGGTCTATTCTTCAATTAACTGCGGATGTCACACTTGCCTCAGAAGCCTCCAGTAACTCCAGGAGGGGAAATAAATTAGGATTCACCCTGGGTAACCTGGGCCCTGTTAGAATCTTAACTGTAAAGCTACAACACTGGATAAACTATATTTTTCCATAATGGTTTTAGAACAAAGGCAAGATATGAGAAAGAAAAAAATCCTGAAGTCACTCCAACCCACTCAGAAAGGAAGGACTGAATTATCTGGAGGGCTTTGACGGTTTCCTATTGTTTTGTCCTATTATCTCTCCAATTTCATCCTCTGCCGGCTCTTCAGCTCCATACCCCAGAGGGGCAAAATGGAGCTTCGGAGACAAGTAGCAGAAGCTAGAGCCCCTGATGTCACTAAATTCTGAGTTGAGGTCACCCTCGTTCTGTAGACATGGGGCAAGCTGTCCGGGACCTACTATTTGACAGATGTTCTGCCCCTCTCTGAACAAGGCCACCTAGTTTCTACTGAAGCCAGCAATTAAGAATCTGCTGAGGCCCCAGCCGATGAAATGAGAAACAGAATTTTCCTTAGGAGAGCTGTGAACAGAGTTAGCCTTATGAAGAGAAGCGATAATAATAAACAAGAATATTTTGCAGTAAGGGAGCTGACGCTGGGGGTCACAGGACTGAGGTGTGGCTGGCAAAGAACAGCGTGGAGGCCCTGGTCCGGGCTCTGACCCTGAGCCTTGCCCCACGACGCCATCCTGCCAAGCCCTGCTAGGTGTTTAGTGGGTCCCTATAAATAAAGACTTCCCTATGCTCTAAAGCCCACCTGTCTCCTGCTGACCCATCAGAACCACCTGGCATGCTACAGCTGGGTATTTGGCCCTCCGTTAGAGTACATTATTCTTGATTAAAGTGAAAATATAAAGAAGCACACTTTTTAAATCTTTGGCCAAGTAATTCCATTCTTGGGAATAATGCATCGAAAGCAAACTACTAACTCCATGAGCTGTTTGGTGCAGCATGTTTTGTGATAAGGAAAGGAAAGGAAAGAAAGAGACAGGAAAGGCAGAAGGGGGAAAAACAACTTCCGAAAATCACCCAAACGCCCAGCAACAGGGGACTAAACTGTGGCACACCAAGGCTAGAACGGCCATTTTTAAGCCGTACGGAGCGATGAAAGCATCTTGTTTGGTCAAAGTCAGCAGCTTTGGTTTTTTTTTTTAAAACAAATTTGATAAGAAAGAAAATAAGAGGAAATGGGGAAAAAATGGAATAGAAAATATCAGAGTGCATCACCCCCTGTGAGGGTAAGAACTGTCTCATGAAACCTTTATTTCTACGTAATTCTCTGTGTGTGTGTGTGTGTGTGTGCGCGCGCGCATCTGCGTATATGTACCAAGAACATAAAATATACTTCTTAGTGTGGGTCATGGTCAAAAATATTTGAAATGTACCACCCTAGGTTATTACTTATTAAAATTTACTCGCAAGAAACCCTGGAGAAAGTTTATAACAACATTAAGGGAAAAGTGGGCCACTTTTAGTGCGGTGGGCGACCGTAGAAAATACGACTGCACACAGATAAGAGACGAGACGACGAAAACAGCAGCTCCCGTACGGAGACCTATGTTACCGTTCATTTCTGAATTGAGACAAACAGATCTATTCTTCAAGTCACTCTAGTTCGAACTTGCTTTAGATTCTGTCAATAATTCAAGGAAACTCACGAACGGCACTAGGACACCACGTGCGTGAAAGGTGGCTGGCGGAAGGAACAAACATTTCTAGGACGAAGGACATTCTTTTCATACACTTGTCTGTGGAACACGCGAAGGGTGGGAGGGATAACGGATTACACTCGCTGTCTTTCATGTACACTTTACCATTAGTTAGTGCACCTGCTCCCTTCCAATAGAAGAGTTAGCACGCATCGAGAAAAGATAAAACGGCTAATGGCTACTAAAAAGGTGAGAAGAAACTGTCGAAGAGGCATTAGAAGGTGCCCAGCCGTCTTCAGCGTCTTCTAGTATCTCTTGTCAATTGACAGGTCTCCTCCTTGATCCTGCCACACTTTATAAGTGACCTTAAGTGACCAACATAAAGATTAATGAGACCTGTAGTAAAACTGCTTCGTACAGCTCTTGAGTCTGGAGTCACTTTGGGTAAGAAGAGGCTAAACTTGAGGCCAGGAGGGAAACAGGGGACGACAGCGCTGTCACCAGCAGGAGGAGAAGCGGCTGGAGAAAGCAGAACAGTGAACTCCGGATTTCTCATGATCCTCTCCACGCTCCCACCCAGTAAAGTCAGGACAGTCTGTGCTTTCACACGTTCAGGGCTGCAAATATTCTCCAGCGAACCCAAGTAACTGTCAAGGTTCTGCTGGTGCCTGCTAGCCCACGGGAGCCTGACTGAGGTAGCTTGTCAGTCAATCAGAAATTAATTGAATGCCCATCTGCATAAAGGTTATCATTTCTCTTCTGACTCCAGATTCACTTATTTCCTTCTGGTTCTCATCACTAATTGAGAAGGTGTGTTTTGTAAAGCTGATTAAAAAGAGGATTTTAGCTGAGATAAAAGGGGTCAAATATGCAGGGACAAAAAGAAATCTAACTATGGGCGGTGAACACACAATGCAACATATATATATGCCTCACTGTTGAATTGTACACCTGAAACTTACTGGATTTCATTAACCAATGTCGTCATAATAAAAATAAATAAACAAGAAAGAAAGAAAGAAAGAAAGAAAGAAAGAAAGAGAAAGAAAGAAAGACAGACATTAAAAAAGAGAGGATTTTAAAATTAATAATGCTAAAAGAGGTGGTCAACACTAAAAAAGATTTGAAAGATTTAATACTTAAAAAAAAAAAACCACTTGGTCTCTATACAGGATGATGGAGATTCACCACCACCCCCAGATTGGGGTCAAGAACAAAGGCCATCGTGACCTTCACTCGAGGGAGGAAGGAGGGAACAAGCCACTGAAAGTTACCCCGCAGATGCAACACCTCGCAAAGGGTGAAGCATGAACGATGAACATTCATTCGCCTTCTCTAAATTCCCAGTAGACTTTTGGCACATGGACACCTACAAAATGTCCTATATAGCAGAGGACAAACAGACTAAAAGTTATTCCTTCTCTGAAAGCTAATACCAAAAGATGCTGAGTGGACTTGCCCTAGATCCTGCTTCATCTGCTGATTCTCGGTAAAAGAGTTTTTAAGCTAATTTCTTAGGTGGGGGCTGGGCGGCATTCCACACGTGAATCGGGGGACCGTAAGCCGAAAATGATGATGGAGCTTTCTCAGTCCACTGCGGACCTTTTAGATCTAGGACGGATATTACCAATGAGCAAAGAGAAAACTCATGTCGGGGGAGGCCACGGAGACCTCGCGCGCGTCAGGCGCCACGCACAGCTCGGAGCCGCGGAACCGAGACTTTGACGTTGTCCGCCCCGGTCACGCACAGAACCAGTTCTGGGGCCAACGGAGCGGGAAGCGGATGCAGAGTCCTAAGCGATGAAAGGGCCTCTGAATGCAGAGTGTCGTTTCCCCGATTAAGGAAAGGTGCAAGGATGGCCCAGTTTTATCAAAGATGAAATCTCAGTGTTCACACGATCTCAGAGTCCCCAACGTGCTGCCCTCACTGGCCATGCCGCCGACGGCACCCGTGGCCCCAAACCACGCTTCTGTTGTGTAACGTCTCACATTTTACAGATGCCATAAGCAGCCGACGTGGAGGCTGATGAGACCTGCATGAGTTAAACCGCCTCAAGCCACTCCCGTGGGTAAGAAGTGCTGAGCTGGGGAGCTTTAACTTCTTAGTTAAAATGACAAGATATAGCAGTATTTTAGAAAGCAGTTGACTAGTAAAATTTGGATCTGAGAAAACATACAGCTTTCAAGAATTTCAGAAGTTGAAAGCATCACTGAACCATTTGTCCATGTGAATCACACACACACATACACACTCACAAAGGAGGGAGAGACAGAAAGAGTTCAGTTCACGAAACAGAATAACTACTGCCTCTCTAAAATCCCTCCCACTTATTTAAAATACACAGCCTTTTTTTGTGGGGAGAAACAAGTGAGTCTTTGGACGAGGTAAGCAGGTCGTTGATGTGTTTCCTTGCTGGTTTTTGTTTTAGCTAATTATATTCTTTCCGTGTTTGAGTCTAATTTTAGAATGAAATGATCTTATATTTTAGCCTCATTGCCTCGATGCTAATTTTCTGGGCCTGAAACTGTGTTTTAAAAATACACCACTAAAAAAATCTATCTCGTAAACGAATAACGCCTAACTCTGGGCAGACTGGCTGTTTGAGCTAGTAGGTCTTCCAGGGCATGGCACTGTCAGAGGAAGCAGATCTGATGCCTAAAAATTGCATTCTGGGAACAAGAAAACCAGGCACTTGACTCGAGTAAATGAAAGTTATTGTTATTTTTCGCGAACCCCTGATCTGCAGAGCTCGGTCCTTTTCAAGGTGTCTCCAAACCCATTATGTCATTTGGTTTCCACAGTGTCTATGAGGACATATCAGGCCAAGGTTGACGCTACCCCCAATATGCAGACAAAAGTTCTGAGGCACAAAAAGGTGAAGTGGCCTGAGCCAGATAACACAGAGTTAACACAGAGCAGGGATCGACCCAGCTCCCCCGGCTGCTAATACAATCTGTCACATCACAAAGCGACTTACTACATCATTCACCACCCAGCATCAGGGCCCACATCTCCTAAATGTCTCGTAGAAATGCTAGAACACTGATTATTCCCCTGGGTTTGCGTTTCTCCTTTGCTCAGAATAAGCAATTCCAACCACCAACACGTGTAGCTGGTTTCCTGCAAAATTGTCCTGAAATTTTCAAAAAATATATCTATTGCTACGTGGAGGTATGAGGAAGCTTTGGTTTTTATTTTCCTATATCCCGGCTTGATCTATGAAATTCTGAACTCAGTGTTTCTCTGAAGGTATTTAAGATTCAATGCTCAAATCCCAAATTCCTCAAGGGCGAGCAAGTCAAACTCATTTACACTTTGTCCCTGAGCGTCTTTCCTTTTTATATGAAAAGCAATAAGGCAGTGGCCCTTGCTTTCTACTCAGAGCCTCTTTCATCTGTACTTTAATCACTTCTTATCCGGTGTCTTCACTTAGGGCGTCGAGCTGAAAATAAGTGCGACTCAACTATTTACTCCTCACTGGACAATTCCAGCAATTTCTATCAAGAAGCCTAGTGAGGTGGCAGTCACAAACTCAGAAGTCCAAATTGCCACTACTTGGAAGGCAAAGAAGGTCAGGGACACGGGATTGCAAAAACAGAGGAAAAGTATTTGGGATTTTTGTATAAAACAAGCTTGTGAGCAGCTAACGAATGCTGGATGAACAAAAGGAAGCCTCACTTATGATACAGCGGAAGATTCTTCTGTCATTAAAAGGAATGTATTTTATGGCTTTTTTTTTTCCTATATTTACTGACATGAGATGTTCACATTTTATGGAACTGTATATGGTAAGGCTCCATTCTTCAATTTTAACCATAAATAAAGTAAGTTGGAAATTGTGATTCTTTCTAAGCAGAGGAGTTATGGATTATATTTCATTTTTTCAATTTTTATTTACACTTTCTGGTTTTCCTACAATGATTCTTTCCTACCTTATAGGAAAAGTCAAAGCCTACCTGTGGAACATTAGCTAAGCGCAAGGTCAACAGAGCCATGACCCTCCCTTTCCCATCTTTCAAACAGAGAAGGGTTGCAGAGAAAAATAAATATAAAGGAAAAGGTCACATTGACCAAATAACAAAGTATCCCTGGGGAGGAATTACAATTAGGGTGCGTGCTAATTAATACTCGAGGAATTATGAATAAGCGAGCAGGGAGTTGCGAGCGGCTTCGCCCTCACCTTTTCTGAAATGCATTTTCTTGGTTCTCTTTTTTGCTTTGGGAACAAAGAGGTGGTTTAGCACATAGAGGTTTGGACCGGGAGTCAGGAGGCCTGGGTCATCTATCCTATGAGCCTCTCTTAATGGGGCAAGATTCACTAGGTCTCTGAGTTTCGATTTCTTTATCGACAGTGAAAAACAGTAATATCTAACTCGTGATGTTGTTGTGATAATTCCCTGAGAAAATGTCAGGATCTGAAAATAGTTATGCCTTTCTAACCGTCCCACGAAGAGTCTGGGACAGGTCTGAATTTGTTCAACATACGAGACAGAGCATACATATGTGTCTTTGTAGCAGGTTCTTGCCTTGACCCTCCGCTGCGTCCACCTTGAATATTCGACCATGTCAAGACAAATCTGGCGTACTGGTGGGAAGGACCCATGAGAATTCCATCCATCTGCTCGACTCAGTAGAACCCTCCTCTGCCAACGAGGCATAGACATGTTCTCCTAAGTTCTCTTTGGAATTCTGAGCATCATCACAGCCTCGTCTCACCTTCCTCAGAAAAATAAACTAGTGTAAACATGAAACGAGAACAGGGTAATATGAAAAAAAAACTCAGAGACTGAAGAAGGGACTTAAAGGTTTGAGGTCGGGTCATTCATTCACATTTATTTACTTTTTCATTCATATTTAAAGCGTAATAGCATAATTTAATGATTCAGTCAAGCCCTCGCTGAAAGGTCACCTTTTCTGCGAAGCCATGCGAAGTCGGTTCTTCCCCAGTGTCCCCCCTGCCTTGTGTTCCGATCTCCTGCAGCGTAGCGGGCCAGGCTCTGGGTACGCAGGAAGAGGACACACACATGCACACGCGTGCATGCACGCGCACACACGTGCACGCGCACACACGTGCAGACACCACTAAGTCCTCAACGCGCTCAGCTAACGGCTAAACACGAAACCTAACAGAAGGGATGCGCGGAGCTCGACCGCACACGGCTTCCCTTCGAGCGGCTCCTTCCTTGTTTCTTGGTTCCCCACGGGTTGTGCAGCGGCCACTGACACTCTCTTCAGCTAGGGCACAGCCGTGACTGAGAAAGAAACTGACACTCTCCCCCTCTCCTCAGCAAGGCCTCCGACCCGCGGTGTCGGGAGAAGCTCACAGGCTGGTGTTAGACACACTTGATGGCCAGTTTGGGTCCTATCATTGACTAACCGTATGACCACGGGCAGACTGCCACGACTTCGCCACCTTCTGTTTCCTCGCTGGTAAAAAGCGGGATCACGGCGAGGGCGTGGGGTGCACTGGATCTCAGATGCCGATCGCGGTCCCTAGCTGGTACTGAGCAAGCAGCCACTGTTAGCAAACAGGACGTAAGCGAACTAGAAGGACGTCCCTTATGGGATGGAAAGACCGGGGCAGTGAGCCCAGCAACAGCGGTGACTCGGGGCCGGCCATGCGGTCCTAAGGGATGCGGCTGCCTCGGCTGCATTTTCGGGGAGCTGGACTTGACTCTGAAGATTGTTTTCCAGCCATCACGAAGCTTCTAGATTCCACCCATCTACTTGTACTTCTAGGCCCCCAATTTCATGAATAATGTTATTCTTAACAATAAAACAATTGAGGCCAGAATGATTAAATGACCTCTCCAAGATCAGATAGCTAACAAATTGCAAAAGATGGAAACTAAAATATATTAATCCTTACTATATACTATATTCCCTGCATAATTCTTGGATCTCATTTAATCTCATAATAGGTATTGTAGCTGTTTGGTTTTATTTCTTTATTCTTCTTTTTTTTTTTTTGGCAATGTAACTACCCTTTCAAAATCATAGTTGTTTTAAATTAGTAGAGTTGGGGATGTCGACTTAAGGCAGACCTTTTTCCCTGCCAAGAACCACCTGTGAGGCTCCTTCTAGCCTACAGACATAATTTTGAAGGTCAATACCAAGTTCCTCAAAAAGTTAAACAAGAGTTGCCACATGACCCGGCATGTAGCCAACAGAATTGAAAACAGGGACTCAAACAGATGCTCGCGCATGTGTGTTCACAGCAGCGCTGTTCACGGTAGCCAGAGGTAGAAACGGCCCAAACGCCCACCAGCAGATGAATGGATAAACGAGCTGTGGTATATCCCTAAAGTGGAGTATTTTTTTAAGACACAAAAAAGGAATGAAGTACTGATATATGCTAAAATACAGATGAACCTCAAAACCATTACGCTAAGTGGAACAGCCGGACGCAAAAGGCCACGTTATAGAATCTCATTTATATGAAATATTCAGAAAAGGCAGACCCATACGAACGGAAAGCAGATTGGGGGTCGCCAGGGGCCAGGCGGAGGCCATGTGGGAATGGAAAGTAACCGCTTACTAAACACGCGCTTTTGTTTTGGGGCAATGAGAGCGTTTTGGAGCTAGATGGAAGTGGTGCTATTATCACATTGTGAATGTGCTGAATTCCACTGCTCTGCTCACTTGAAAACGGTTAATTTTTTGTTACGTGAATTTCGCCTTTATGAGAAAAAAAGTTCACGCCTGCTGATCTGAGCAAAAAGGTAAAACTGGACATAAAGATGAAAGAAACTGGCATTCGGAACCCGAAGTCCTCATCAAGACCTCGACCCACCCAAAGTCCGAAGTTACCAAACCTGCTGGAGGGAGGTAAAGTGGCCGTAACTGTGGCTAACTGGTAGGAAGGGACCTCGGGAGGGGAGAGGGACATCGGCCTTTCCCAGAGGGAAGCGTCTCCGGACCACTGCACCGGTCCGTCACAAGGAGGCGGGGCCTCAATGTGGCTGCTGCTGGACACCTGTGCGTCCGCCACCTGGCCCCAGGGGAAAGTGGATGTGCCCTCTCAACGACAAAATGTGTGTTGAGCATCTTTTAGTACCGGGTATTATTCTATAGTTTGGGTAAGATCACAGCTATGAAGAAAAGAAGGCGAAGTAACACGGATGTGAGCAGAGGGGACGAGGGGCGCAGCGTCCCGTAAGGTGGGCGAGGAAGCATCTCTGAAGAGGCGCTGGTTCAGATGAGTGAGACCTCGATCTTCAGAGTGTGGGCTCAGACCACAGCACAGAGGAAACGCTTCACTAATTCAGATGCCTCAGCTCACAGCCGAACGCCTCACACAGCTCCGTGCCATGTTCTGCACGCAGTGGACACGACGAATATTTCCGAAGGTCAGAATCTGGCGGTGGTGGTAGGGGGTGCTTCGTTTTCCATTTCATCTGCAGGAAGCAAATCATCTTTTCTTCTACTCAGATGTAACTCCTGACAAGGCTCAGAATGAAACCCGTGTATTGTACTCGCCATATCGATCAAACGGTGGGAAGGAGGGTTAGGCCACTTTCAAACTTCCAGGATAAACAGAAGCACAGTAGAGAGAGAAGCACCCTGAGCTGGGAACCACGAGACCTCTGTCTGCTCCCAACTTTGACCTGACACTCTGTGCAAACGTAGCAACGTCTCCTCAGCTATCCGCACCCCCCTTTCCTCTACGCAAAGGGAAGACGGGGGTACCTAGGCTCCGAGGTCTTGCTCTGCTACGTGCTACGTAGGAGGCGCAGCCAGGCACCGCGGGCACTGACCACGTCCCGGACGCGCCCACGGGGTGGTGATGTCTCCGAGGCATCTCCCCAAATGCACATCTCCCCTGATGCTTTTCAGGTTCAGCTCCTTTTACAAAATTGCTCCCCGCTCCCCTTACTGACCAGAACATCCGCAACTCCTAGGTAGTACATAAAGCCAGATCTGCACCTACCAACAACCAGAGTCAAAAACGACATCGATTTCTTCTTGGGTTTTCTCCTCTCTGGAAAATAATAATCCCACACACGAGCAAATTAGCTTTAAACATGTTCTCTCTGCATTTGGGGACAGAGAATAAACGGATTTTTCTTTAAAATGGTATCGAGACAATCCAATTGTACTGTTGAAAAAATTATGCAAGCATGCGTATGCCCGTTCAACCCAATATTAGTAGGAGGAATTTTCCTGTATTTTGCAGAGTAGGAGAAGAGAGTGAGTCGGTTTGATACAAATAATGTTTGAAACGCAGTGTTGTTCTCTTTCCTATAAATACTGACTACAACTCTTACTATTCAGACTTCATTTCTTCGCTTTGCGAACGTATGATTTTAATCGCTCTAACCCCTTCCCTGCTGGCTTCTCACCACAACGTCACACGGCAGCAGGTCACCTCTTCCTCTTTCCAGAAAGACATCAGCAGAGTGCCATGGTCCTAAATAACATATGGTTTAACCGAGTAGAGGAAAAAAACAGAAAATCAACCCTGAAGTTCGGGGACCTAAAAATGTCGTCCCTGAGAGGCCACACACGCACTCAGTGGAAGCTACGCCAAACTAGCACGGGCCTCCACCACTGAGAAACGCAGTCTCGAGATCCCGTTTGTTAGGACTCCCTGTCTACAGAGCGTCAATGTATTGACTTGAGAATACCATTTATCTTTACCTAAAATTTAAAAAAAAAAAAATCAGAAGGAACATTTTTACTGCTTGGCCACTGGAAGTCAATATCTAATACATACTCATATACTTATAAGAGGCGATTTTCCGTAACATGGCACGTATGAAAAATGCACTGACTGAGATTCAAAGAACCTTAGTTGGAGTTCCTGTTCAGCTGATAACTGAGTGATTCTGAAGAAATCACTTAATTCTTTTGGGCCTCATTTTTCTCATCTGTAAACAGATGTAAAATAGTTGAGGATCCTCTCGGTAAAACCTATAAGATGAATCTTTAAATACCTCTTAATAAAAATATATGCTTTGTGTGAAGGGATGGAGAAGTAGAAATCAGTAGCTACAAAATAGTCCTGGGGATGTAAAGTACAGCATAGGGAATATAGTCGATAATAAGGTAATAATTACGTATAGTGCCAGGTGGGTACTAGACTAATTGAGAGGGTCACTTTTAAATTATGTAAATGTCTAACCACTATGCTGGACTCACGAAAAGACACACATATATATATTTTTATATGTATTTCACTAAAAATTTGGAGACAGTATAAATCTGTGCTGTAAATACAGTATCTCCTTAGCCACTTGTGGCTATTTTAATTTAGAATAATTCAAAATAAGATAAATTCGGTGCCTCGGTTGGACTAGCCGCATTCAGAAACCGTACTGGAGGGCATAGATATAGACGATTTCGTGCGTCACAGAAGCTCTGTTGGACAGCAGTGGGATAAGTGGACAGGAGAGGCTCTGGGCTGTGTTATCTTTACGCAGCCCTAAGAGAAATGTTTCTTTCACTCTTCAACTAATTATTCCAATAGATATCGATCGATTCACACATTGACACCCATGGGTGCGATTTTCAACCAGTTACACATCTGCCTGCTTTTCACCATTAACCCACCCATTTCTCTCCTCTTATCCGTAAGAATGTCACGAAGGGTATCCAGCACCCTGCTGAGATCCAAGTGGCCAGCGTCTGCTCTAACAGACATCTGTAACTCTGTCGAAGGAACCAGAGGGTAGAAGGCTCTTCTGTCACGGTCACTTATCAGTAAACCCATGCCAGCCCCTCGTGGCCCATTTTCTAAGCATGAACAAGCCATTCCTAGAATTACATCTTCCACAGTCTCACCCACGACCAGTGTCATGCTGATCGATCGTCTTTCAATTTTTAGAAAAATCAGAACTAGAGATGAATCTCTTCCATTTCAGTGTCTCTCTTGTGTCTCATGACTCCTCAAAGATCACTGACAATAGCCCAGCCATTTCTTTGTACCCATGGACATAATTTGTACATCCGGGATAATTTTAAATTCAGTGGAAATGAGGTGTTCCCTGTGGCTTTCAGCTTTCTTCTCCATGAATGTTCGACTTATTCAGGTCTAAAATAAATATTCCCTGATGGCTTTTTCTCTTTTCTCCGTTAGTCCAGTTTCCCTCTTTTTTTCTGAAGCGTCGTGCCATTAGAAAGTCCTCCCTTACTCTTTTTTTAAACGCAACTATAAATAGAATTTTGTTCACTTTGAGGCAGCTCGATAGCCTAGGGACGTCCCCTCCTCTCCAGTCCCGAGTTTGTCTTTTGTCCTTTGCTCGGCTCTCTCTCTCGCTCTGTTTTAGCTCCAGCAAGGGAAGACAAGCCAAAACCAGTCCTTTCCAGCTTAGATACCATCTTTCCCGAGACCTGACCGACCTTTGGCTAATTATAATATCATTATAATGTCATCTGCATCGCAAATACCACGGCTCCCATCATGCACCTGACACCAAGACAAGCGGGGTGCCTGAGGAAATGAGGAAGAAAATGGGGAAACTGAGCTCCCTGCCTACTGGGAGGTGAGAAGGCTGCACCCAGTGCCCCGTCTCCAGGCCTTGCCCCCAAAAAGAACAAAAGCCCGTAACTCAGACACCCGCAGCGCGAACCCCTCCGTGTTTGCCAGCATCTCCCTCCAAAGCGTGAGCTTCTGCTTTACTAAGCCCCGCTCCTTCCTGCTTCACTAAGCCTCGCTCCTTCCTGCTTCTTGTTTGTCTTGCCCTTGGATCCTTTCTCGCGGCATGAGACAAGAACTGGTCAGCAGAGCTCCAGGTCAGATCCTTCTCGGACCTGCATCCCTGTCAAGCTCCCCGGCATCAGTGTTATCCCTCAAACTCTTTTTCACATGCAGATGTCAGTAACTCTTAGCCTCCAGTCTGTCTGTCAAACTCATTAGATTTCTCCTTAGCTAATGAGCTTGTGTATGTTAAGACCTTTGGCTGCAAAAAGCAGAAGCTCACTTGAGCTACTCTAGCAACCGGGGTTTAGGAACAAAGGAACAAAAGAAAAGACCAAACTAAACTAAAACGCCTCCCAGATACAGACAACAAACTGGTGAGTGCCGGAGGGGAGGGGCTCTGCGGGCTGGGTGAGGAAGGCGAAGGGACGAAGAAGTAGAAACTCGTAGTTACAAACCAGTCACGGGATGTAGAGTACGGCAATCGGTAAAAAATAATAATAATAATAATAATCAAAAAATAAGATTAAAACAAGAATAAAGGGTAAGCCCGCCCAAGCGAGGCCACGACCACAATCACTGCTCAGGAAGGGTGAAAAGCCGCAGGTGGATGGGTGTCAGATTTCAAGGAGTGCAAAAGTATCAGTAGCTGATAAAGCTCATGGTGTGAGCAAAGCAGGAACCAACGAGCGAAATCGGAAAGATGTGTCTGAATGCATAATTATAAAAATGAAAGTCTCCTGTCCCGCCACCATCCAGAGCGACTCGGTGAAAGCAGCTCGCTCTCACGCACCTGCCGTCTCGCGGGCACTCGGCCTCTGACCTCTGGTCCTCCTCCCGGAGAGGTCACCAGCACTTGGTGGAGGGTAACCGATCCTACGTCTTGGGGGAAACCGAACTTGCAATGAGTTTAGAAATCCACGGTTTCCAAAAAGTAATGATTGTGCCAAGAATTACAGAGGACAAAGGCGAAAATTTAGAGGTCTCACTGAGGAAGTTGTGTCTATTTGAGCAAATAACAATAATTAATTGAAACGAGCTGAAAGGGTAAAAGGCCACAAGCCAATAAGGTGGCTTGAAAAAGGAAATTTAATGTAAAGAATACGAAAACGCAGCGATACGAATCTAGAGTGAATAGAACAGACTGATGAACTTTTACCGATTTTAACAAGTAGGGAAGAAATGATACGTGTGGCTTCTCATGCTCCCGTCAGGCACATTCAGTCCGTAGAACAGCGATACGTACCAGCGTCTCTGTGTCGGCAGGAAGCAGTGAACACGTGCGCCGAGGAGCGCTCCAGAACGGGGTGTCTCCACAGCGGGAACAGGAGGGGCTCCCGCGGGGGTTCGCCATCGTGACCACGTGGCCTGAAGCCCGGCAACCGTGTGTGTTCCAAGACGACGGACTAGCCAGATGTCCTAAAGCAGCAAGAACATGGCACATGGGCACACCCTGACCTCCCAGAGTTACAATCGTGTGCTAATTACAACACACTGCAATAAGAAATACACATTTGATCTCTAACGATGTATTACGGCAATACGACGAGTTATAAACTTCACGCCATAGAAAGGACAGATCATTTGTCAAAAAGTAAATCATGTCAGAAAAATCGAAATCGGCAGGAAAAACGGGGCTGTCAGAGTGCCACGACCGGCAAGCGGGGCTTTTTTTGACGTGTTTTGCGGCCTGAATTTTCACTTCTCGGTTGGGTGTGGAAGGTCATGTCAGGCTAACACTCCTGCTGACGAAGAATAAAAAGCCAGGTAAATCACGAGAAAGGACATGGAATGACAGAGACAGTAAGGATTAAGGGGACTGAAATCCCAGCTGGAAGAGAACTATCTGGAGGCGAAGTAAAGACAGCGGCAGACGTGCTTTTCCCCTGGGGACGTCTGCTTATTCTGAGCACCAGCTGAGGATCCAAGTGCGGCCCAGGCAGAGCTGTTTCTGAGGGAAAAGAAGTTAACGTCACCTTTTAGCCGGAAACTGGAGAATTAAGGGGCCCCATATGCACCTCGATGATATTCATCGAATTCTGAGATCGGTGTGGAAAGCTGAAGAACAAGGCCAAAAGCTGTAAAAGGCAGAGTGAGATCCTGCCATGGAGGGAGACGGCACACAAAACGGCACGAGATGCCAGTCCTGGAGGGCGGGATCGATGGAGCTCCACGGCCACGCCTCCTCATCAGCACTGGGCTCCCCTAGAAGCTGAAAATCCAGGCGCGGCCCTTGGCTGGAGGCCACTGTGGGAAAAACAGAAACCAGCAGTTTCGGTGTTTCTGTGGAGCTAGACAGATAAAATTGGACACTCCAGAGTCCTGAACACATGGCCGATCGCTCCCTTAAGACATCTGCAAAATTCTGAAGCTATGTGGGGCATGAAGCTAAAGAGTTAAGCCGAAAAGCGAATTCCCCGGTCATTCGGGTCTGAGGAAGCAAAGACCTGACTGCCACTCGAGAAGCGAGAAGCGCGGGTGAACAGCAGTGTGTAGAGTACAGAGAGTCTCGCCAGAACTGTCACCCAGCCCTGAGTGACCGAGCCCATCAGCCCTCCACCCCGTGTGCCTAAAGACGGAAGAGGAACTTCTCTGCTGGAAGATAACGCCATCTAGAGCCTTTTGGGTTCTATTATGCATGACACTCATGATGCCATCTGTGCTATAATAAAAATATATATATTTCATGTTCGCACTATTGTCCCATTCTGGCACAGAGCTCCTAAAACCTTGGAGATTTCCTACGTGATAGGAGTGTCTTTCGTTATTTATAATGGGCCCCTTTTAACCAAATGTAAGTTTATGCTTATTAGGTGACCCAAGGTGTAGCCCCTAAATAGTTTCTAGTCACCAGAGAAATCAACCATGTGATTAGCAGTGGTCCCCAATTATTTTGGCATGAGGGACCGGTGCCCCTATGAGAATCTAACGCCTGAGGACCTGAGGTGGAGCTGAGGCGGTGATGCTGGCGCTGGGGAGCGGCTGCAGATACAGATGGAGCTTCGCTCGCTCACCCGCCCCTCACCTCGTGCTGTGCAGCCCAGTTCCTAACAGGCCAGGACCAGTACTGGTCCAGCCCGGGGGTTGGAAACCCTCATATTAGAGGATTGAAACTTTCAGCCCTATTCCTTGACCTCCAGGGGGTCGGGGTTGGAGATTGAGTTCAGCCACCAAGAGCCACGATGTACTCTATCACGCCTGCACAATAAAACCACGATTCAAAGAAAACAAACAAACAAAACCTTGGAACAGGAGGTCCGGGAGAGCTCCGAGGGGGGTGAACACATCCACGTGCTAGCGGGGAGCTCACCCAAAGCGGACATGGAAGCTTTGTGTTCCCTCCCATACTCTACCCTATGGACCACATCATCTGACTGTTCATTTACATCCATTGTAATAAACTGTAATCATAAGTACAGCACTTTCCAAGTTCTGTGAGTCATTCTAACAAATATCAAACACGGGGGGTGGGGTGGGTCATGGGAACCCCAAAATTAGTAGTCAGCTGGGCAGAAGTGTGGGTAGCCTAAGGATTTTGTTTGCAGCTGGTGTCTAACTGGAGGCTTACAAGATAGAGACTTTGACCTGTGGGGTCCACACTAACTCCAGGCAGTTAGTGTCAGAATTGAATTAAAGTGCAGGATACTCAGTTGGTTTCAGAGAATTAGAGAATTGGCATCGGATCATTGGGCCATCGAAAATGACTAGACTCAGAAAAGGCAAGGTCATGTGACTGATAATCGAAGAAAAGACAGATAATGAATGAGGCCCGCGGGTGGCCAAGCAGACAAGGATTTTAAAATGATTTGTGTCAACGTCTAGCTTTTCAAAAGTTAAAATAAAATGAATGAATAAAATAACCAATTGTTACCTTGGGGTATAACTGGTGGGGGAACTTTCAGAGGTACATTCTTTCTCATCTGGATTCTGGTTACATGAGCATGTTCCCCTTGTGAAGAGTAACTGGGCTGTACACCTATGATCTGTGTAGTGTTCTGAACGTATGGTACATTTCAACGAAAACTTTTAAAAGCTAAAGTTGTTTGACCTAATGATCGGTGGCATAGTTCTGAATGATCTTTGTCTATGAAGTTAAATCCATTGAAAAAACAAAGAACTTGAATCTGATTTGAACTTCTAAAACCCTAAGAAATTGTGATTATTGAAACCATAAAAAGGGATGAGGTCAAAAGAAATAAGAAACAAAGTTAATTAGAAGACATTAGTATTTTTGCAACCATTCTTGGTAAAGGGGTGTTAAGATCTATGATCGTTATATTATGTATGTTTTATCTACTGTTTGGAATTTGAAGTAAAGAAAAGAATCAATCACACTAAATTTGTAACTGCAGTTTAAAATGTTTGAAGGACTTTAATCAAAATTTATAATCAATATCTAAATATTTGCTCAACAGAAATAGTTTTCTATAAAATGAGATTAACGATTGAGCATCAAACAAAATGCAGACAGTGATGAGTGTCCCTTCTCGTGCTGAAAAGCCCCTTGGACATTTTGAAGAGCATAGTTTTCCTACCTTGCCTCATCTCTTTGCACAGCTATCAGTTTCTTTCTGGCTGCCTTTTACGGCCCTCAGTCAACAAGGCAGAGAAGATGGCTGCCCAGAATCGCCACGTTCCTATGTTATAGTTTCACATACGTTGAGAGACTCATTCTCTCGTTACATCCATTGTAATAAACTGTAATCATAAGTACAGCACTTTCCAAGTTGTCTCACAAATCAATGTCTCGGGGGAAGGACCGTGATAAAGGTTGGGTCGGATTCTTTCCCAGTTCCAACTTGCCATTCCCGGGAGGCGGAATCACATTGTTTGAAGAGAGCCGTGAGGAAGCCCTGTCCATGGATGTGAGAACGGGCTGAGGACGTGCTGCAAGATGGAAAGACATCCCCGAGGTACATCTGCTTTATCCCGATCTGCCTGCCCTGGTCCCAAGGCGCTCTGCGGCTGGTCCCTTCTCTTTAGATGCTAATGCCTTTCTTGTCGACGCTTTTATAGAAAGTAATGTGCTAGAGCTGGCTTTACTGGCTCTAGAGTGCCAATTTTGTTACACCATTAAGAATTCTGTAATCTTATTGTTAAACACAGCCATTATTAAAATTTTAAGCGTGAATATACTCAACAAGGGAAGCATATAAGGGAAGTTCCTTAACCCGATAGAGAGCACCCACAAAAACCTCACGGCTAACGTCACACTTAACGATGACAGACTAAAGCTTCACCTACTAAGATCAAGAACAAGACAAGCACGTTTGCTCCCGCTACTTCTAGTCAACATCGTACCGGGCATTCTAGCCAGGGTGGTTAGGCAAAAAATAAACAAAAATAAAAAGATCCAAACTGGAAAGGAAGTAAAACTATCCCCACTTGCAGATGTTATAATATTGTATATAGACAGTCCTAAGGAACACACGCACGACACACACACACACACACACACACACACACACACACACATTAGAACTAATTAAATGAGTTTGGCAGTTTGCAGAATACAAGTTCAATATGCAAAAAAATCAATTGTATTTTAATATACCAGTAATGAACGATCCTAAAATAAAATTAAGAAAAAATTCTGTTTGTAATATCGTCAAAAAGAATAAAATATTTAGGAATAAATTTAACCAAAGAAGTATAAGACTTATGCAACGAAAACTACAAAACGGGGTAGCAACTAAAGACCTAGCAAGTGGAAAGAGACTGTGTTCATGGCCTAGAAGACTTAATATGGATAGGATGACGACACTATCCAAACTGACCTATGGTTTCAACATAATCTTTATTCAGTTTGTATACTGAAAAAGTAAATGTACCCAAAGACAGGTCTGGCCTTGCCCTCAGCTACCACAAGGGGAGCTTCTTGGAATGCTCTGCCTGGTAGAGTGTCTCTGTTTGCCTGGGGCCTTAACCACCAGCTGTGTAAGCCTGTGAATAAGGACAGGAGCTTTGGGATACACCATACCTGTCCCAACCTCTGAAGGAACTGAATCTCCAGGAGAGGCTGGAGACTAACGGCCAGCCGTGCGGGCAGTATGTGGTCAAGCCTCACTAAAAACTCCAGACATCGAGGTTCAGCTGAGCCTCCCTGTTGGAAATCGTGAGGGGTTCTGAGTACCACCACGTGCCATAGCCAGGAGAAGGTCATGCCGTCCAGGATTCCACAAGGAGGGGACGGCCAGAAGCTCCGTGCTTGGACACCACGCGACCTCACCTTATACGTCTCTTCCTTGGGCTCGGTCTAATTTGTATCCGATTGCTATAATAAAGCTCTAATCATAAGCGCAGTGCTTTACTGGTCTGTGAGCTGCTCCAGTGGGTCTGACGTCATGGGAATCCTCGAGTTTGTGGCCAGCAGGTCTGATGATGCTCTTGAGGATATGTAAGTGTATTCTGTACATATGCTGGATTTACTGTATCATACTGTATCGTAATGAGGGGACCTTGATTAGAACAGAAGTTCTTAAAACTTTTTGAATTACAGGCTCCTTAAGAATCTGAACGCTACGAGCCTTCCTCACAGCCTCCATCCCCTCTAAAATGTACACATACTTTGCAAGGATTTACAGAGTAAGGCCCCAAAGCCATCATGGACTCTAGGTTAAGAACCACGAGACCAACTCATCTCGAAGAACTTCTAGCTCTATAAAGATCCACGATCCCAAACTAGGGGGACCATGCTTGCCAACAGCAAGTTCTAAGAGGAACTCGGAGACTCACCAATAAAAGCGTGAAGTCGGTCAAGCCCAAGACTGCTCTGGCAAAGTCTGGCGCCCTGTGGAGTCAACTGCCTCTCTGCAGCGAGGTCATTTATGTCCCCGTGCCCAGACCAGCTGCCCATGCAAGGCTGCTAGAGGGAAAGCACGTTTGCCTCAGGAGTTTACTGCAGGCGAATTATCCCTGGAAAATACTGCTGGGGAGCGTGCTGACCAAACAACATCTATATTTACACAGTCAGAGATTCATGAAAGCAGAAGATGCTCACTAAATTCAGAGAGATGCTAAGCACCAGATTCAAGAATGGACCAATGCAGAAAAGGCGGCTTAAATTTGCCCCGCGAGTACGCCAGGGAGAAGTTGGGTTCCCCAGCAATGTCTTTTCCCAGGTGGCCCTGGCAGCAAGATGTCAAGGTTCCCTAGGGGACACAATGACGAGGCCGGGCGGAGCGGTTTCGATCAAAGCAGAGCGGTGATGCCTGAATGGAGCTCGCTCTTGCTACTCTGACGCGCTCCAGTGAGAGCGATCATTCCGTAGCTTCGGTCTGCTGTTTGGACTTAAAATGCGGCCCCCCGGCGTCCCCCAGCCTCTCCGGGAAGCAGGAAGTTGTTCTCTGTGAGAGGGCCAGCTGGGCCTCGCTTGCAGGGTCCGCAGAGGAAAGGGGCACTGGTTTACCTCCACTCGGAACCAGAGACAAGCAGGCCCAGGGGGATCGGCAACTGTCCCGAGGCCATAAAGTCAAGTGAGAAAGTCCTAAGTCCTGATGCACAGCGCAGCAGCCTCTGGTTGCTGATGGAAACATAGAATTTCAGGTCCGAGGCCAGACCTGCTGAAGCTTGATCCACATCCTAACGAGAGCCACAGCGACACACGTGCGTGTGCACTATGCGCGCGTGCGCGTGTGCGTGTCTGTGACGTGGGTACCAGAGCAGTGCCTCACCACACAGTGGGGTCGTGCTCCTACTGCTGTGACGTCAGTCTGGGAAGCAGGACTGAGGATAAGAATAATTATTGGAGAGAGGAGAGCAGAGGTGATAGAAATGTGTGGTTTGGAAGGTTCTAGCTCCTCCGGGAAGGATGGAGGAAGACAGGAGACAGAGTGAAGTAGCAGAGCCTGGAGCCCGAAGGCACCACTGTCTCTGAAGCAAGGAAGAGAAGATTCTGGAGAGGAAGGCAAAAATGGAGGCGGGGGACCAAAAACACGTTCCCCCTCCTCTTCCGCTTCCTCCGCAGGCCGATCATTAGGAACACAGATGCAGTTCAACACCGGGCTTCAAGAAAACTAATCAGAGGGTCAATGTCTACTTATTCGTAATCCAAGTCACTCTAAAGCACAGATACCAGCTTTTCCTGGGACCTGTAACTGACATTCAGAATGATGACCCTGACCCCATAGCATGTAAAATCTACAGAGACCGATTCATTGCACCACTGTGTTTGGTGTAATTTCAGTTGTAAGTTCATGTGTGATGGCTTCCTTAATTTTTGGCTAATTAATATCCCCATTCCTAAAAGCTGAACAAATCCCAGAATTATCTCCAAGATGTAAGGGATCTTAAAGTGACGCATGTGGTGCCGGAATCCTCCAGAAAGCTCTGCTCACGGCTGGGTCCCAGAGCCCGGAAGGGTGCTTGACAGTGACAGCCACTCAGTAGATACTTGCTGAATGAATGAACGCACACCTTGCGAGCTGTCTTCCTCCGCTTCTCCTGCCCTGGAGACTCAGAGACCAATTACTTAGTGGGAGACCCTCTTACTAGAGGCCCCTTCCTCACGCACTGCCAAAGCCTGCTTTCCGGCAGTTGGAAGCCGATCACTATGGTTCAGGAGGAACCAACCTGTTTCCTCTTCCACAGGACCGCCCCTCAGCCATCAGCAGTCACAGCGCCTTCCCAACCCCTCCACCCCCCGTATGTTACTTCCGGGTGCATTTGCAGGTTGACTCCTGAGGGACGTGAAGTCATTTCTTGCCACAAGTCTATGCCCTCTTCATGACTGCATTAGAAACCGGTGGCATACATATTTAAATCCCAACCCAGAAGGTTTGAGAGTTTGGGGTTTCATGACGAATGGTTTCTAGTTGTTCTGTACACAAGTCAATGGCGGAGGAGGACCAGCATGAATTATCAACCAAAGTATCTTAAAATACTTCTCTTATTACTCAACGACAACAATAAAACAAACAATCCAGTTAAAAAATGAAGACCTGAACAGACACTCCTCCCTAGAGGACATACGAATGGCCAACAAACATGAAAAGATGCTCAACATCGCTAGCTGTTAGGGAAAGGTACATCTAAAGCACAATGAGATACCATCTCACACCTGTTAGAATAGCTGTTATCAACAGCTAACTGGAGAGGATGCAGAGAAAAAGGAACCCTCATACACTGCTGGTGGGACTGCAAATCGGTACAGCCACTATGGAAAATAGTATGGAGGGTCCCCAAAAAACTAAGAATTATCTACCATATGATCCAGCAATCTCTCTACTGGGTATTTACCCCAAAGACTTGAAAACCCATATCCAAAAAGATATTTGCACACCGATGTTCAGAGCAGCATTATGCACAGTGGCCAGGACATGGAAGCAGCCAAAGTGTCCCATGATAGATGATCGGCTAAAGAAGCTGTGGTACATATATATGATGGAATATTACTCAGCCATAAGAAGAGATGAAATACTGCCATTTGCGACAACATGGATGGACCTCGAGATAATCATGCTAAGCGAAATAAACCAGACAGAAAAAGTTGAAAACCACATGACATCACTTATATGTGGAATATAAACCTAAAGGCAATAAATGAACAGGACAAACAAAACGAGACTCATGAACAATGGACCAGTGGTTACCAGATGGGGGCGGGGAGGGAGAAGGGAGGTAGACGGGGTAAAGGGGTCAAATATGCGGTGACAGAAAGAAATCTAACTATGGGCGGTGAACACACAATGCAATGTGTATATGCCTCACTGCTGCACTGTACACCTGAAACTTACTGGATTTCGCTAACCAATGCCACCATAATAAAAAAATAATAATAAAACTACTTCTCTTAGAAGGCTGCCCCACCCATTCGCCTCTCCCTAGCCCCCCGACCCCAGTGCCCTGAGTCCATTCCCAGGGGGGCGTACTGTGACTGACTCCGCCGCAGGCCGACAGAGAAGGAAAACCCGCTGGGTCTTCCTGCAGCGCCCCCCTGGTGTCGCTGCAAAGCTCCCCGTACCCCAGCAGACGGCACGCGACCTCCTGACCTCTGCAGCTCCTTAGGACACTCGGCATCCTGCCCACCAGCGCCAGGAAGGCATGTCCCCGAGGGCCTCGGCGCTGTGAGAGGACAGAACCTCAAGTGGCTCTGGGGAGACTGCAAAACAAACCTGCGGGAAAGCGGGGAGGAGGGCGGGGGGCGGGAAATAACGCAGCAGGGAGGGCGATGGGGACCGCGCAGAAATCAGAGGGACAGCGGGAGCGGAGAAGGGAGTGGAAGCAGGAAGCTTTCCGAGACTCAGGACCGGCGAAGGAAGACGAGGGGGACCGGGAGCCCCGGCCTGCGGAAAGCGGGTGATGGTGCCTCCAGCAGAGGGAAGGAGGGCCGCAGGTGGATGGGGAATCTGCCGCTCTGCGGCTTTCTACATGCAACACCGTCAGCATCTGAAGAAGAGGAAACGCTGGCAGTCCTAGACAGCACCGCCTTGGAAGATGGGACACCGAGAGCCGCACGAATCGTCTGCCTACTCCCTCCCTTTACAGGTGGGCAGTCTGAGGCTTCGGGCGTGGCGGCATCTCAGCGGGTAACTTCCCCGAGGTCGTAAAGTTCAGTGAGTGGCTGGTATCAGAGCTGAGATAATAAACGCCTCGCCTGAAAAGGCGTTGGTTGGTAGAATGTACAGTCTTTTTCTAGCCTTTTTGAAAATGACAAATGCTGTATGCCAAGCCTGCGTTAAAATCATGTTAGGAAATACGACCACAGATAGTGACTAACTTATCGCCCTGTGTGGAAGCAGACGTCCCCACACCAGCTGTGATACGGGACATGGACAGAAACAACCGGCACCGCCAACCCCTTGGCTGTGTTCCGAAGCCAGCAAATAAGAACCCAAATCAGAGGTGGAAACAGCCCTATAATCAGCAATAATTTCCCCTTCCCTGTTCTTAAGTCAGCCGGCTAACCATGAGGCCTTCTAAATATGATGCCTCAGCGGGAATCAGCTAATGATACTTTTTTTTCCACCTCAAGATAAGCAGCTCTGCACTATGCTAGGAAATCTCACTCAGCTCTTTTCAGGGAAATTGAGATCGGATGAAATATAAGCCTTTTTTGGCACATTAAAAAAAAATAAAGTATTTTGAACTAAGTTTAATCACAAGGTTTAATATCAGCTTTTCCACACGTAGGTACAGCTCCTACCCACTCCTCCAAACGAACATTTCTTTCATCTAACCTGAAATCTTCCAATGCAGAATTAAATTCTGCCCTAGCTCATCAGGCAGAGAAAGGCCGCTGTTGAAACGAGGGATGAGATAAATATCTTTCTCTTAACCCATGGTCATTTGCAGAATTTCTCACCCGAGAGATGGGGGTTGATTTTTATTGACAACTTTGATATCGTGATAAGTAGTGTTTCAAGGATTGTTTGTATAGAAGTTCTTTGCTTCAGTTCAGTGGGTGGAAAAAAGCAAGAACTAATCATCTTCTGGGTCAGATGCTTGGGCTTATTTCCCAGAATCATTAGAAAACTCCTTCCTCAGAGGATGCCATTTTATGTACACGTGGGTGAGTGTATGTGTGTTACACACACACGCACGCACACACACACACACACAGCTAGAGGCGGGAGAGCAAACCGCTTCCTGTAAAGGACTAGGAAGTGCCTATCTTAGCCTCCGAGGGCCACCTGCTCACGAGCGCTCTGCCGTGTCAGCTTGAAGGCAGCCACAGCGTATACACGGATGGGCGGCGCTGTGTCCGCAGGAACTTCATTCACAAGCACAGACGATGGGCTGGACGTGGTCTGCAGTTTAAGCCTCCGACTGCCATCTCCGGGCTAAAGGGTTATTCAGCAACTTCTTACGCTCGATCTCCAGACAGTGACACAGTAGATGTCACAAACTCTCGAGTCTGGAGAACCTCACCCAGGAACCCTATCGGCTGTGCATTTACCTAAATTCAACTCCATGTGCCACGAGTTCAAAAAGAGACAGAAAGTAGAAAAAATAACAACTTAACCAGTGCAGAACATGAACCCGGCACCCCAGCGAGCTGAGCCGATGGCTGTGTGGGAGAAAGGCTGAGGAGAGGGGACAAAGTGGGTGCTCCCTCGGTCGCCCACTTTCCGGGGCTGGCCGGCCCCTCGGAGCCCCTCGGGGACCCACGACCTCTCCAGAACTTCCACCATGTGAGCTCTTAGACACTCTAGCTGTAGTGTTTAAAGATCCTATACTGCTTTCCCACGATGGGACTTCACCTGGCGCCCCACTATCTCCAAGGCTGGGGGCGGAGGAAGCGTGGACCCCACGGAGTCTGAGGGTCTCCATAAGGGTGCCTTCATGATGGGTTTTCAAGGGGTATTGTGACGAATGCCCTTAAAATCTTACCTGAGCGTAAGCGACAATGCCAGTACACCTAGCCCGGCCCTACGCAATACCTAAACCCCCTCTGCCACATCTCCACACAGTTCCCTGAGCCTGTGACGAAACAACTATCATTACAGTAAGCTGATGACTTCTGGAGGCAACACGTTCCTTCCACGAGCCACTCCGTTAGGAATTCCTTCCTCACGCGGAGCTAAAATCTCTCTCTCTAAAGCTTGGCATGTAATATGGATAATCCCCAAACAGGAAGCGACTGTCCCCGACTGAAATCTGTGGCCACATACTATCGTTTCCAAATTTTACTCATATCGCAATTTGGGGTGAGGAAGACTGGGAGTTCCCAACCTAACGGGCCGCTCCCTTGCTGTGGGTTTGCAGTCCTACCTGGCGCCGAGAGGTAAGGCAAAGCGGTGATGGAGAGAGGCCATAAAGTTTTGTTTGCTTCGGTCGATTCTGTGTCTGAACCATTTATTTATTTGTTCTGCCGACGAGAAACTCATTACTTCAAACGGCTCATATTTGTAACAGTAAATGTCATCTGAATGTCTTAGACATCTACAATTTAGCCTCTGGAGTTCTGGTCTACTGATTTATAGGTCTAAATACAAAAGACTGTGGTGTATTTTACAGCCAAGCAAATATTTATAGGTTAGGAGTTACTATAATTACCTCAACTTGATTTTTAACGAGAAAACAAAACAACAGTGACGCCTGTCCTCGGTGCCCTGGGAAAAGATGCGTTCGGGCTAGAACTGGACACCTCCGGGCATAACCGACCTTCGCGCAGAAGCACAAGTAGCCAGTTCTGTCCCCTGTCACTTCAAAACTCCCCGCTGCCTGCCAGGTGGTTTTGGAGACCCCGCCAATGGGGAGCAGTGCCCTTTGTTCCCTAACTCAGTTCAAGGACTGGCCTGATTAAAATGCAAGCGCCCATCGCCTACGCTCGCATACGTATCTAAATAGCTGACATCGTCCCTGAGATCAGCTCGCGGGCCCTAAAAATGAGTGAAGATGAGGATCATACAGAAGTATCAAACTGGGGCAGTGAACAGAACACAGAACCGGAAGAATGTGAGTGTTTAAAATAACTTCGGCTCATTTGCAAACCTGCCCGGGATAAATCAGTGAGAGACGAAAAGGGCAGGCAAGGCTCGATCCAAGAAGGCATTTGGCCATTTGCCGGACAGTCTGAAAGGGTAGTCCGATGTCTAAAGCGGAAGTGACAGTACGTGCATGCACTCCACAACACACCTCCGAGACGGGTTTCAACACAGATCACATGTACACCTATAAATCAAGCTACCTGCCTGTCACTGGGCCTATGCTTCATGTGGCCCAAGGCTACCCTGAGGCCAGCAGCAGCAGTCACTGACTGCCCAGCCAGCTCCCTCATATAAAACCTCAGAATCTCAATTCGAAATTCACTATTGAGTAATGTCACTGTTGCTGATGGATTCAAGGGTAGACAGAAGAAATGTTTCTAGAATTCTCCCTAATTCCCTAGTCTCTCTCTCTAACAACTGCCCCAGTTTCTCCAGCTTACCTTTGCCCCAGAGAGAGCTAAAATCCTATTCGCTTGCAATGCCCACCCAACACAGTCCAAGCTAGTTGTACAGCATAAGCTAAGCGAAAACCTGGTCCTTAGCCAAATCCTGGTCTTCTACACACCCCAGGCAAGCTCCTAGGGCCCTGTTAGGTTACACGGCAGTCACGGTTGGTCCCCAAAACTCTGGCAGGAGGCAGCGAGGTCAGTCTCAATCCTCATCTTACTACCGGGGAAATCGGAGCTTAGGTTAGGACACGTGCCCACGGTCTCAGATCTGACCACACGATCTGGACAACAGTGCGCCCACACGAATTCCTCCAACTTGCAGAGATGCAGGCGCCGCGGAGGGGGCTGGTGATGCGACACTAGCTGAGCACTGTGACAGGTGCTGTGGCAGAAATGCACACGGAACGGCATGGCGCCCAACCCGGACTCCAGTCAAACCGTCCTAGACGGTCCCTCAGAGCATGAGGTGACTCTCGAGCCAGATGTTGTGGGATGTGCCAGGCACCCAGGTGTAGAAGCGGGGCAAGAATATTCTAGAGAGAATTGGTAGCATGTGGGGAGGCACGACAGTGGATTCTGGGCCTGAAGGAAGCGTTTCTATTCCCGTTCACAAGGCATCACAGAAAATCATCCTAATCTCTGGGAACCTCGCCCCACCTAGAACCTACCAGGAAGCTATCCACCCGCTAAGAAGAAATGAATGGCATCCACTGATCTCTTTGTCCATGTAACATTTGATGAATTACCACTCTATCGTGAATAATAAAATACCATTTATTGAGCACCTGCTACGTGCCTGTCACTTCAGTGCCTCATTCGATCCTGGCAACATACCTGCAAAATGAGCACAACTACCTCCATTTTACAATGCACCAGTGAGGTTCTCGGTCACTAAGGAAGCTGCCGAAGGTCCAATGTCTATGCAGTAGCTGGCAGAGAAGTCAGTCTACCTGTCCCCAAAATCCGGGCTCTTCCTAGGACACTGTGCATCTATTTATTGACTGCCTACCTTATTAAATCATTTATTGCTGTGGAAACAGGTCTGCAGACTCAGTTTTAACTAGAAGTTTTTCTAAGAACGGCACCATGGAAAAGAAAGATGAGGCGCTCACCTGACCACCTGCCAATACCTGGGCAACCGCCATGCCCCCATCCCTGGGCACACCACAATGACAGCTTTCTTCCACATGAGCGCAACTTAAGTCAGACGCTCTCTGAAAACTGTTCTGGGGTCAGCAGGGAAGGCGAGGCCCTGTGAACACTCAGGTAGGGGAAAGACTGTGACATCAGCGGAGAAAGAGACACAAACTGTCCAGTTTTACGTTGGCAAAAAGGCTATTTCAAAAGAACACAGGTGACTGTCATTCGAAGGCATGACAGCGTTCGTCTAGGAAAACGTTAAGGACCTAGCGCTTCTGGAGACCGTGACTTTCTCTCCATAAGCCCGGGCAGGCGGCACGCGTTTGTGCCCGAGGAGCTGACCGCGGTGCTGAGCGCCCGAGGAGCTGACCGCGGTGCTGAGTGAGGCGCTGTGCTCGGGCTGGGGACAGAGGGAGAAGCTCCAGAGCTGAGAGTGCCACCTACCAGGCGTGGCACATGTTGGCTGTTCGCTTGAGCTGCCCAGCCTCAGAACCTTTTACTGTGTTTGGAGAAATTCTAGTTTACACAGTAGATGGAGCATAAGTTCCTCTTTCTCCCTAAAAGTGCTAAGGACCTTCTTCCCCAACTCCCTTGCCACAGGCACATGACCCTCCCATGCCAGACACGAACCTAGGATCTTCTAACACGTGAGGGCTGCTGACTGGCCCCCCAGCAGCAGTAACTACAGAAAGGCACATTCACGGTGAAGAAACAGCAGCAGCACAAACTGCCACTTCCAAGATCTAGCGGGAGTCGGGGCTGTTTTCAGACCAGCCGCTGGCAGGAGCGAGGGGTCAGCTTCGAAGCTGGTACCCAGCCTTTGCAACGAATCTGTGTGTTCCCCAACATTTAATGTAGTGAACTCCGTCACGTTACCCAGCTAGTCAGCCTCTGATGCTTGCAGATAGGAACTCCGATACCATGGACATCTGCGGAGGTGGTCCGCTCAGCATCCCCCAGTGATTTCTTCTAGAAACATGACCGCATCTGGCTAGGGCAATTGCCCTGACCCCAAATTAAACACAGGATCCAGATGAGTCCTCCCCCCGCTTCACAGATACTCCTTAGTCAGCATCCCCCAGTGATTTCTTCTAGAAACATGACAGCATCTGGCTAGGGCAATTGCCCTGACCCCACAGGATCCAGATGAGTCCTCCCCCCACTTCACAGATACTCCTTATAGTCGAACGCCAAGCCGATCACAGTATCCTGCTCCCGAGTCCAGTCATTAGCCAGAGGACGACATGGGACCCAAGGGGGGACCGACAGTTCGATGGGTCGACCTGGGATTTTGATTTTCATCTTCACCTAAGAAGGAAAACTCACACACCAAAGTACAAGAGTGACCTGGCTGTGAACAGAGGCTGTGACCTGGCACCACGCCACCGCCTTCTGACCAACCTGGCCCGGGCGTCTGCCATCAGGGCGCCTGCAGAATGGAAGGAGGGGGGGCGGTGGGAAGGTGCAGCTAGCCTGTGCCCCGCTCTGAGCACAGGAGGAGGGTCGGGCCCAGACAGCAGAAGAGACTTGCGCGAAGCCACGCGGCTTTCAGAAACAAGAATGCAAACTCTTCAGCTCCCGCCAGCGCTGTTGGCCCCACCCTTTCCAGGTCCCGCCATGCTTCAGCTCTGCAGCACTAACCAGCGCCTAGTCTGTTATACGTATTTACTAGAGAAGGCTCTTGAGGGCAGGGGTTTTTCGTTTTGTTCTCCACCACTGCATCTTCAGTGCACAGAAGATCGTCCAGCACAGAAGAGATGCTCAGGAAATATTTTTAAATAAGTTAATGAGTTTGTCTTAGTTCCCAGTTAACTAAATGCAAATTCGAGTGATTCCTTCTGCTGATTATGAAATGCGCATGCGTTCACATGCAAATGCACCATCACCAAAACACGGTCAGGGCCTTTTATGTTTTTCAAAGTTGATCCAGAGAGGAGCCTCAGGCATAATTCACCCGCACTCTTCAGTACCTAAGCATCCTCAGCATCTGGGGACTCTTCAGTACCTAAGCATCCTCAGCATCTGGGGACGAGCTTCTCACCCTTCATCCTGCTGGCTATGAAATGAACTACAATCTCCTTGCCCTGAGGCACGTGCACCCACCCCATCTAGTTGGTGCTCAGTTTCGTCACAGGGATAATTCATGGGACAATAATAGATTGTCCAGCATCATGGACATCGCGAACCCCACATCCTCACTCATACGGGGCACCACTAGGCCACCTCCTTGGGGGCGGTCATCACGTTCTTGGAGCCAGGGGCACTGCAGGCGAGGGGCCTTTGCCTTTCCTCCCACCCCATGAGTTATTGGCCCTGGACAGTCAGTTGAGGCTGCTTTCTAGGTGGGCTGCTTGTTATCCATGAGTTTATGATGCAGTGTTTATCAACACTCTGATCATCATCCTCTGTCCATGTCATGCAGAAAGAAGTGATTTGCTCTTTCCTCAAACTATTTCTAAATCAAGAGCTCTCTTCCTAGTTTTATGTCACAATATTTTATCCTCGGGGTCACTTTCGCAGAATCACTGCGTCACTGGCAGAGCTGACTTCTGGCCCGTGGACCTTCTCCCCAGTGTTCTCGCCTCGAGTCATCGGGACGATGTCTGTCCCGTTTCCCTTATCACTCTCCTTGTCTCTAAATACGTCTCTATTTATTCTCTTTCCAGCGCGAGGCAATCAGAATTTTAAGTCCCTCCTAGACCAGTGAGAGAGGCATCTAGGAACCGCTTTTGTTACAAGAGACCCGAGCTCTAGAAGTGCTCACTCCCGCCCGCCACCAAACTAAAAGCTGTTTAGCTTTCTGGACCAT
>NW_006434366.1:3319523-3321379 GCF_000325575.1 Pteropus alecto | reverse complement strand
AAAGGAAGGAAGGAAGGAAGGAAGGAAGGAAGGAAGGAAGGGAGGGAGGGAGGGAGGGAGGGAGGAAGGGAGGGAGGGAGGGAGGGAGGGAGGGAGGAAGGGAGGAAGGAAGGAAGGAAGGAAGGAAGGAAAGAAGGAAGGAAGGAAGGAAGGAAGAGGAAAGGAAAATAGTTTATAAAGATTTTTACAAAGACAGGAAATCTATCTGGTGGCCCGTGTATCGCTCAGAGACCTGTTACGGGGTCTCCCTTTGATCTCTCTAGTGACGTTTTGGTGTTCTGGCGTTGGCGTCTTGGGGCACTTTTCTTGGACCCACTTTCTCAGACGCTTCTGTACAGAGGGCGTCTTTCACCTTCTCTGCAGGACGGAAATCCGGGCCTCAGGAAGGTGTGTGTCCTGCTTCAGGTCTAAGTTGATGGAGTGAAAACAGAACCCTGGGCTTCCTGACAACCAGTTCATGCTCTTTCAATTCATAAACGGGGGTCGAGGTGCATGGTTAGACTTCATCCCGTTTCCTAATTTTTCTTATCAGTCTTCCGGTAGAGAGCCGTCATCCTGTATTTTTCTGTGAATTGCCTTCTAAAGGGTGAATGGCCATATTTTTCCATTTCTGAGACAGCCCTACCCTGGAATACACACAAGCCAGTGCTGAGAATCCCATGGGAGGCCGAACCAAAAGCCAGAACAGCCTCGGAACCACTGCCTGTTTGACGGACAGCTGACGGTAGCAGTGGCAATTCGGACAACGCACTCTGCTCCCTTCCTCTGCAGGGAGCACAGCAAAAAGGCCAGAGAAGCAGCTCATGGGATGTGGCCTGCACTCCTCTGAGGACGACGAGACAGGACGCCCCTTGGTAAGTACCTCTGAGACCCAGGGGAGAGGCGGGAGGGCATCCGTTCGTCGCTTGCTGCCCTGAGTGCCCGGCATGAAGCTTTCCAACGATGGAGAGCCACAGCGATGCCCAGTTCTTCCCAGTCTTCCACACAAGTACTTAACGTGCTCGCAGCGGCCTGAAACCATCATGGGTCCTGGACAGTGACCATTACCCAGCATGCAGAGCCGCTACGTTCTGGAAGTTTACAGTGTGGCAGGCTCCGCCCCTTCCGTCAGAACCAAGTGATTCTTAACAAGAAAACACCTCTCTCTCCAAACATGATCGTAGCCTCCATGTGACAGATTTTGGAAGTGAGGGACGAAATCTCTACTTATTATGTCCCAACCCTGCCCAAAGCACATACTTCAAACCTCAATTTAATCGTGTCCCTAATTTGCTTAAAAACCTGTAATGACACCAGTTGGCCCAAGGATGGGCACGAAACTCTTCAGCTGGGAGCTCGGGGCCTTGTGTGATCTGCAGACAAGATCTGCCCTCCCAGGCACCAGCTCTGCTGGGCGGCATGGCGGTCTCTGCGCCCCTAACCATTAAACCATCACGTAGCTGGCGATCGATGGAAGTCTGAGGCCAGCGAATTACAGAAAGAGATAAAAATAAAGCGGTTAAAAACACGAGCTTTCTCTTCACATACCATAGGTCCACTTTTCTGTGTGCATATTACACTTCAAAAGAAAGATTTTTTTAATGAGCTTTCAAACGAGTTTGACTAGTTTAAACTGCTTCTTTGCCATGTTCCAGTCGTGACCTTGAGCGAGTCACTTCGTCTAAGATCCGTCTGTAAAGAGGAGACGCCCCGGCAGCCAGTGCGCAGTGAGGGTTCCGCGAGGCGCGTGTGCGGCACTCAGCACAGTGACAACCACGTGGGAAGAAGGCGGCAAACGGCGGCCGCACGCGGGTGAGCGAATGGCGCGATCTGCTTCTCGCCTGCCGAGATCTGCTTCTCGCCTGCCGACACCCGCC
>NW_006434366.1:3307029-3319283 GCF_000325575.1 Pteropus alecto | reverse complement strand
GTGCCATGCAGGACCCGCGGGGCAGACGCCCGCGGAGGGCGTGCGGCCCTCCTCACAGTCTCCATCCGAGCAGTGATTTCCTCGCCCGCCCCGCCCCCTCCACGGCCCTCGGGATTAGCAGCGTGACTGTGTCTCTCTCGCTGAATAAGGCAGAGCCCCCCACGTGCCTTTCCCGGGGGAAACGTCGCCCGCTGTAACGGGGGGACCAGACGGCCTGCAAAGTCACGGGCAGAGATTTTCTCCAGTGCAGCCGCGGCTACACCTCAGCCAGCACTTTCGTCACTGTCAGGGATAGGACTGTGTCCCCCCAAAGGGGCCCAAGTCCTACTCCCGGGACCTGTGAATGGGACTTTACCAGGAAATGTAAACTCGCAGGGGGTCGGGTCAAGGTGAGGTCATCGGCGTGAGTCTTAACCCGACGAAAAGGCAGGACTGGGGCACAGACACAGACGGGAGGACACGCGAGGACACACAGGAGGGAGGGGCCGCGCGCCCGGAGCGATGCGTCTGAGAGCTGCCCGCGCCTCCCGCAGAGCCACCGGCGAGCGCGGCCCTGCAGACACCGCCATCCCAGGCTTCCGGCCGCCAGAACCGAGGGACCCGGTCTGTGGTACCGTGTCACAGCACAAATTAATACGATCACCATGATAAACACCCTCGCTGGGGCCGGTGTTAATCAAAAGCTCCTGCAGCATGTGGTCCACGTGCGGGGCCCACACAGGTGGCATGCTCAAGGGCGAGGCCAAATGCGAACTGCCTGCCGTGAAAGGGACACGCAGATCCACAGCAGGAGGCATCCGGGACTAGCCGGGATGAGGCAAAATGTCTGACCTCGGCACTGAAACGCCTTGTTAAAAGAACTACACAGCACATAGTCACCGAGTCTTCCTGGAAGGTTTTCCAAATAAAGAGGCCTAAAGTGATGGAGGATGGGACAGGTGTCAACGTGTAGATGTGGGACAGGTGAGAACGGACTGCGACGGGGGTTAGCAAACTGGGCCTGCGGACCAGACCTGCCCACCACCTGCTCCTGCGCATAAAGTTTTTTTGGAGCACAGTTATGTCGTTTATTTACGCACAGTCTTTGGCTGCTTCCATGCTACGATGGCAGCGCTGAGCCACTGAAACAGACCATACGGCCTGCAAGGCCTGAAACATTTACTATCTGGCAGCAGAACCTCTGGACGCCCTACTAAAACTCAGCTTGCTGAATGCCCCGCATCCTCTGACTCAAAACACTGAGGTGGAGCCTGAGCATCAGTGTTTCTGACAAGGTCCAGAGGCCACACGGTGAGGATCATGCTTTAAGTTTATGCTGAACAGATGCACCTGTGTTTTAAGGGACAGGCGACGGGCAAAGGACATTGATTTAAAAACTGTTTGGTTTTGGAAAGGAAGAACACATTTGAGGACCTACGTTACCTGATTTCACACTTACTATGAGGCTCGTAATCAAGACAGAGTGGCACTGTCAGCATGACAGACTACAGATCAGTGCGAACAGAAGAAAGAGTCTGGAATTAATCCATCCATCACATGAACTGGTCCCTGACAAAGGTGGAAAGGTAATCCAACGGAGAAAAGACTGTCCTCCCAACAAACGGCGCTTCGACAGCGTTTTCCTCGCGCTCTGTAGGAAGGATGGACCCAGACGCAGACTGGGTCAGACACTGATGCGTGCACTTCACCGCCACGTTTTTGAAAGAGAGAAAATAGGAAAGAAGTTTGAAGAATATGCTAATGCAGCGCTCTCTGCCCACACTCCAACTCTGCATTAGCATCAGGAGGATGCCGCCGGACCAGCACGGAGGCTGCTCAGCCCTGGAGATGGAAAACAGAATCTCAGCCTCCAACTCACGCGCTGCTCAAAGCGACGATTCACACATCTTTACGGAGAGAGGATACTGTTTTCAAGCATTGCCGAATGAACACCTTGCTCACGTGACGCAGTCCTTCTCACCGCCCGATCATGCAGAATTTTGCCAGCTCCTCAGGATTTTGCCACAGCCGGCAGCAAGGAGTCTTCTCAGATGCACCGCGATCCAGTCCAGGAGTCTCTAAACACAGGACGTTCCCCATCACGCATTCGGCAAAGCGCTGGGCAGCACGCAGGAGTCCGTAAGACGTAGGTCCCCAGAACGGGAGAGAAAGGAACATAAAGGGACATGGACTTTGAGGGGTTGGTCAGGCGACAGTTAGACTTGGGTTTCATTCATGTACCTAAACAGGCCACGCAGATCCCAGAATCATCTGAATAATTCAGACCATGTGACCTTATCTCAATTAGACCAGACGATTGGATTAAACATAAATTAACACACTGTTTGCCTGCCTGGTCCTAGGAGAATCCAAATGTGGGTGGGAGAGCGGATAACCCTGGGGCGTGGGAACACGAAGACACGGAAGCGGCTCTGCCCCATCCTGGAACTGAGCCTTGAGGAGTGACTGCCGTTCCACGGGGACGGGGCTGTGGGGTGGGCCGGAGATGGGGCTGGGGGCTGGGGGCATGTGCTCGGGGCTCAGCGGTGAGAGAAGCACACGGCGAATTCGGGGAAAAGCCGGTGCTTCTGCACGTCCAAAGCGGGAGGTGCCAGGAGTGCGGCGGGAAACAGGACCCAGGCGGCCCCGGACGTCCTGCAGGCTGGAGAGCACGCACCACCTCACGCACCTGGAGTGCAGGACGCGCGCCAGAGGCGACGGACGGACGCCGAGTGGGACAGTGGCCATGCCAGACGCGGGACGGAGCAGGCAGCACTCACACCGGAAACTCCATCTGAGCTGAAGTATTTGAAAAACTCAGTCCGCGACATTTGCTAAGTGACTGGACGCGAGGGACGGGGGCAGGAAGAGCCGTCTCAGACGCTTCTGGATTTCTGGCTGGGAACTTAGGCAACGGGGGTGTCGGCCCCGAGATGGAGACGCGGGGGCAGAAGAAGGTTTGGGACAAAGGTGACAAGCTTGCTTTGGGGCAGGGGTAGTTTGTAATGTCTATAGTGCAGACGTGTGTTTTCTAGGGTCTAAAATGCAGCCAACGGCAGCAGTGAATTTTCCTGACTGCCCGGCCCGGCTACGTGACTTACGTAAGGTCGCACGGCTCCGAGAGAGTTCCGAGCTCACTTTCTTAATCTCCAAGACATCGAGCCGAACTCCCTCACTCTACTCATGGAAAACTGTCATTTTCCCCAAGTCGATCACGGTTCCCCCGTCTGGAAATTAAACTTGGGTGGTTGCTAAGAATTCTACTACCAAATATACTTCTCTTTGCACGCAGGGAAACACGAACTTATAATTCCGTTCCTAATTAAATAACAACATCACCGTTTGTTAGTGCCGGAGCCTAGAGAACGGGGTACGGGGGTGAACGTGCACCGTGTAGGAACCGCCATCCGCGCCCCGAGGCGCCCTGGGAGTCCCTGTCTGCAGAGCGACGGCGGAAACGGCTGGCGTGCCAGCGAGCGCGTCGCCTCTCGTGCTCCCACGCGGGGGGCCCTCAACTCATGCGCGGTAAAAGGACCCCTTTCTAACTCAGGTTTTGCTGGGCTCCGGTTTACACTAGAGCGTGTGCTCACGGGAGCCGCGCCTCCACCCCACCTCATTTCTGTTGGCGCCATGCCGAAATGGGCCCGCCGCCACCGAGGCCCCCGGCGACGTCTCCAGGTGCCCCAGGGAGCGTGGCTTTTTAAAACCGCCCGAACAACGTTCTGGAAGTAGAGAAGCGATAAGAATACACCTGCTCGGGGACCTCACGGTATGTGACAGGGCTGGACAGAGAGGAGGGGGCGAGAGAAGGTCCGAGCTCTACCCTTAGGTCTGCCACCACGAGGGAGGTGGCCCTGAGCTGGTCACTCTGCCTCTCTCATCTCAGTTGCCTGGCTTGCAAAATGAAGGCCCGGGATCGAATGATCTCTGAGCTCCCTTCCAATTTTATGACTCCCTGATTTTGCAAGATTCCCAGTACCCCTCGTACCCCCAGGCAAGAGGGACCCCTGTCATGGGACTCCTCTTAAACTGGACTAGGACCAGAGGGATGGGACTCCTCTTAAACTGGACTCCAACGTCCAGGTCACCAGAATTCCCTGCTCAAATGACCTTGAGCTAGCTTCCAGAGGGGCTGCTGCCTGCGGGGGGCTGTGACCTGAGCTTGGCCATGCAGACCGAAGTATCCACACGCACGGATGGAAGCGGGGCTGGTGGGCGGGGGCGCAGGCCACCGCCTGGCTGTCTCCGCGTTCCCGCACCAAGCTCTGAGGAGTCCAGAACCTAGCCTTCCAAGTCGTTATAACATAACTCATTCATGTAAGAGGACAGAACGTACCTTATGTGACAGTCTGTTAGCCCGATGTGGAACTTGTAGCTATTTAGGTACGTGGTGAGTAGGCTTCCTTTGCATCCTTGCCCTGGACCCTGAAGATGCTCAAGTTTGCCCTACAGATTCACCTGCAAGAGTCTTGCTCTTCGAAGCTCTGTCAGTGTCAGTGAAACAAGGTAACAATAATGACACGAGGTGTGGCTGAGCATGCGATAGACGGGGTGTGCGTACGTTAATTTGGAGTCTCAAACGAATTGCCATTTTTCTTCTTTCAGAAATAAAAAATTATGCCTATTATTAAACATTTTAAGGGCCATAGGTTATTCTATTGGTGTTTATAGGGCACCACGAATTGGTTATCTGTGCATCGAAAATCTAACTTCCAAGTAATAATCCGTTAATAAAGTGTTAAAAATCTCGTTATATGATTTTCTCTATTTTCCCCCTTTGCTATAAGGCACAGAAAGTGGAGTTCTGAGGGTGAAATTTGGGGCTTGTGACATATGCTGCCATTAAAGCATAAGGAAATCTTAAGGGTCCCAGGAGGCAGAATAGTCGGTGGGCTGTGTTCTGCCAGGGCCTCCACCCCCGCCACGCGAACTCTCATGCTCCTCTCCGTCCTCCCTCCCTCATCCCTCCTCCCTCCTCCCTCCCCCCTCCCTCTCACACCCTCTTCTTGCCTTAGATCTCAACTCCTAAATAGAGTTGTTTTTTAAACGCCTTAACGCCTTTGGCCTCTACAGCCCACACCGGACCTCTACACACAGTCCGGCCACCCAAGCGTCCTTCCTTCAGTGACCCTCAGCCTTGTCCTCCCCACCGTTTTGTCCATACCCCCCAGGCCCAGTTATTCCGTTTCAATTTTTCCCAGTCTTGAATATTCCATTATATTAATTCATGTTAAAATATTTATGCTGATCACGCTGACCTAGATCGCCCTTTCAAAGTACTGACGTTTCAACAGAGGTTTCAAGGCCTCAGTGGACACGTCTCAACCGCAGCACGCCGGAAAGTCCCCCAGAGCTGGCGGAAATGCAGATCCTGAGTCGTGGCCCAGACATCCTCATCTGCAGCAGGGGTGAGGGCCGGGAGTCTGCACGCCCTAAAAAGCACCGGAGGTGTTCCACAGAGAGCTCGCTGCAAAATGATCGTTTACTTCAAAGGGATGGTTCTTGTAGTACAAATTTCAGGCACAGAGGGCAGCACGATGGGAAGATTATTTTGGGGGAGGGGGGGATGACAGTTTGAGAACTCTTCGGGCTGTACCAGTAGGTAGTAATCGTCATCCACATTAGCACTGTGCTTGACAGGAAACGAACAAGCTCCCGTCCTTGATCTGAAGCGCTCCTCACCACAGCCCACGTGAGGATTACGTCTTCTCCACTTCACATACGAGGAAACTGAGGCTCAAAGAGACCGCCACCCACCCCCACCCCCAGCAGCTCCCACACGCCGCCTGGGTCCTGAGCCTCCAGCAGCTCCGTCCATTACTCCCCAGCAGACCCCGCCACACCCGGGGCCTTATCCTGAACCAAGGACTCCAGGGGACCACAGGGCGTCTGCTGGAGGCCCTAACGTGTGACCTTACACTTTTTGTCATCGGTCATGGGAATAAGGGAGCTTACTGCCCTGGGGGTTTGCCTAAATCGTCCCGGAGGAGTCCCCTATTCTAGAAGGAATCATGCCTGCATTTAAGAAACTGATTAGAACCTGGAAGCCTGATGGCAGAGGCGAGGACAGTGACATTGACCACAACCCGAAAGTATGAAGTTAAAGATGTTTAGTAACATTGAGTGGTGTTTTGAAATCACCACAACCAGACTAAAATAAAACAAGAATATAGTTAAAACAAAAGCAAGTTCATTAAAGCCTAATCATGTCTCCTCCTTTATGTGTTAAAATAGAAGCTGTGAGTGATGCCTTTAATTATAGTCCAGATGTTTGAGTCGCTGAGCAGCTCATTTAAAGGGACGGCATCATTTTCTTATTACATAATTACTCCTACCGAATTTGTAAGGTAAACACATGGAGGACTAATCATCCCAGGCAGGAGCGAGACCGATAATACTCGCCGCGTAATAATCGCTGTATTCACTGCAGATCGCTGGCTCAGACCTCGCGGAGCCCGAGTTCCCCACCGCAGTGCGAGGGGAGCGCGTTCTCTCTGCGCTGACGGAACTCACGGTGTTAAAGACAACACATTCGAATAAGATTAGTGTCCACGCAGAAGATCGGGGTCGATACGATTTTCCTATTCTCTTTAAGCCTGCCTACAGAATTCGAAATATCCAAAACCAACCGGAGGAGAGTAAATGGACACAGGACTGTCATTCATTACGGCGAGGAACTGGGAGCGGGCCCACGGTGCGACGGGCTGCCTCCCACGCCGCGAACACTCCATCGGCAGAGACGCTGAGGACAGACGGCCAGGACAGAGCCGGATGGACGCCGAGGACAGGCATGGTCTCGAGACGGTTTGGAAGGGCGCTTCGGCTTCAGCGTTCTCTGTCCTCAGAACAGAACTGTACCCAAGTCCGCCTCGAGATATTTACGAAAAAAGATTTTTTTTCCCTGATTTAAAATACGCCAGACACTTTTCCGTATGCTTTTAAAAACACTGAAAATGCTCCGTAAACCTTTTCTGGTTCAAAATAAGGTGTGGTCATCTAACGTCATAGATGAGGAAACTTCGTTGATAAACTTTGATTAGTAGTGAGACCTGTGAACCAGTCGTACTAAGCAAGGGGTCAGGAGTTTGGAGTTTTACATATCTGGCCCCCTTCATGTCTGTGAATTTCCCTGGAGAAATCATGTGGCACGTAAACTCCAGAGGACACGGTCCCTGCTTACTGAAAACTCCACAGCTTCAAAGAGATCATCTGAACATCACATACAACCGCACCTCGCTAAAAGACAGATTTTTCTATAGGTGCCAAATGTTCACATGCACACACAAAATGACCAGTAATGGGTGAATAATGATTTTCAGTTGCAGAAGATGACGATGGGCTTATTTTATTTTTCATTGTTTCTTTGAACCTAATGACAATTAAAGATGCTGGTGAATCACTTAATGCCAGACACATTATCTTTCTCCTGTCCAGTAACTCCTGCGAAAGCTTCCATGTCTGCTGTGTTCCCCAGATGTCCACAGCACGCCGACGTTGTTCTGAGCCTCGGGCCTGGTGGACAGAATCGTCTCCCTTCTCAAAACCGTGACAGCACACGCTGAAGGCCATGTCACAGTTAATAATGATGAAAACTGAAGCCATTGAAAGTTAATACTTTGAACCAAACATAACAATCATGAGAAATGCCACAGTTAATAACTATGATTATCATGATTATAAATTAATTATCATAAACGCTTCAGTAGTAAGTCAGAGCACACCTTTATGATAAAAGATTAATAAGGAAAGAGAAGAAAAAGTGTTTGTACGTATAGGGAGGGATACCCGCGGATACGTGTGATCCGCCAGGGTTATCAACCATGTGGGCTTAAATCCTGTTTATTTAGGAATTTTTCCCCATGGAGAAAGTCGTTTATGGTGAGTGGGACCAGAAAAGGGAATTCTCAGATTTAGGTGGGATGGAGCCACACGGGGCATACCAGGAGCAAACGTCTTGCCCCGGATATCTGAAACCCACCTTGACCTTAATCCTTTATCCTATTTCCCAGGGGAGGGTACCTATAAGACGACCGACCATGTGTCTGTACAGTCATCGTCTGCGGTGGGCTGATAAATACACTCGTCTGAATGTCGCAGGCACTGTCCCCTCGGCGTCAACCCATCGGACGGTCTGGGCTGACCTGGGCGGTGTTTATGTCACAGGACACCGAGGTTCCACAAGACGGCTGCCGGAACCCGAGGACCACCACTTCCAAGTTGGGAGTCCAGTGTTTGTTTGGAGGTTCCTCTCATTTCGTTTGGGAAAAATCCTCTCATTTTTTCAAGTAAAACTCTGTTCATGTGGGTTGTTTCAGTGACAGGGAGAGCTGAGCTGGAAGAGAGTCACGTCGTGAGGAGCAGGGGCCTCAGGGCAGCGGCTTATCGTCGTCTGCTCTGTAAACCCCGCAAATTCAAATGTACATTGCTCAGGAGAAGATTAACCGACACGATGAGAGCGATGCTGCCCGCCACCGTACTCAGCGAGTGATGGGTGACAGCGCGTGCGACGCCAACTGCGTGGACCTACCGGGTTTGTTCTGTTCTGCTGCATTCGTTTCAAGCACACGGCACATTGCTTAGACATGTCTATAATTTATAAAATGGTCCCCCCAGTTGCTCCTTCTCCCCTCTGGCTCCACCCAGCCATCACGTTACTGCCGACTGCGCTCCCTGTGCCGTGCTCCCCGTCCCCGTGACCAGCCACCAACCTCAACGCCTTTGTGCTGAAAAATAAGAATGTCTCTATGATCGAGACCGACTTTACTGAGTGTTCAGAAGCAAAATTTATTATGCTCAAGTTTTGTCTTACACACTAACTACAGAAGGTAAATTCTGTGTATTTACTATTTAAATATCGACAACAATTTCCTCCCTGGAGAAAAGGTGAGAAGTTAAATTGTCTGTCCCTGTGATGCCAGAAATTCACGAGGTTAGCAACGTTTCTGGAAGTGTAGTGAGCCAGACTGTCCTCTTTCTTCTCTGTATTACATCTGTGTAATTTTATGGTTCCCAAATCAGACGTGTACGGCAAATTACCCTGCAGGTAACAGATGCAAATCAGCGTGTTCCGAGCACCTCCCAGCAGGACCTGGTGTGTTGCATCGGGCCATGGACCTTCTGAACCTGCCCAAAGAGTTAAGGTCTGATGCAGCAGACCACATCCCTTTCTTTCTTAAAACCCAGACTATATATCTTACAGTCAGGGTCACCTGGGTAACCCTTTGAGAATTTTAAGCCTTGTACTGTACTGAAACATTGGTTTTCCTGTTCGGACATTTAAATTCTGGTTCAAATATTTGATTTTTTTGTTCTGTTCGGAAGACTGGGAGCATCTTCAGGCCAGAGACTGTGCCCTGTTTACTGGTGAGTAATACCCCGTCTTGGTACGTTACGGATGCTCAATAATTGTTTAATGAATGAATGAATGGAATTGTGGACTTCAAATTGAAGAGCACAGAATGTTGTTGGGGAGTTCCCCAAAAATGAAAACCAACATTACCTCCAGCGTAGCAGGTGTGAATAATGACAAATCTATACTCGCCAATCACTGAAAACATAGCTTACGTGTACACAAATCACTGTGTGCAACGATTAAAACTTACTAATAAATCTCTTCTAGTTTTGAATTCAGTGTCCACTGGTAGTTAAACTTTCTCTGCACCTCACATTGTCTTAAACTTTCTCTGCACCTCACATTGCCAAAATAATTTCTTAATTTAACTATGTCCTGACCTTTGACCCGGACCTCTACATATACGTCCTTGTGAGGTCCCAGCGTTGCTATCTCGTACTGACACTGATCTTGACCCCTCGTGATAAAGGTTTTTATGCACATGTTTTAGCTCTCTGGAAAACCTTCTTTAGGGCAGCATTCTGGGCAGTGGGTTCTACACAAAACATTTGTTTAATGAGAGTACAGTAGGCATACGTCGATATCTGAGACCACGTGCCTAGTGGCTGAGAGGGCAGGCTGGGAGGAACTACTCAAGGGCAGATCCCGGCTGGCCTCTTAATGCCATTTCCCCAGGGGCGATCTGCTTAACGTCTCTGAGCCTCGTTTTCTTTATGTATAAAACAAGGTTAACGAGAACAATCACCTCAAAAAGCATTTGCGAGGATTAAGTGGGATCGTCCATCTAAAGCACTTAGAATAAAGCACATGGCACAACCCTATTACGCCAGGAACTACCGTAAGTGCTTTGCTTGTATTAATTTGAATAAACACTACAACTAATCCATTTTACATGTAATAAACGTTACCTATTATTAGCTATTTTATTAGGTCAGGCTGTATAAAATTACCAATATTTCAACTTTTTGATCTACAAAAACAACCATTTCAGTAGGTTTGATCTGATTCTATGCATTTCAGACACATGAGCAAGTTAGTTCTGTCAAATCAGAAAATGGAAGAAGGCAAACCCGTTGTTTGCACAATCAAATCCAAAAGATTAACCCATTAGTACAAAGTACAAATCCATTAGTACATTAGTACAAACCCATTAATATAAGTCTCTGATGTAATAAGCCAGGGGTTACACTGCGTTTGTGTCCTGGGCCTTGGGATGGAGATAGGAAAGCCAATTTGGGAAAATTGAGACTGGGAGAGAGACACACCTGAGCACTCCACATCAGCACATGTCCACACTGATGATCGCCCTCAACTAACCGCCCACTGGTCCAACTCATGGTTCACTTTGTCCACTTGGGCAGAGTCGGTGACTGTCTACAGGAGGTCATTCCAGGGAAATGTTGAAAAGACGAGCATCTTAAAATGCCTAGAATCCAAGCCAGCGGTCATCCTCACCTTGTGGGTCGAGAACAACACTCCCGGCAGATTCCTGACAAACACGCGTGTGACCTGAACGAGGCTGTCCCTCGCCCTCAGGGCCCACGAAGCGGGGTCCCGGTCAGCGAACAGACTGCCGCTGGGACAGGTAAGCAGACGCACGTGCCGGTGATGGAAAAGGCGTTTAAAATGCACAAAGCGGGACAGCAGCACGGGGGCCCTGGATGAAAGACTCGGGGTGTCTAAGAACACAAGTGGGGGTGCAATCTGAAAGCGAAAGACCTGGCCTTCCTCGGGCCGGTGCCATCTCCCCACGCTCTCCCTCGGCCTGTGCCCTCCGGGCCACCGGCGGCACGGCCCCGCCACAGCGCTCCTGTTCTTTGGCTGGTCCAAATCATACTCCCCTCTGAGAGCATCTCAAACTGCCTTTTCTGCTTTCATCTGAGCATCTGCAAAATCCACTTTCCCCGCCCCTCACCCTGGAACACACTCTTAAACGTGGCTCCAGTAGCCGTTGTGCTTAGCAGCATCAGAGGCTTGCCCTCCAATTCAACTTTTCCAGATAACCACTGATGTCTGTAGAGTCTTAGCCCCGCCTTAAAAAAAAGTCCCTGAGCTGAATGATTACTTTTTTTTTTTTTAAGAAGAAACAAGTATTCTCTGAGCTTTAAATGGTTTTTAAATGAACTAAGAATCCTTATCGGGAGCTTTTTTTTAATGAACTGAACACAAGCATTAGCACAGGAACAGCTGGACGCGAATCATTCAGCTGGAGAAAGCGATATTACATGGCTAATGGAAACGCCGGGGGAGCAGGGGAACAAGAACCACGTGCTGGCAACAGCCACATGTCTGCAGGAGGCTCCAAGTCCCCCAGAAGGCTCGCACTACTGTCAACGGCACAGACGCAGACGTCGTTTCGACGCCCTTCCAGCCTCCCGAGAACGTGCCGTGCCGGGTGAGCGTCTCGGGCCTGTGAAGCTGGCGAGGAGGGGCCGTGGCATCTCTGAGGAGCGCGCGGGGAGCGTGAGCCCCAGAAAAGTGACCGGCGGCGGCAGTAACGAGCCCCCCCAGTTGCCGCAGGCGGTAGGCACCGGCCTCCTTTCGTCTTGTCGGCGCCCTAAGCCGCGGGCATTACGAAGGCCGTTCAGAGAGGTCAAGGGCGTTGGGCGGACAGGTGGAAAAGGTGGAAGAATAAGGAATAGAAACTGCCGGTTATGGAAACAGTCGCGGTGACACGAGGTGCGGGAGGAACAGTCGACAACACCGTGAAAACCACGCGTGGTGTCAGGCGGGCACTGGACTCACGGGGCGTCACTCCATAAGTCATATAAATGCCTTAGCACGGCCTCGCACACCTGAAACTATATAACATTGTATGTCGGCCAGCACTGAAATTTTTAACTTTTTTAAAAAAGAAGTGAAGGAACTTGCCCAAGAAAATAAATGATAGGAGCCAAATTTTATTCAGTATCACCCAACGACC
>NW_006434366.1:3300095-3306457 GCF_000325575.1 Pteropus alecto | reverse complement strand
TACATGAACGAGGTTACTCAGAATGGGGTTAGGCCACTGGAAAGCCCAGCCCGGGATCAGAGTCGGGCCAGGCCGTGAGCCCGCCCCACCTCCGGGAGGGACGGCGGAGCTCAAGGCCGAGTTCAATCATGCGGCCAGTGAGCGCACTACTGATCATGGCCGTGTGATGAAGACCCAGTAAAAGCTCCGAACGCCAAGGCTTGGGCCGGCTTCCTGGTGGGTGGGGAGGTGACGCGTGCCGCGTCCCTCGCTCTGATGGTCCCTTCCTTTGGCTCGCCCTGGTCGATGGCCTTTAAATGAAACTGTAATCACAGCACAGCACCTTCCTGAATTCTGCAGGTCATTCTAGCAAGTTATGAGACCTGAGTGCAGGAACCCCCAAATTTGCACGCACGTGGTCAGAACGGCGGGTAGTCTGGGGACCCCCGAAACTGGCTGGCGGTGGTCCTTCCGGGAACCGCCGTTAACTCGCGGAGTCCGCGCTGACTCCAGGGGGTCGGCATGGCACCCGTAACAACGGAGATGGAAGCGAGCGCCAGAGCCAGGAGGAACAGGGCGCAAGCGCGGGCGATGAGGGTGGCGGAGTCGCCGCGGGCACCGAGGCCGCAGCCCAGCAGCCGCTCGGGGGCTTCGGAGGCGGCGTGGTGGGTGGTGAAGGGCACGGGTCTAAGCCAACACTACGGGACTCAAACTCCACCTCCACGGCGTACCGCCTGGGTGACCACAGGCAGGCCACTTGACTCCGAGCCTCCATGTCCCCACCTGGAAAGTGGAGATGATGATACAGCCTCCTTCCTGGAACGGTTGTAATGAGTGAGTCAGTTCATTAAAGGTGTTGAACGCAGCGTCCGACACACAAGAACACTGGCTACGCTTCCTGAGAACAGCCGCACTGCAGGCCGCTGTCACTCATCGGAGCACGATTCAATGAAAATCATTATTTTTTAAAAGATGCGGTTCAGACGTGGAACCTCTCACGGCCCACCACGGCGCTGTCCCGTACAACTCCCCCCGCGGTGGCCGCGTGCTCTCTGTGCTGTGGGAAAGGAAAGCCACTAGCCACGTGCAGCTAACGAGCGCCTGAAGCAAGGGTGTCAACCACGCTGCTGGCAAGTCTACTCGACCCTAAGTTACTACTGAAAGGCGGATCGTGTGTCCAATGCGTATCCGAGAACACAGCAGGGCTAACCTTTGCTGATGATGTCAACAAGCCCACATCAGGCACGAGCCGGGGGAAAGCCACGGGCCGCCACGTGGAGACGGACCAGCGTGACCAGCATAATGCTTACAGATGAGGACGGGGTGTCCCCCGAAAACAGAGCGGAGTCTACGGCCATTGCCGTAAGAACAGTTCTCCCCATTTTATCAGGTTGTGGTGGGAATCGAAAAGGCATATAACGCCTGGCGCGTGGCCTCGCACGGCGAGTGTGCGACCCATTCTAGCTTCTTACCGCCGTTTTTTAAATTATCCTCTGCTATGAAATATGCCTGTAATGACTCCAATGTGAAATACAGAAGCAGACAGTAATGATCTCGATTCAGCGCGCATGTAATCCTGAGTGACCCGCAGTGCTACTTCCTGAGGCGCGCTTCGAGGTAAGCTGGTGGCAAAACAACGAGTTGGCCTTCGGCGCAGGGTTTTGAGAACTTGACCAGTTAAACGCCCTCTGCCAAAATGGACGACTTCGGTCTTGAATTAACTGATTTAAAGTCAAGTAATTAGATTAAGGGCACTGCCTGCCGAGGCTGCTCCAAATCTGAGAAAATGAAACTGTATCATCAGCATTTAGGCGAACGCTCTTCTGTTCTCTACGGCGGGGAAGAATGAATTGGGCTCATCCAGGAATAATATCGAGTCATTAAGATGCACGTTAAGGAGGAGAATCCGAAACATATCGATTTTGTCCCCCTCGAAATGATCTCATCTGTCAAGAAACCGTCTCCAGTGACCTGGAATCTGGGCAGTGTCCACGTCTCAGTGGCCAGGAGTCTGTATTTAGGGCATAAACAATCCCTACGCATAAGCCAAGGGCTGACGGAAGGTCAATAAAATCAGCATTTCAGGGTTCCCAAAACCTATTCACACACTGATGAAGTTTATATAACGTTGGTGACAAGGCAAGAGCTGTGCCTAAAACCCAGATACTCCTCCTGAAAAATAGTGTCCTGAGGAATCTGGGGTTGCAATTTATCCAAAAATAAATTAGCCTACATTCAGACAGAGTAACTCAGAAGGAGCACGAGCATCCTGTAAACGACTCCAGGAGTTTGTTTAGTCCAGGTATTAGGAGTGACAACACAAGGACCCGGGCCCCTCAGGAGAGCACCGCAGAATACTCCAAGGGCAAACGGTCATTACCGGCACTTTATTCAATCAGCTCTATTATGGGACCCAAACTCGTCTTCAATGTCAAGGCGATTGATGCTGGGAGTTTTCCTCAGCATTATGCCAGGAACAGCAACAAATTAAGTATCCTGTGGTTTTCATCTTTAGAGCCTTAGCTACGAAAAAGCACGCTGACCATCAAGTCCGAGTCGCAGTGAGATTAAAGGGAAACAGTATGGCAGCGAGAATGGCTGAGGCTGGTCCCTCTGGATGGCACAAACTACATGCAGTAACTCAGACCAGCAGCAGTTACACAACGGTAGAAACGCTCCAAGATTAGACGGCGTGCCAGCCAGGAAGAGCCGAGGCTACAAGGGCTGGAAGACACGGCCACGGTGGCTGGGACGTTAGGGGTCCTTGACCCTCCCCCAGGGGAGTCCGGAGCTGTGTAGCTGCAGGTTCTGGGACAGAGAGGTCCAGAGCCTCCGAGTCCCCTCGATAGTTCCCTCACGGCCCCCGCTGCCCGCCGCAGTTCCAAGCACCAGGTCACATGTCGGCTCAAGGAGAAGAGGCAGCTCTGACTAAAAACCCAGCTCTGCACCCAGCTCCTACGTGTGACCATTCAGGCTGGACCACAGGCAATTACAAGGCTCCGCTTGGCAGACCTCACGGGGGACGCTTCCCGCCCCCCACCAAAGCTGGCACACAGCCAGGCTCTGCCATCTTCCCAAGGGACTTACGGTCGAGAACTCAGCCCTCCCCGCACCCACCCCCCAGCAGCCCTGCTCACGCGCATGTCCGCGTTCCTGTGCGGAGGCCTAGGCCACAGGCATTTCCGAGGCACCTCCACCAAGACCTCACCACCGGGGCCTCGGCTGGCTGCGGCATGGCCGGGCCCCACTGACTCAGCTCTCTCTGCCCCTGGCCTTCCCCCTCTCCCTCTTGCGGACCCCCAGACGCAGAAGGCAGGAGCCTGTCATTCCTGGCTCCTCAGCAACGTTCCCTCCCTCTGCGCTTCCCCCTCGCCCGGGGTTCGGGGTTCGTCCACAGGAGAGACTGCTCGGGGGCCTGCGCCACTCTTTGTCGCTGGCTTAGTGTCACAGTAAGGGCTTGATTGTTCCTTTCGGCTGGCTCACTGTCCTAACTGGCCGCCTCAACACCTGGCAGCTGACACCGCCATCAGAAACACAAACCTCCCCGGAGACCCCACAGCAGGCTCCTCCCAGCTACCGGCCTGAACCCAGACGCAGCCTGTCCTAGGTGAACAGAGTCCGCAGAGGGACGGGGGCTGCTCACCCAGCCCTCGGCGCCTGTCCCAACTCGCCAGTGAGTTCTGTGGGGAAAGTGTGGGCCTAGGAGCTTAGAACAGAGAAGCGTGAGCCGAGCTGCAAGGAGATGGCCTCCCAGACGGGCGGGCGCGACAGGGCATGTTCCGAGCAAGGGATGGGCTTGGGGAAACCGGGGGGAGCCCACCCCGGCAGCCTCACGCAGCCGCTGAGCCTCTCTCTCGTCGGTACGTGTCCCCACGGAGGAGACTCTGCACCGCTGTGAAGTGCATCCGCTCTGGGGACCGCCCCCTCCTGAGAAGCGCCAGGAGGTAGCCCCGTGTGAGAAGCAGAAAACTAAAAAAACAAAACCCTTCTCACTTGGAAAGGAAGAATCAAGCAGCGCTCGTTTAAGAAAGATGACTTCCAAGCTGTGAGCATCTGACACAACCTCCTCTTTAGAGATTTCTCCTTTCGCAGCTTTCTCAAGTCTAATTTACAGCACCATAAAATTCACCCGTTTGGAGCATCCAGATCGAAGAAGTTGTAGAAAATTTACATGGCTGCCTCACCGCCACCACACTCAAGCTTGAGAACACTTCCCTCGCCCCCCGAGGTCTCCTGGTGTCCACCCGTCCCCAAGCCCTGCTCCCGCTCCGGCGCCTGGCAACGTGCGCTCTCTGCAGCTTTGCCTTTTCTAGAAATTTCACGTGGATGCAATCACGCAACATGCTTTCGTTTATGTCTGGCGCTTATTCAGGTCTTCATTTCTCTCAGCAATGTTTCGTAGTTTTCTGCAAACGGTTCTTACCCTGTTTTGTTAAATTTATGCCTATGCGTTTCAGTATTTTACTTCTTATTCCATAGTAAATTATATTATTTTTTTAAGGTTACTGCCATTTTTATTAAATTGCCCAGTTATCTTTGTGGCTAGGAAGGTGGGTTAGTAACATCTTGCTTAGTCTGATATGCAGATAATGTTACCATGTCATATACCTAAAGAGCAACGAATCCTTTTCAACCACTAGTATCTTGATGCAAATGATCAACAGAAGTTCCTGACTTCTGATGTGTCTATTTTATATAGGACTTTATATTATAAAACCCAAGTGATGATTCATAAACTATATTTAATACAGATCATGTCTTAACTCCTAGTAACTTCTTAAAAAGGAATTAGTGAGACCCTCAGCCAGAACCAGTCAAAGGGAAAGACACCCCTGATCATCTGTATTTTTTTCACCATCAGTTTGGCAGCATTATTATTTCAGTAATTTTATTTTTGGATTATTAATTGCTAATATACAGAAAAACAACTGATTTTTGCATATCGTTCTTATACCTGTGACCTTCCTGAACTTCCTTTGAACTCTAGTAACTTTCTGGCAGATTCTTTAACATTTTCTGCATATCGATCATATTGTCTACAAAGTCATTTAACTTCTTAACTTCCGATCTGTGCATCTTTAGTCTCTCACTCTTGTCTCAGGTCACTGATAGAATCTCCAGTGCAATTGTGATTAAAATGGCAAGACCGGACATCCCTGTCCCCTCTCAAACCCTAAGGAGCAAACGCATTCAGATTTCTCGTGTTAAGTATGATATGAGCTGACGTTAACCTTCATCGGGTTGAGGAAACGCTCATCTACGCCTAGTTTGTTAAGAAATCTTAACGTTAATGCATGCTGGATATTTTCAGGTGTTTATTGAGATAATTATATGAGTTTCGTCCTTTATTCTATAATATGGTCTATTACATAAATTGATTTTTGATGATAAATCAACCCTGAAGTATAAGGAGCTTAGAAGTCACAACTCTGTCCCAACAATAAGTAAAAAGCTGAAAGAAACAATAGCTTTCCTTAGATCCTTCACGAGACAAACCGCTGGCCCCAGAAGTGGGGAGACAGACGAGTAAATACAGAGAATCATAATTTACTGAAGCAGAAACCTCTGCAGGGCCGGGGGAGGGGGGGGGCGGCGAGGGAGACAAACCTGAACTTGAATTGACAACTGCCGGAAGTTCGAAGCAGATGACACGAAGACAGAAAAACTCCAGGGATCCAGTCGGCGGGGCGGCGCTTCCGTGAGCGTTACCTCCAGGAGTTGCGCCGGGTACTCATCACACACAGCGGAGGAAATCCCCCCTGCTTCCGGCGGGGAGGCACAAAAAGCAGCATTTGAAAATGCACCAGATAGTTCTGTCCTTCTTAACAAGGCCCGCCCTCGGGTGAGCCTCTTACCAGAACACACCTGCTGAGGTTTAACCAGAACCTAACCTACCTGAAGGAAAGTACCGACCCCAGCTCCCTCTGGCCCTGCCGTCCCACGTGAGGAAGGGGAGAAAACGAAGAAGGCCCGGAGGTCAGAGTCCAGGGACACAGGCTCGCCAGAGACTGAGACCGCGCCACCGAACGCCTGCCCCTCCGCACAGCTCACCACGTCACTGAAGGCCCACTTCCCGCCTCTCACCCAGCACGTCTTTCACACAGAAGGAAATTAAAAGGCAAAAGGCACAGTTCGAATATACTGGACAAGCATCAGAACCCGATTTTTAAAAATTGTGATTAACATGTTAAGAGCTTTAATGAAAAAAAAATAGACAACATGCAGGAACAAATGGATAATATAAGCAGAGAGATGGAAATTCTAAGAATGAATCAAAAATAAATGCCAGAGCCAAAAACACTGTAACAGAAATGAAGAACACCTAAGATGGACTCATGAGTAGACTGGACACAGATGAAGAATCTCTGAGCTTGTCTATGACG
>NW_006434366.1:3296892-3300031 GCF_000325575.1 Pteropus alecto | reverse complement strand
TCTGCGGGACACCTGCAAAGGCGCGTCACACGTGTAAAAGAAACGCTGGAAAGAAGGGACGCGAGATCAACCTTGCACGCCTGGAAAAACGCCGTTTCTGAAAGCGTCTGTGTAGAGTTAGGATTATACTTTCCATATGCATTTTATACAAGCCCCCAGCTAAACCTTCAAGACCCGGGCTCCTCTTTGTGGGATAGTGTTCCTTCGATGATTCGATTTAAAAAGACTTTATTGGGTACCTATGATACATGTAGTTGTCTTTGAGAAAATATAACTTCCTATTTTTCTGGCGTTTACAATCTAATCCAAGAAAAATAATCCCGCAATTACAAGTCAATCTGCCATAATACAACGTACTATTTGATTACGTACAGGCGCCACGGTAAACAAAGCATTGTGCTAAGACTCATGTTCAGATTCAGCTTCTGTCATGACCTGGCGATTTGGCCTTAATTACTCAAACATCCAAAACTACAGTTTCCTCATTGTAAAGGGAGAGAGTTAGGGTAGGAGGTTTCTAAGATCCTGTCAGTATTTAAATGATTTGGTCTATGAAAAAAGCATAAAAATGAATCTTACCACAAATGACAATCTGAGAAAAGTTTTGTAACTCACAGCACAGATAAAATGTCATTCCTAATTTATAAGGAGATCTCAGACGTCGGGAAGAAGACATTCACAATGCAATAGAAAAAGAAAATCCAGTCGCCAAAAAAAGAATCACAAATGGTCCTTAAATACACGAAAAGCCGTTTGACATATCAAAATCAACTGTCTACTAATGACAACCAAATAGAACATGTAACTTTCAAAAAAAAATAAAGATTTAAATAGCAATGAAATACATCACCTATCTAGGAATTCATCTTATAAACTTGTGTAAGACCTCTACACTGAGAACTACAAAAGGTTGCAGAGAGAACTTAAAGGCCTAAATAAATATTCATGGAATGAAAAACTTAGAAATGTTAAAATGTCAATCAATTTTCCCCCAGATTTATCCACAAATTCAGTGCAATCCAAATCTAAATTCCAGCTGGGATTTTCCACCCTTATTCTAAAATTTACATGAAAATGCAAAGGACCTGGAAAAGCAAATACGATCTTGGAGAATAAAACTGGGGAGATTTACACAACAAGGTGTCAATACTTACAAATAAACCGATGATTAAGGCAATGCGCTATGTATAATGACGGGGGGGTAGAGAGTCAGATAGGCCCAGGCACACGTGGTCACTATTGTGCAGCAAACTGCCACTCAGCAAACCTGCCACTGCAGTTCAGAAGAAAATGGATGATTCCCCTTTTCCCTCTGTAGTGGTGGATTGACATCATGGATGTCTGCATAGAAAAAAAGATAAACCTCGACCCTTAAACTCCACAATGCTCAAAAATTAATCTGAAAGGGTCAAACGCCTAAACGTGAAAGATGATAAAGCTTCCAGAAAAAAAACGTAAGAGAGCATCTTCATGACCTTCTTAAACAGGATACAGAAAACATCAACCCAGAAAGATAAGTTCGACTTCATTTAAATTAAGACCCTCAATTCTCCAAAAGATACTAAGAAGAGAGGAAAAAGGCAGAGTACAAACCAGAAGGTATTTGTTAACACATATATATCAAATTACTTACATTTATATATAAATAACATGAAATCTGGACTCATACACTGAATATATAACAAACTGCTACAATAAGAAAAAACAGCTCAGTTAAAAATAAGAAAAATGTTTGAAAGTCACTTCATAAAAGAGAATATTCAAAAGACCAATAAACATAAATAGGTGCTCAAGATCATGAGCTATCAGGGAAACAGAAATTAAAACCACAATTAAACACCCCTACACTTCCACCAGTTTGGCTAAAGTTATGAAGACCGATGACACGCCAGGATGTAGAGCAATGTGAACTCCACACGTTGTTTCTGGCCGTGTAACCTGGTACGACCACTTTGGAAAACGTGTATCCGCTAAAGCTAAATATACACCAGCAACTCCAACCCTGAGTTCACACTCGAAGGAAAAATAAATAGGTAAGTCTTCTGAAACACGTGTCAAAAATGTTGACAGCAGCCAACATCTAGAATCCACTAAAATGTCTATATTCTAGAAAGTGGATATAAATTGTTGTCTATTAATACAAAAAAAAATGTACGGCAACAACAACAACAAAAAAAAACACTGTTTACACACAAGAACATGGACAAATCTCACAGACACGTTCAGTGAAGAAGCCAGACAGAGAAGCACATACCGTACAATTCCAGTTTATACGAAGTTCAAGTGATACTGATCTATGCGATAGTACTGAGTAGAAGTAGGAAGGGGTACTGAGTACTGAGTAGGACGGGGCATGAAGCAACTTTCAGGTGCTGGAAGTGTTTTATACTTTCTCTGGGCGGTGACTATGTGGTTGTCCACATATTCAAAAATCATCAAGCCGCAGACATAACATTTGTGTACTTTCTTTGTATGCATATTTTACTTTAAAAATAACCGAAGGGTGCTCACTGTCACTTAAGATAAATGTAAATTAAAACTACCGTGAGATATCATTTCCTGTCTATCAGATTGGGGGCAGGGGATCTAGTTATTTAGTACGCTCTCTTGGCAAACCTGTGGGGAAACACAAACATTGTCATTGGGAATAGAAAGCATGATGTAAAACAATGAATATGGAATACAATGCTTTGAGTAAACAAAGCAGGACAATGAAAATACATATTCACGTTTTCTTTTATGTGCACAATAAAATACTGGAAGTACAAACAAGGAACCGATAAAAATTGTTAACCACAGGCTGGGGGGAGAAGGGGAACAGAGTATACGCGAGAATCCTCAGTATATACGGTTTGGAAATAATTTTGATTTTTGAAGCAGGTAAATGTCGTACCTATTTTTTAAAAAAGAACATTAAAAAATATACAGTGCATCCACAAGTACTGCTAATAAAATTCATCAGGAGAAAAAATTAAGGTTTATACCAGGTGAGAAAGGATTTCTCGGAGACACGGAAGCCCGCGTGGTTGTCACTGGCCTGATTCTGGACACCTGCTCCCACGTTCCCACAAGCGGATGCGACTTTCACCTTGACATCTTGTTACTTATTCAAAACACTGAGTTGAACATCATGTTCACT
>NW_006434366.1:3286864-3296828 GCF_000325575.1 Pteropus alecto | reverse complement strand
AAAGTGAGTCTACACTTTATTCGTATCTACATATATATGTGTGTGTGTATGTACGTGTGTGTGTGTGTATACACACATGCTTTTTTTACATACATTCACATACATATGTATGTATATATATACACACACACATATAATTTACATACATACATACATAACATAATAAAAGACATAAAGGAAAAATGGCAAAATGCAAAGACCTAACAAACCTGGGTGGCTGGGGGAAGCTGAACTGTGTCCTTTTTATGGAAGACAGGGCAGAGTACAGGGAAGAGTAAACACGTTGGAAGGCAAAAACACAGGAGACGTCGGCCCAGCGGGAAGTCACCGTGAAGCCAGCTGAGGCTGCGAAGCTGTGCGTGCTGGGAAGAGGGGACACGGCCTGCGTGGGCGCCGCCGCGGGAGGGGGCCCGAGGCCACAGCCCCCAGCGTCGGGCTTCACGTGGGGGCGCCGGCTCATAACCAACCAGACGCCCACTGCTCCCGTCACTCCTGCAGGGATGAGCACAGCTTCCAGACTGGGAACTACAGCAAGTCACCATGAATCCTTCGGAGACGACGTTCTGTACATATTTCATGATTTCTTTTTAGGGAAATGCACGAGGACTAATTACACGAGCTGTTTATGCTCCTCATCAGCCTTTTGGGTTTCAGCATGTGTGGGTTTTCTTAAGTTTTTCTCACTATGACACGCAGCCAGATTCAGACTCCAGCATGCACTCTACAAGCTGCCCCAGTCCGTGGCTGCTGTGTGACTTTTTTCTTTGCTCCCGCAAATGGCTGTCGCGGGATGAATGTCAACACGCACTCCCCCGACAGGCTTTGCCTCTTTAACTGCACTTACTCTCCCAAGCGAGACCCTTTTTGTCACTTGGCCAAGGTGAAGAGAACAAGAGCGTGAGGAGAACAGATTTTCAAGATAAATAAATGCGCAGTGCCCTGTGCTACTCGACACCTTCCAAACTTCGAGGCGCCTGCACACGGTCGATCCCTGTAGCTCGATGAGCAGGCGGGGCGTTTCGCACTCCAGTTTCACAGATCAGGGAGGGAGGCTGAGGCTCGGGGAAGTCGCGTGGCTGGCCGAACGGTTACGCAGCAGATGGGACACACGCGCACGTCTCCGACCTTATTCCAGAGTCCCTTCCGCTGTGCCAGGGGTCTGGCAGGCTCGAGCCAAAAATCTGGTGCCATAACTTTCCAAATTCCTTTCCATCCAGAAGACGCGAATCCACCCTCACTGCCAGTGTACCGATTCCTATAGATGTTTCAGAGATGGACCTTTCCCCAAAATGTCCTCCCCCTTCCGCCTGCCACAGACTTGAATTTCCACCATTAAACGTCACTCCTCTGGCTAATGAGCTGGACTTCACGATGCAAGGCAATGTTTTTCAGTATTGTTCCTGAGGCACCTGCATCAGAAATAAATTGGGAACACGTTGAAAACATAACTCCCGAGTGTCATCCTAGAGCCACGCGACGAGGGCCTCCCGGGAGTGTGTTTCGGAGCCTGCATTTTAACGAGCTCCCACGTGCTGCTGCCAGCTTCAAAGCCGAGAACCACCGCTTTCAGCAACGAAAAGCCTGGGAGGTTTGAAGCCGAAGACTGGGATCATCAAAGGATGTTTTAAGAAGCTCCCCGCAGAAGCGGTGTTCAGCACGCGCCTGAGGGGGCGAGGGCCGGGGTCTCGGGGTTCTTGCAGTGGCCCAGCTTGAGACGCAGGATGGGAGGGCGAGAGAAAGCAAGAGGCCTTACAAGCCATAAGTTCCTCTCTGCCGCCCACAAAACGCCCAAACTCACTGCGCACTTTGTCTTTCATTTCGCCCGGGCTCCAGGCCCGTCGCCGGGGCCACTGATCCCGCGCAGACCACTCCGGTGCCTCCTGTGTCCTGTCTCCCCTCACTTCACACGAAGTGACTCAGCGTCGGTGCACGACGGACGGTTTCATTAGTGTCCAGTGACTCAAACCGAGTGCCTTTGCTAAAGTCAGTGAGGTCCGAAGAAAAGATGGTGAGCTTCCAGCACTGATGACCAAAGCATTTCAAATTCTCGTCTAAACCCGCAACCCTCCAGCTTTTCACGCACACTGGAGAAGTTCGTGGAACACTGCTTTCCAGATCATTCTGTGTGACTCGGTTTGTTCCCCAGTGGTCGAAACCACAGAACGCATCACCAGGGAAGGCTCCCATTTCCATCTGTCTCTTCGTCCTTCGTCCCTGCGTCTTCTCTTCTCCCTCATGCCTCCTCTCTGTGTACATATTCAGCGCCTTCGCATGGTGGTCAGCGTCGCTGGGCGGTGACCTTTCCCACAGCAGACGGAACCACGTCAGCCTGGAACCCAGAAAGCCTGAGTTCCAGTCCCAGCTCTACCACTGACTCGCCACAGGACCGAGTACCCGCCTCTCCCTGCACAGCTCAGTCTGTCCATCTGCAAAGCGAGAAGACCGCATTAGCGGGGATCCAAGGTCCCTCCAATCCGAGTGGTCTGCAGTTCCGAGCTGACCTCTCCAGATCCCGTCCAGCAACATGAAAGTTTCAAATATCCCAATCCGAATCACTCTGGTTCATCCGGTCCAGTTCAGAGCCTTTAAAATGTCTCCGAGAGTGTGCGTCACATAACAGCAGTCGAGTTAAAACAAAGTTGGCTTAGCTACTTAACTGTCCGCCCACACATATTTCTCACGGCAACTTCTTTAATCAGGTCTAGTGACTAGACAAAGAAAAGGGATCTTCGTGAAAGAAGCGGTCACCTTGGCATCTGATCACATCAGAGAAGGGTCGCACGCCTTTGATTCATCACAGGGCCTCTCTGCGGACGATGTCCCGTCGGCTTCCTCCCCCTGCCGTCACTCACCCACCAAGAGACGTGCGCTGACGCCAAGGACGCACGTGGCACTGCGTCAGCAGCACTGGGATGAACGAGACACGTTCCTTGCCTTCCCGGAGCTGGCTAGAAAAATGGGGACAGCGTGGGAGGGCGGTAGTTTAAGCTGCCATAAATCTTAATAGTCAAAACGCAAATTTTCACCAAGTGAAAAGCAGCAGATAGTTTAGGTTTGGCTCGGATCGGGTTTGTTTTTCGTGTTGTGGTTTGTTTTGGCTTTGGCTTTGGCTTTTTGAAAACCGCAGTGATGTGAACCATCCATGAGCACGAGCACGAGCGGGCATCGCGGTGTGAAAGCCTCCCCCGCCCCCCGCGGCCGGACGGCATCCTGCTGCCTCCTGACTCAGCCCCGCAGCGCGGGCCCGCCGCGCGCGCGCTCGCTCCATGAACGCCGACTGCCTGCCTCACTCGTGCCAAGCACTGTGCCAGGAGGGAGGACTATTCCGCTGAATGGGACAGACGACGCCTCTGCCTCCGTGACGTTCAAACTCCGTGGGGGGAGGGCGGCTGACAGACATTAATCAAGTGTCCACAGGGATAAACTGTAACATGTATCACGCATATACGTTTTACATACATAGACGCACATGCGAACATTCGGCAAAGGGTCAGGCAGTCTACACACTCGGATGTAAATGGTAGTAATTGTCGGGAGGTAGGTTACGTAATTTTGGTTTTCTTTTCTTCCTTATGATGTCTTACACATCCTCTGATTTTTTTGTAAGCATTCCACTTTTATAAGAAAAGCCATTTCCATTGTAAAAATGTCATGCTTTTGAAGATTTATTCATGTAGGAAAACGTCATAAATTGCTAAAAATTAAAGTTGCAAAACAGCATGTATAAAAAGATTTCATTTTGATTATATAATGCGATAATAACCAACTGGAAAGACATACAGCAAAACCCTAATAGCAATTATCCTTGGCGGGATAACAGATCGTTTTGTCTTTGTGCTTTTTGAAAATCACCCGAGCTTCCCGCGGTGAACACGTGTTAACTTGGTTTCATCCTTGGCCTCTCGCCTCCTCTGGGACGTGTCCTCTGACCATCGCCAAGCACAGCCTGCATGCTCTCCCTGGACATCCAGAAAACTTGAAGTCCGCCGCCACCTTGGCACCAAGCGTGAGGTCCTGTTGATAACCATGTCTCTGGTGAGGGAGCCCCAGGTGCGTGGTTCCTGTCCCCCACGACAGCATTTGCTCGTGGTCAGGAAGCACTGGGTTCCACTGATCGCTCTGAAGTCCTATAGGACCATGGCCACCGGCGTGAGACACGCAGGCTGCAGCACGCCGCCCCTTGTCCCAAGCTCTGCCCCAGAGTGTCTGTCACCTTCATCTCTTCACCCAGAGGGCACCTCCGAGGGGTCAGACCTCATTTCTAAACTCAGTTTTCCTGCTGTGACCCATCGAAGTTCACCATGAAAAGGAGAACCAGCAGACGGAGCAGAAGGAAAGGGTTCATCGTCACAGAACACAACTTATGACCCACGGGAGTCCTGCGTGACTGCCGCCGGGCAGGAAAGAGAGAGCAGAGACTCCCGAGCCAGGAAGGGAGGCAGGGGAGACGCCACAGCTAACGGGTGAAGAAACGGGGTACAGAGACAGTAAGTGGCGGGCCCTGGGCCCCATGACAAGGTGGTGGCGGAGCCGCTCCGCGCCCCACGGCAGCCTGAGAGAGAAACTAAAATACGAGGGAATCTGCACAGGGCGCGGGAACAGTAATGAGAACGGGAAACTGTCCCGTCTGCCTCTCACTGCTGTGTGAATCTGTACAAGGGGACTGCACGACATTGCTGGACTGATCACTAACGTTCAAATCTAGTAAAGATCTGCCTTTGTAAAATGAAAAGCTCTGGCTTTTCATTAGCGAAAAATTTTATAGTCCATAAGTTATATACTATCAGTAAAAATAGTATATAACTTATTAGTAAAAATTTTTACTAACAGCCGATGGTCTGGACAGAACACAGGAACCGCTTGTTCGGCTTCTCAGCAAATCCACGCGACGGAAGCGTTGCCGTTCAGAGAATGGACTCTGGGGTCAAACGGCTTCGAGTCCGTACGTAAACTTTGCTTCTTCCTAGCTGAGAGATTTGGGCAAGTTAAGTAACCTCTTCATGCCTCTGTCTCCCCGGCAGGAACATGGAGATAGTAACGTCGCGTGGCTCACAGGGCTCTTCCAAGAATGAAACCCGACGGCGATGCCCGACGGTGCGCAGAGCAGCGCCGGCAGCAGGCGGCAGCCGCTCACTTCACCTCGTTTTTCATCCCCACGTTTCTTTCTCTTTCTTTTAAACTATTCGGTCAGCTTTACTGAAGTGTATAACTTATGGACTATAAAACTCCCTATTTTAAGTATACCGTTGTAGCAGTTTTAACAGCTGTATCCGATCTTACGATGCCCACCAGCATAGTCACAATTCCGCCCCTAAAACGGTCCTTCTGCCTCTGTATGGCAACCACCTGGCCCCTCCCTGCCGCTCCCATCAGACACACCTCTTGAGGCTACTGCTCGATCAGGAATCCAGGCGCTTCTGTGATGCACACAGAAGCCACTTCTTGTTCGGCTGCTGTATTCGTCCCTGTCGTCCCCTGGAATGGCCTCCCCTCTCCTTTCTGCCCATCAAAAGTTTGGATTTTCTTCCACACTCAACTCAAGATTCGCCTTCCAAAATTATCCCTAAATCACTGTCACACACACACACACACACACACAAAAAAAAAATTCCCCCTCTCCAAACTGTGGTTATTTACTGGGAGGGTGGAATGTACTTAAACGTCATGGCGCTCATGGTAAGAGAGCACGGGGGAGGGACAGAGCCCGCCCTTTGGAGACAGAGGCTCTGACTGAAAACTGCCACTCTGCCAACCGCCAGCTGTGTGACCTGGAACAAATCTCCGTAAGCTCTCGGAACCCTCATTTCTTCGATCCGGTAAATAAGCATCATAATCTCTCCATTTCTTCTGTCAGGAACAGCCGGATACAGATAAGCATTGAAGGCAAAGCAGAAAAGAGCAGAGGGAACAGGAGGACTCGGGCAGGGGAAGGGCCGGCGGGCGGGCCGTGAGGGCTGCCAGTGACGCCCGCGACAGGACTGAGTGAGCATGACCTTCCCGCGCCCTCCTACCCCCCACTCCAGGGCTTCTCGAACTTTGGCCCCTTTAAAATGGCCCGGCGAGCTGGTTAAAACACAGATTCCTGGGTCCCGTGCCCGGACTTTCTGACCCAGGCCGTGTGGGCTGGGCCTGGGGACGGGCTGCCTACACACTCCCCGGAGCTGCCCACGCCGCCGGTCTGGGCGCCACACGTCGGCAGCCACCGCCCCGTTCCAGCCCTCGAGTCGCTGAAATGACGGAGCTCCCCAAGAAGCACTCTAAAGCTCCTCCAGGTACAAAGATCCGTGACAGCACTTCTGTCTCTCCTCGTACACTGTCTCCACTGGCTATTTCATTCATTCCGCCCAGAATCACCAAGCTCCTACGTGCCAGCCACGCGCGCTGAGGAGACAGCCCTGAGCACGCAGAAGCGGCTGCACACCTGGAGAGGTGAGCCGCAGGCATCAACGAGATGGACGAAGCACGCCACCTTTCAAACTGGACAAGCGCAATGAAGAACCGGATTCTACAAGAAAAAAATGAGGGCGACGGTAGCAGAGATCTGCGGGCTCCTGTCTACCCAACACGCTTTCCTCCCTGCTCCCCCTTCCGCACCCCCACCCACGCGCCCCCTTCACGCACACAGGCACACTCGCCACGCTACTCTGGGAGGATGCTGCAAACGCAGGCTCCGTGCCCTGCCCTAACCCAGGCCCGGCCAGCCCCAGAAAAGAGGGGTGTGGAGTGGGCTCCAGACAGGCTTCCTTCCCGCTCGCCGCACTGTGGAGTCTGTCCCCAACGGGAAGAATGACCGCAGTGAGGGGAGGGAAGCACTGGACGGATCGGAGCCCAGGAGGCATTGTGCGAGACTGTGGATCCAGTCACCCCTGAGACCGGCTCCAGCCCTGGGCTCCCTGGTTCAGAGATTAACTCCTTTTTATGCCTGATTTTCATTATCTTATCAGAAATAACCACTACAATTATATAAACCTAGAGTATATTTGAGAGCGATGCCTCCTTGAAGAAGTAACATTGGAGCCGAGACACGAAGAATGAGCAAGAAGAGTTAAGCAAGGCACGAGTCGGAGGTCAGGGTTCAAGGCAGAGAGAACAAGATCCGCAAAGGCCCTGAGGTGGAAAGAGACTTTCGAGGCAGCTAAAAGCAGCGATGGCGTGGGGGGCCCGCTGCTGGGGGCGGAGCACGCAGGCCCCGCACCGCGCTCTGAGACTCGCCTCCTGTGCATCATCCCTAACTATAAATCTACTTTTAATAGCATGATTTAACCTACAATTACTCAAGCCAACGTTAATTTTCCCAGACACCTCCTCTAACTCAAAACACAACTATCCCCAAAACCAAGACACTCTGCTTTGTCTCCTGGACTCTTTCAATACACACATTTCCTACCGCATTCGGCTGAGTCTGGGTCCAGATTCCTCTCATCCTACACTAGCATGAAGCACACATCCTCCCGTGGCAGATGGCAGGGGACGAAATACTCAGGATAACGCTGCTGCTCCAATAACTAAGTTCACGGAAAGTGGTCCCATGAGGCCAATGGGAGCCAACCCCAGCTCTAACTGATAGTGGCCCCCACACGCCGGGTCTGCCCGCCCCTTCCACAGCTCTGCGTCATCGCTCCTCCAGATCAGACGTAAGCGGAATTGGAGGACGATGGGAAATGTAGTTAGTGGGAAGTTTAACATCTGCTCCTTCTAAGGAAAGAACGTTCAATATTTTTTCCTCCAGCTTTCCAAGGTCCCAAATCCTAAAAAACCCACTGTACATTCTTAGAACCCTGACGTACTAATTCCTTAAATAAAGTACCTGCGTGAAGAACAGAAGTTCGGGTGGGGGCAGCGCACTAGCTCCTTAAAGCCGCCGCCACCTGGCAGGTGCTGAGCGGGGCCTCTGCTCCTCCCGTCTCGCCAGCCTGTGAGGTGGAGGCTACAGTTTTTCCCCAATTACAAACAGGACAACTGAGGCTCTGAGAGGTGCATTTCTCTGACTAAGGCTGCCCAGCACCTGAACGAGCCCGATCCCATCTGATCTCGGAAGCTAAGCGGGATCAGGCCTGGTTAGTACTTGGATGGGAGACACCTAGAAAGACCAGGTGCTGTAGGTGTAAAAAATATATTAAAAAAGAAGGGATTGTAAGGTGACAAGGTCCTTGCAATCTGTGAGGTCAACCAAGGGTTGCCTCGCCTAAAAAAAAAAAAAAAAATCCAGATGCAAAGAGCATGCCCACGACCACTGTGCTCTGCGACCTTCACCCTCCAGAAACTGTGCTGACTGGTGTACAAAGGACTTTAGATCAAGACAACGACGAGCCTCTAGAAATGTGAACTCCAAATGAAATCGAACAAGGAAAGGTCGCGCAGAGAGGTGAGGAAAATGCTGGACAAGTACACGCAGACTTCTCCCAGGGTGAAGCAGGGCTCGGGGGGCCCCACCCCTGCCCGCGTCCTCCCCCAGTCGTCACAGGGAGGCACCGCTCGCCTGCCATCGCCCTCCACGACAAGCTGGCGTGTGGTGCGCCTTCGCCAACCCCCTTCCTCTTAAACGTCTACAGCCCCAAAAGCCAAGAAGAGAAGCCACGACAGCCTGTCTTATCACGTCGTTTCTGCTGGGTCTCAGAGCCACCTCCTTCTCACCGGTGACACGAGGCAGGTTATTTAACCTGAGCCTCGGTTCTTCCATCTGTGAAGTCACCTTCCTCACGGAGCCGCTGTAAGGATGACATGAAATAATTCATACGCGACATCTGGCATTAGGCATCGCGCCTGGCGTGTCGTAAACATTTAATAAATTCCAGCTATTATTGGCCAATTGTGTATGATCTGCTCCAAGAAAATATAATGCATGAAAATCAGAAATCCCTGATAAATTAGTTTCAGATTATTAACAACATTAAAAGAATCTGCACTACAAAGATTAGATTTCCCATAGAAACGTTTTTTCTTTTTTTAGAGCGAAAACTTCCCGCGAGTGTTCCCACGGGCCTTGGTCTGTGCTGCTGTTCAGGACAGTCCCGACACCCGTGGGCGGGGTCTCCGCACGCCAACCCGCCCTCCCACTCTCCAGACGCAGCCGCGTGTCCCACAGCTCAGCTCGGTCCTGACACTCACTGCCCAGGGTTCGCGCCAGACCCCACGGGTTTGAGGGCTCAGTCCTACGAGACTGCTCTCGCCTCGGATGCCAGGCAAGCACTGGCTGCCCAGGGTGCCCACACTCTGTCCAGCTTGGCTACAAAGTGGACGGTCCCCAAAATACCACCTTTCAGGTTGAGTCATTTGCTGGAACCGTTCACAGAACCCGGGGCAACGCTCTACTTGTGTTTACTGGTTTATTATAAAGGATCCGACTCGGGAACAGCGGATGGGAGGGATGCATGGGGGTACGGGGGTGCAGAACATCCACACCCTCTCTGGGCACGCCACCCTGCCAGCACCTCGACATGTTTACCACCCCAGAAGTTCTCCGAGCCCTTTTGTTTCTGGGTTTTTATGGAAGTTTCATTACATGGGCATGATTGACTAAATCACTGGCCATCGGTGACTGACTCGGTCTCCAGCCCTCCTCCCCTCCCTGGAGGTTGGGAGTTGGACTGGAAGTCCCAACCCCCTAATCATGCCTTGGTCTCTCGGGTCCCCGGTCACCGGCCATCCCATTAGGATACAAAAGGCACTCCAGTCACTCCACAGATGACGAGGGTGTTAGGGGCTAAACTTTCTGCCCTGAAACCAACTAGAGAGATGGCCCGTTATTCACTGGGCACCGCCCAGTTTTGAGAGATGAGAATGTGCATTACAAGAACTCGAGGAAGAGGAGTGGGCTGTAACCGACTGCACCGTCTCAGCTGTCACATAACCTTTGCGGACTTCAGTTTCCTCACTGATAAAATGAGAGAGTTATACAGAGATGATCTTTTAGGCCCCTTTTGCTTTCAAGTGCAATAACCCTAGCAAGGCCACCACTGTCTGC
>NW_006434366.1:3276824-3286830 GCF_000325575.1 Pteropus alecto | reverse complement strand
TCCGATGCGAAGCACGCTATTTGATTTCAGCCTCTAACCACACCCCTTGCTGTCACCCAAACCATGTGACAATTAAATCTGCAAAAATAAAACTTGAACTGCTGATCGTGAGCAGGTGACAGAGGTGCCTGCCATCCCAACTGCCCCCACTGACACGCCCTGTCCTGCTTATCCATGCAAAGAAAGACACGCTTTTTTTCATTCATTTTACTGATAAATAAGAGATGAGAAGGAGTCACCCTCTTGAGTGGACATAACGGCCTTTCTTTAAGACACCACTAACCCTGATAGCACAGACTCCGCCACGATGGAGAACTGTCGCATTCATCGGGGCGATGGGTCGACGGTGGCGCGCTATTCTACCCGCGAGGGGAACCCTGGCAGTGGGAGGGAACTGTGTATGCCACGTAAGAATCTGGGCTATGAACGTCCCCCGACCTCTGTGCCACAGACAGAAAGACCGTATCAAGTGATCTCGTACAGAGGAAGAATTCATTCCATGTTTTATTAAGGCTTGAGAAAATATGCATTTCTGAATCTGCTGAGTGGCCGAGTGTAGGTGCTGGTGGCGAGAGTGCATTTAACAGGAACGACGGGAACAAGTAACTGCGACTGGTGAGCGTCCAATTTCAATCCCTCCCGCCGCCTCGGTGATGAACGGAAGTGGAGCTCACTGTAGGCCGGCAGACTGGACACACGCATCGTAGTTCTTGACTGGAATCTTCAGAACGGACGCTGACCAATTTAATCAGAAGCAAACATATTGTGGGTGGAGGGTGTCACAGAACCAACAGGAGCCTGCGAGAGGGGCAGGTGTGCACCCTGCAGCCACCAGGAGAACCCCCGAAGCTGAGAAGTGAGAAACACAGCGAGCACACTGCTGCGGGTGCAGCGCGACGTTAGGGCCGCTGCTCCGCTCCCATGCTGTGCCTTCCAGCTGTCCTCATGTCCTTAAATCACTAGCCAAGGCCGGGAAAGAATGCGGTGGCCACGTCAGCCCCCGGGGAGCAGAGAGCACGAGGCTCTGTCGTCCGGATTCCGTGGAGGAAGACAGGCACCTGGAAATTCACCATCCCAGCAACATCGCATAAAATGATGGGGACAGTTCTCCCAAAGGAAATCAGGGTACTATTCCGAAGGAAGAATTTATACTTGCTTGCAGCCCAAAGAAAAAAAGAAGAGAAAGCTATAAACAACTTGATTGTGTCTTTGCTTGTTTATCATTTAAAATGATTTTCAAGGTCACGAGTTATAAAGAAGACAGTCCCGGAGCACAGAAGATCTCGCCAGCCAAAAAGCGCAATGTCTCGTCCACTGTCGCCATCTGAGAGACCCCGAGCAGCTGTGCGTTAGGGAAGACAGGGATTCCGACACGGCCGCTACGCCTGCGCTCAGAACGAGCGCGCCCCAGCCCCACGAGGTCAGCGGGTCATGGTCCCTTCTTTCCTCTCTCACCCCCAGGCCTCGCCAGGAGTCCCCATCTCTCATATTCAGTTACTTTGGACATTCAGCAGCGGTTAACAAAAGCCTGCGGGTCCACGGAAGGCAAACGCCTGCACCTCTCCTCAGCCAGGCTGCGACTGCGCGTGGAGGACCCGCCCGCAGATGCAAGTGCAGACAGTGCGTGCGGAAGCGCAGCGCCTTCTGTGGGACCGTGACCCGCGCTCGTCCTCAGACCCGCAGATGGCTTCTTGAGGGGTGTCATCATGTCCCGTGACGTCAGAGCGAGGAGGCGCCTCAGGCACCATCTCCTTCAAACCTCCCGACTTCGCTGAACAAGGAGGTGTTTGAGATACCATAATGAGATGCCTCGGGGGAGTCTGGACCTGCAGTGGGTGGACCGCTGTCTTGTTTTTACTTTTATAAGCCATTTTCACGAGCTGTTCTTCCTGCTCCATGGCGAAAGCAGTCACCGCAGACGTTTCCAGTGAGCGATCCCTGAACCACAAAATAGCACCAGTGTAACTTGGCGTGTTTAATGCGCACGAAAGGCCAGCCTGTTCTGCTGACAGAACACACAACCTATGTGAAATGCTTAACATGAAGTATGCGATTCAGCAAGGCCTTCGAATATCACACTGCAGTTTCGAAGTGTTTGAGTCATGAGGAATCGGGCACAGATGAGCAGACAGGAAATGCCGGCACACAGGTTTCTCGAGGGAGTCCTGGAACCCGTGTCAGAAGGTGAGGACATGAGTTATGGGGCTGAAGTCGGTGCTAAACGAGCCCACGGCCGTGGCTTTGTAGGAAAGGCTGGGGCCTGCTGTTCCCTCGCCCGAAGGAGAAGCTCCAGTGTTTCCGCCGATGTGCCAAAAACTATTCCATCGTACCCAGAGGTGTCCCAACATTTACCAGTGCCCCCAGGGACCACCTGGATCACTCCTGCCTAATTAGTTATTAACACTTTCTGTGTCCCATGGGGACTGAAGCGATCATCCCCCAGCCTTGAAGAATTACGACCGTTTTTCTAAGGACCTAAACTGGGAACGTGGATAACTGTGTACAGGAAGCACATGCTACAATTCAATGGGCGTTTAATTCATTTACAGTGCCTGAGAGGCCAGAGAGCTGGGATCTGGCCCCGACTCTAAAACAAGCCACTTAGGCTCTCTGAGGCTCTGCTTTCCCATTTTTAAAATCAGGGATAAGCCTACATGAATCATTTTGTGATTCAATAATTCTGTTTTATGAATTAACATTCAAGAAAAGGAATCAATTTATCAAAAATCAAAGGGAATATAAAATGTCAACATCTTTGCACTTCCAGTAGAAGCAGCGATTAGAAACTTACCTTCAGGTAGCAAATGTCTTTCCTGTTTTTGCTTTTATTTCTTCCTCCCACGGACCTCACTGTAACAGCAAAGCCCCACGTAGATGCTCGATGGAATCTTTCCGTTCCTCGTGCTCATCCACATATTCACTCAGCACTCATGTTTACGAATGCGTGTGTATATTCACATCTGTACACAACTCACAGCCTACTAGGATCGAAAGTGCAAACCAGAATTACCATACGGCACATGGGAAAAGGGAAAATATTTCCGTGGGAGCGCCTGGGAATGGCGCTATTCCAGACTTTAGTTATCAAGGGAAGGTTCAGGAAGAAAGATATATACAAGCCGCAAAAGGTGAGAATAAGTCACCAATTAAAGAGGGGTAGGAGGAGTCATCCAGGCAAAAGAAATAACCGGTGTGGTGTGACATTCCGGAAGCAAAGGAGAGCATGGCATAGTGACGGAAAAGAAAGATTTTTCTAGGAAGAGATGAGGCCAATTAGCCTGCAGGCAATGTCATCAAGGGGATGCGCGTGCGTGTATTTGCGCATGTACGTATTGTGATGACTAATTCTACGTGTCAGCTTCACTGGGCTGAGGGACGCCCAGGGAGCTGGAAACACGTTATTTCTGGGCGTGTCTCTGGGGCTGTCTGGGAAGGCGATCAGCATCTGAATCAGTAGGCTGAGTAAAGCAGGTCGGCCCGATCGAAGGAAGTGGGCCTTGTCCAGTCTGTTGAGGGCCCAAATAGAACAAAAAGGCAGAGGAAGGGCGAGTCCGCTCTCTGCTTGGGCTGAGCCACCCACCTTCTCCGGCCCTCGCTCCTCAGCGCTCCTGGCTCTTCAGCTTTTGTACTCAGACCGAGACTTTCGCCATCAGCCCCGATTCCCAGGCCTTCGTGCTCAGACCGAATTAGACCATCTTCCTGGTTCACCGGCTTACAGACAGCAGATCATGGGACTTCTTAACCTTTGTAACTGTGAGCCAATTCCGACAATAAATCTTTTGTGTGTGTGTGTGTGTGTGTGTGTGTGTGTACATATACATACATACATTTACATCTCCTATTGGTTCTGTTTCTCTGGCAAACCATGTTTATATTGATAGATAATAGATAGATAAATCGATCGATCGATAGACGACAGAGGTAGAGATGGGATGGTTCAAACAGGAGAGTAACAGTGCTTGAATCTATATTTTAGAAAGACCACTCTGGCAGCAGTGCAAAGACTGAATTTGAAAACAGTACCTTGAGGCACAGAAACCAGATAAAAAGCAACTGCATTAATCCAGTTGAAAAACTATGGTGGTCTGGGCAAGGCCCACAGTGGTAGAAATTTAAAAAAAGATAACAAATCAATAACAAACTGTAGCAGGGAACATCAGCAGGACTTGATGACCAACCCGATGTGGGGCGACCCGGGAGATGGAGGAGCCACAGTCGGCACCCGATTTTCTTGCCTGAGCAAGGGCCTGATGGTGGAGTGCAATGTGGAAAGCTGGCAAGTTCTGCGGGGAAAGGTAAGTACAGTTTTGAGTTTCCTAAATCTGAGGATCTTGTTGAGGAAAGTGATGAAAGACGAGGCTAGAGGTACAGACTGAGGAGCCGTCAGCTCACCGAGGGTGACATCGAGCATGTGCCAAGAAAGAAGGAAACAGCGCCAAGAAGAAAGCTCTCAGGGGAAACCAACCAGCAAATGACTGAATTAACTACCGCGCACCTCTGGAGAAACGAGGCACGCACTAAAGCCTGTAACCCGGAGAAACGCTTTACGATCTTCTGTCACGTTCAAGAGGCACCCGTGACACGGATGGTGATGGCCGCGACATGCAGGCACCCGGCCCTTCCTCGGGCAGCTCTTGAAGGCCCTCAGGCCCTCGTACTTCTCATGGTGGAGGCAAGTTGAGACGAGAAGCAAGGAGGTTATGTGCTGATTTTTTTATGTGAGAGCATCTTGGATCTTTTTGAACGGACACTGCCAGAGGATAAGGGCGCGGTCTCCCTCCTGTCTTTTCACTCAGAGCTGCCCAGAATTACTGCCTCTCCCACCCACACACACACCACCAACACCAGGCCTGTACATCTAAGGCAGTTTCCAATGCAATGGCGAAATAGTGAGCAGGAAGGACAAACACGCCACCATCCCAAGGTGTACGACACATTAAAATCAGGGTCCCAAGACTTAAAAGCTACAAAGGAAACTAATAGGAAAACATATATCCCACAGAACTGGCAGATCATAAAAGTGAGGTGAAGACCTCGTTCGTCTTTCTTAGCACAGAGTCGGCGGAAACTTCCCGAAGCTGAGAAATCAAGGACTGGAGAAATAATTATCTCACAACTGCCAGGAAAACTAAAAAGAGAAACGAGAACTGGCCGACGATGAACTTTTTCCTGAGTGGCCCAGTAGAAAGAGGGGAGGGGAGAGGATTTTTTTTAATAGACTGTTTTCTAAAGAAGTTTTAGGTTCACAGCAAAATCCAGTGGAAAGTACAGAGAGCTCATACACCGCCCGTCCCCCACTGCCACCCCAGGCACACACAGCATCCCTGCACCGGAGCGGCCCATCTGCAGCCATTAATGAAGCGACACCAATATGTCATTATCACCCAAAGTCCATGGTTCGCATTAGGGTTCAGTCTCGGTGTTCTACATTCCGGGGTGTTGGGCAAACGTAACCAGCATTCTAACGGCATGCAGAGTGGGTTCGCTGCCCTGAAAACCCTCTGGGCTCTGCCTAGTCATCCCTCCTCCCGCCCCATGCCCTGGCAACCTGATCCTTTTCCTGTCACCACAGTCTTATCCTTTCCAGGACGCACGCAGAAGTTTAAATCACGCAGTATGCGGCCTTTTCCGACAAGCTTTCTCAGGCATGTAAGGTTCCTCCACATCTGTTTACGGCTTGATCGCTCAGTTATTTTTAGTGCCGAACAACATTCTGTTTCTAGATGTACCTTGATTTGTTTACCAATTCATCGACTGAAGGGCATCTTGTTCACTTCCAAGTTTTGGCAATTATGATTAAAGCTACTATAAATATTCATGTGCAGATTTTTTTTGTGGATTTAAGTTTTCAGCTCCTTTGGGTAAACACTAAGGAGCTCAACTGCTGGATCATATATCTAGTTTCGTAAGAATGTTCCAATTGCCTTCCAAAGTTGCTGGACCATTTTGCATTCCCACCAGCAATAAGGGAGAGTTCCTGTTGCTCCGCATCCTCACCAGCATTTGGTGTTGTCAGTGTTTTGAATTTCTGCCATCCTACTAGGGGTATCTCATTGTTTTAATTCACAAGTCCCTAATGACATATTATGGTGAGCCTCTTTTCATATGCTTATTGCCAACTACATATCTTCTTAGGTAAGGTAACTGTTCAGATATTTTGCCCATTTTTCAATCAGATTATTCATTTTCTTAATAAATTATTGAGTTTTAAGAATTCTGTGTATGTTTGGATAACAGTCCTTAACCAGACATGTCCATTGCAAATATTTTCTCCCAGTCTGTGGCCTGTCTCATTCCTTTGACGATGCCTTTTGTAAAGCAGAAGTGTTTAATTTTAATGCAGCTTCGCTTATCAATTATTTCTTTAATAGACTGTGCCTTTGGTGCTGTATTTTTAAAATACAAGATCATCTAGATTTTCTCTTATGTTATCTTCCAGAAGTTTTATAGTTTTGCATTTTTACATGCAGGTCTATGATCCATTTTGAGTCAGTTTTTTTGAAGTGCTTTTAATTTTTATTCTGAACACTTTGGTACTGTTTTCCTTTTGTTTCCTATTTTATATTTTACTTTTAGAAGGATTTTTTTTTATCATTATTACTTATGAACCTAATGATTCAACTTCTAAGCAATCATCCTAAGAAAATAACCAACGATTTGGACAAAATGTTCATCCAAAACTACCTATGATAGTGAGATATTGGAAACAATCTAGGTATCAAAAAATTACAAGGATGATTAGATGAAGTATACTATACTCAGATGATGGACTATTATAAAGTTATTTAAAATAATATTTTTAAATAATTTTTACTTTCCTAGAAGGTATTATACTAAATGTTATCATTAAAATGTAGAATGTAGATTATCTATCTTTCATTCTTTGTACTTTTTTATATGATGTGTATTAATTTTATAATCCGGAAAGAATTAAGATTTTTCATAAGGACCTTTAAAATAAGATTTACAGTGACAACATATTTTTCAGGACACGGGACTAAAATAAAGATATGATGTCCTTCTCCATGGCTATCATGAAGTAGATTTAATCATCCAAAACACAAATAAAACTCCACAGCAGAAATCAGTGGACAGTAACTAGTAGAGTTTGGTTTATTAGAGAGAGAATTTAGATAATTAGAAGGGAAATTTTCAGGTTAGGAAAGATAAATGAGAGATTTAAAGTTCAGGTCCAGAATAGAGTCTTCAAATATCTCCGTGTGACATAACATCTCAACAGAGAACAAAGGATCGTAGATGTCCAAAACCCTGTGACATAAACTGCAGCCAGCCTATCCTGATGTCGGTCATTTATCTTCATTGTGGGGCAAGGGAATGCCAAGTAAAATTTCACTGACCCCTGGTTCCCACATAATAAGTCCTCTCAGAGAAGAAGACACTTGGACTTGGCGGGATTAGTCCTGGATTGGAGTCCGAAGGCCCAAGTTTAAGTCTCAGCTCAACCTCTTAGACAGGGCATGGCTTGGGTAGGTCACATGCCAGCGTAGGACAGTCATCTCATCTGTTCCCGGTACAGCTCTGTCTCTATCACAGGGTCCCCACGAGGACCGAGGAGATCATTCGATGAGAAGCACTCCACAAACAGGACGTATTTTACAACAAAATCATTCCCAGCCTATCAACAACAAACTGCTTGGCCTCCAATAGTGACTCAGAAGATCACAAATTGAATCTCTGGTTGAAAGAGCAACCGACAGACTGCCCTGGCGGCTGCGGCGAGCAGCCCTCCCGCCTGGCTGCTCCACGCGGTGCAACCAAACCGGGATCCAAAAGGCGGATGGACGATCTTCGCAGGCAGACGGGGCCAGTCGTTCGCTGAACTTCATGTGTCGCTGGGCTCCCGAGCTGGAGCTCCCGAGCCAGCTCTCCAGTGCCCCGCCAGCCACTTTCATGTCATATTGATCTTTTCATTCATTTATTCACTGAGAGCAGATCATCTGCCAGGCCCTGGAAACAAACAATAAGGAACAAAACCAGACAGACTCCTGCCCACGTGGAGCCCATAGCAGAGGGAGAAACAAACATGCATCACAGACCGCCACACGAATGTAAAACGGAAACCGGGGTGGCAGTAAGAAGAGAGAAGAGTGAGCTGGAGGGGCTGGCGCGGATCAGGGGTTGAGTCAGTCTTTCCCGAGCTGAGATCTGAGAGAGGACTAGTGGGGAGAGAAGAACGAGAGGCTCCAGCAGGGGGGTCAGCATCAGTCAAGGTCCTGTGGCACAAGGGGACACTCAACAAACTGGACAGAGGACAGAGCACAGAGAGCGAAACGAGCGAGGGCAAGACGGTGTGAAGAGGTGAGCGATGAGGCGGGTTTCTGCCTTCATTCTGGAGCCGCCGAAAGCTCCTGAGCAGGGGGGCGACAAGATCCACGCTGTATTCTGAAGCGATGTTCTGACCAGCACATATCAGGACTCCGGTCACTGTACATGAGACGCACACACACAGTTCCATACAGCGGCCGACAGTGGGCAACTTTCTATTAAACCCCTAACTTCAAAAGACCACTGTACTTCTTTGACCACATTTCTACAAGACAATACTGATGACCAAAAACAAGAAAGTCTTGATGAATCCTAACCTAATCAACACTGCCTGGGAAGAAACAACAGGTAATGAGTTTTTGGCTTCATTTTTCTCATCTTTTTCTAACATGGTATACCAGCGGGTTTTGGTTAATGAAATGGAAGAGAGAGATTAAAAGAGGAGAGCCAAAGTCTGGAAAATTCTGGCGAGAACTGTGAGTTTAAGCATCAACGTCTAGAATGGAGTTCTCACCCACGGTGCTAAGGAACGCTCCTGCGTCCGTCAGCAGTGAGATGTCAAAGGAAGCGGACTCTAAGAACAGCTGCAGTTACGGGTGACCACGCTCTCTGTGGCTGTCCCTGTGACAGCTCCGCTCTTACCCACGTCCATTCTGAAACGATTTTTTCGAGCGAAAGGGAAAGGAGCCCTTCCAGCGCTGGGACATTAAGTGCACACAACCCACAGACTGTCTCGTCTGTGCTAAAAACGCCCCTGTTCTCTCATCACTAACATATAATTTGCAGTTGAAGTCATTTTTAAAAATATTTATCAAACGCTATTTGTAAGTTTTCTCTTTTCTCACACGGCATAAGTATTTAATAGTGGCACGCGCACGCGTCAAGCAAGCACGAATGGTACGTGCACACTTCCCTAGTGCATGGGAAAGTGGTGGAGAACATTCTTTTTTTTGTAATAGAACAACAGTTACAACTTCTAGGTCAAAAACCTCAAGATAGTAAAAGTGAACTTGGTATTAACGCTAGTCACATGAGAATATTTAAAACTCTGAAATTATAAACCTCAGGTTATCAAAATAAAATTAAGCATTTTATGTGAATTCTTGGCTGGTATACAATTGCTTGCTTCATTACCAAATAGAGCATAACTCCTCTTCCAAGGGAAGATAAAAATCAGATTCGTCACATTAACTTATTTTCCTTTGTAAATTAAAACTTTGAGATTATAAAGTTGTATTACTGACACGCCAGCAAAATATTGTAATGAATGCCATGCCAAATGCATACAAACTGGTGGTACTATTTGCTTACTACTTTTCTATCCCAATCTGGGTGCACCTGTGCAAGGGTGACACGCATGGGAACAGCTCCCATCCTACACCTGATGTCAGGAAAACTCTGGGATCCAGGGGCCTCGGTGAGGGAAAGCGAAGTGGACAGTCAGATTAAGAGGCAGAAGATCTGCACAGGTGAGAAGGAGCAGGTGGGCATCCGAGGGTCTCACAGGGTTCCAGCTCTTAGCACAGTGCGGGGAGGATAAACACGTAGGAAGGGGACAGGGAACAAGGCGCAAGAACTGGTTAGCACACGAGGAACGCAGAAGCAGTGACCAGAATCCAGGCCCCAGAAAGCTAGCAGTAAGAGGCACAGACTAAACCCTGAGTGCAGATCCCTGGCCTTGAACAGGGGCTGGAGGGGCGGGAACTGGAGGCGTGGGGGC